>NC_079893.1:9346239-9717906 GCF_024868665.1 Triplophysa rosa | reverse complement strand
CGTGCGTGCGTGTGTGTGTGAGAATGTCTTTTCTATTCATAAACGCTGTACAAGGGATAGTGTATTCACTGATGTTAGAAATCACAGGGTCTTCATTGTACTAAACTATTGAATTTTGCTCTAGTGGAAGACTGGAAACAAAAAGAGCTTGACATTCCTGTGTCAAAAAAAAAAAAAAGAATGCAAACTCATGATCATAATTCAGAAGCGTTCCTTTGGCAGAACTATAAAGTATTTATATACTGAATGCATTTAGAATTAGTTCGACATTATTTAAGGAATTATATTGTGTACATCTATAAATCAAACATTCACTTCACAAAGGATTTTTAGGTTGAACAAGAATTCTGTCTCCTAGAACATACCCGATATGTTCTGTATGTGCAACCACAAGCCAATTTATTTCGGCATGTTTGAGAAATGAGTCTATAAGCATCATATTTTACAATGTGACTGTAGAGCACAGCCATTTTTCTGTTGTTTTTGACTGTCATTGATCAATTGCCACTTGTTTTGCAAACCGTAGTCAGAGCTCAGTTGGCCCTGTGTTTAGTCTGCAGTTTTTTTTTTGACAGCCAATCAGAGTCCATCATGGCCAACTGATTATGCAGGACATCAATAAACATTGTTTATTTATCTACTTTTTTTTTATCAGAGCACCATGTCGCACGATGAGCCAGCAGAAGACCTCACTACACAACCTCCCTCCCTCCACCAGACGACCACTGATGAATCTGCCCCCATTGCTCCAGTGACCACAGATGAGCTCCCATCTTTATCACAGCTCTCACTGGACACATCAGCCTCTGATCCAACCAATGAGGCTGTAGAAGAACACGGTACTACAGCCAGAGATGTTGAAGAGAAGCAGTTACACCCATCAGAGGATAAACCTGAGGGTCTGGTCTCTGAATGTGTGGATTCAGTGAGTTTGGATCCGGATGTTACACAGGAAGAAGCTCAAGGAACAGAGGTGGAGTTAATGGTTATGAGCTGGGTTTTGTCGTGATAGCTTGTGGCATGTTGCATAATGTATAAATGATAAGGCGGCCTAATGGTAACACTAATCTGATTTTGTGTGTTTTTGGGTGTGTTATCAGCCTCAGGATGAGTCTAAATCTAAAGGTTGGGGTAGTTGGGGCTCGTGGGGGAAGTCACTTCTGACCACTGCCACATCCACTGTGGGTAAGTCACCATAGCAACCTGACTCTACCGATTGGTTGCCATAGTAAACCTCACAGTTGATCCACCCTGTTAGAAAATTAAGCGACTTTCTCTCTCTTTTAATCGGTATCTGTTTCTATAAAATAATTATTTTAAAGAACCATACACTATGAAAAATCTGTAGATATTACAGTAAAAAACTGTCAAGAAAACATGTTAAAGGCTTTGTAGTTAGTCTTATATTTTCTTAGCTGTGTATTTCATTAACTTACGTAATGTAGGCCCAAATCTGCTTTGTACGTGATAATGTACCCTTACCATAAAACAGGTGGTAAAATGTACGGCCACATGATAAATCAAAATTCATCGCAAGCGGCCTTTCCAGATTGTTGCTAATACTTGCGTAGGGATGGTGAACAGTGTGATGAACCCGAACAAATGACTGTGAGGGTAACACATGTGACATGAAAATAATGGTTTTGACAATAATTAAATAACATAGAATGTTAACCTGTTAACCAAAATAATACGAAAAAATATTATTAAGCTGAAATATCATTATTAAGCTGAAATGTGAAGAGTCACACAGGGAATTACGGGAAAGTCCATTTACTGTTCTTTCCCGTATGTTTACCATAACTTGTATTTTAAACTATAAAAAATTGTGACAATACTGTTAAAATAAATGTATAATCTTACACTCTAAAGATTTTGATGCTAAAATATAGGATAAGTCATGATTCTTACTTTCAAAAACCATACAACCAGACAATTTTTACAACATTTTACAAAAAAATGATATGTATTGTTAAAGTGCCAGTGAAATTAAAATTCCTATTTTTTGAAGTATTGCAGCATTTATTGTAAATAGCTTATCAGTGTGAGTCATTCTCTTTTTAAAATATATGTGCCCTCATAATCTTCAGTTAAAATCTCAAATTGCACTTCTGCCCTCTAGTGACCATCCATGACGTAAGTTAGATGACTTTGGCGGAGCATCCATTAACTCCTCCCCTTCAACTGTCAATTTGCTACCAGTTGCATTTCAAAATGTAACTGCTGTTTTTACACATCCAGTCAATTCGCAGTGAAAAACACAAGCCACGCCCACAATTTTTTCATTCGCAATTTGCCTATTTCACAAAATGGCGACAGAGGCCAGAAGTAGGGAAAAACTTTTTCCGGCCGCACTGCTGCCATAGCCATTCATTCATTCATTCAGCTTGTTTTCTCACAGGCATTCATTTTATTTACAAAAGTAGCATATGTTGTCCGATTTATTCATGGTTTACTGGGAGATGTAAAAATAGGGAAAACAAACATTACATGCGATTTATTTATTATCAAGATCTTATATAGACAAATCAGCATAAAGCATGAAGGTAGTGCTACATGCCTAACTTCTTCTGGTCTCTGCAAATGTTCTGTGTAGTGAATGGAGCTAGAGCATTGGCCGGACAAGTGTTTACCCTACTTCCGGTTTGTACACGTTACGCTGTGAAATAGGTCTATGGGCTGGTTGCACAAGATAGCGCTGGTGAGCGTTTTGCAACGAGTCGGCAGAATAATTTCCGGTCGAATAACACTATCGAGTTGTTTTGGCATAACAAAGTACTCAGCAATGTAAAGAGGATCTGTCATATCTCTTATATATTACTTTCTTCTTTTTTATCTAAAAAAACCCCCACATTTGCCGGCCAAAAATCCTCCTTTTCCCATACGGTGTTATACGACCGGAAATGATTCTGCCGACTCTGGCGTCCCAAAACCTCACTGGCGCCATCTTGTGCAACTAGCGAATTCCGTTTCTCTCAGAAATGCGTCAGAAAACGGAAGTAAAAACGATCGCAACTTCCGGTTCACAGGGACTTAAAATATTCTACAAATTTTCAGTGTATACGTTTTTTTTTACAGTTAACTAAATAACAGGTTTTTACTGTAGCATTTTTACATTATTATTCCGTTAAAATGACTTGTTACAGTGTAGACAAGTATTCATTCTTAGCAGTTCATTTCAGTTTATCAGTCCAGTGATCTTTGACTTGAATTGGGTCTGAAATTAGATAGACACTGGGCTGCATTTGCACTGTTTTTGATATTGAGCAAAAATTGGATATTGTTGCGTGCATGAAAACAGCCAAAACAGTTCAAATCGGATCTTTTCCCTAGTGGCTTTGGGACACATTCAGTGATTCTAAATCTGTTATGCAGGCTACTACTACGCAGGTTAATGCTGCACACGTTCAGTTGATCTATAGGTCTGGCTTTTTGTTATTCTGCGCATATTACAGGTCCAATTGTTTAGAGAGTTAGTAGCCTACCTACAGTATTTATATATCTCAATGACGCAAGCATCAGCTTGCCATGATATATAGCTTGAGAGGTGCGTGAGACAACATAAATCATGCACATGCTTTGATCGTATAGTAAGTCAGAAATACCCAAACAGTCTTTTGTTCTGTCCACTCCATATATCGCATCATTTAATTTACATCTTACACCTGTGTCTGATTCTTGGATCACTGGTATTATTAGATAGTCCCTTGTGTCAGAATATCTCATTTTTGCACACCTTGCCGTATAAAGGCATCTCTCAAGTGTGCACTTCTGTTTTTCTATCTTTGACTGTTCTCAGGTCAGGGGTTAAGCTCAGTGAAAGAGAAAGCAGGTGTGACTTTCCGAATGCGTCAGACGTCATCGTGTGAGGAGGCAGAGGAGACCCATGAGCGTCCCGAGATGCTGACGGCACAACATGATCATCCGGAGGAGATGCACAGAGGAGTGCTGTCGACCATCACCAGTGCAGTTCAGAACACTGTGAGTCTGCACATCTTTAAACCGCTCTGTTAACCCTTTCACACATAGAGGTCACTGCAGTTGACAGAAAGCTATTACTTGTGTATCTATGGGTTTTGAAGGCATAGTTCCACAATAACCACTACAGGGGTTAATACTACACTAAAGCATCATCCTATGTCACCTTGTGAAAAGCTGTTGGATGTGTACAAAATGATTCATGCATGTCTTCGTTTCATTATCCTTCCTATAGGGTAAATCTGTAATAACAGGAGGTCTTGATGCTCTAGAGTTTATTGGCAAGAAGACCATGAATGTCTTGGCAGAGAGTGACCCAGGCTTTAAAAAGACCAAAATACTGATTCAGAGAACTGCTTCTCTCTCGCAGGTAACCATTTCATAAAATCATATTTCAATTCACACCATGATTAAATTTAATAGTCCACCTAATAGTCCTTATTAATCTAGACCTTCTATGAAACACGTATATATGGTAATATACTGGAAAGTACAATGCAATTATTAAAAAGATATATTGTAATATATAGCATGTGTTCCAGGCCTTGGGGTCTTGTGCTGATCAGGCTTTAGTGCTGAGGTAGACGTGGGTCACAGTGTACCATCTTTGATCTATGTTTCTGTGTTTGTTTACTGTAGATGTTGAAAGAAGCAAAGGAAAAAGAGAGAGATAGACTGAGCACTCAGATGGTCACAGAACCAACCGCTCACTATGGGATCTTGTTTGATGACTACCAAGGCTTATCTCATCTAGAGGCGCTGGAGATCCTTTCCAATGAGAGTGAGGGGAGGGTTAGTATCTGACACACATACTCACACATTGATACATACAAAGTTATCAAACCAGAAACTACAGTGATGTCACCAAAAATGAATCTCTGTCTATGTCTTTAATCACTTCTCTTAGTAATTTTTTTAGAGCAAAGAAAAATGTACAGTCAACTGGCCATTATGGCAAAATAATAGTCATCAGTTTTTTTTAATATTATGCCACTTATTGTACAGCTACTAAATGCAGGGCCTGGTCTAGGGAGGCATTCCCCCCAGATTTTTCCTGGGCACCCTCCAAAAATATCCAGCTGACAATTAAAATAGGGCTGTCAAACGATTAATCGCATCCAGAATAAAAGTTTGTGTTTACATAATATATGTCTGTGTAGCGTTCATATTTATTTTGAAGTAATAAACACATACACATACATGCATATATTTAAGAAAAATATCCAATATTCTTTTTTATAAACGTTTATTTATAATTTCAATTATTGGTAAATATAAATAAACACATCTAAATATTTCCTAAATATATATACATGTATGTTTATGTTTTTGTGTTAATAAATACAAAATGAATATGCACAGTACACAGACATATATTATGCAAACAAAAACGTTTATTCTGGATGCGATTAATCGTTTGACAGCCCTAAAATATATATATATATATATATATATATATATTTATTTGCATTATCTATTAAATAATTTAATCACAGAAAAATGCAAAAATGAGGCATGCAATGAGCTATGATTATACTGTATATCTGCCCCCCAGTCGAGCCAGCCTACTAGCGGGCTTCCTTAAATAAAAAATAAATGAGCATAAAATATTTATTTGAGTCAATTATACAGTTTAAGGCTACTATACAATTGGATTTCTATCCAAACGCTGCATCTGACTGATCAGAATGAAGAATTCTGTTCGACCTATCAATATAAATGATATTTCCTGCTGTTTTTCGTTGTGTTCAGTGTGTTTATATCTTCGTCTCAGGTTCAGACCTTCTTGTCCTCTTTGGAAGGGGAAGAGTTGCAGGTTCTAAAAAAGGAGCTGATTGAGATTAAGGAGATTTTTATCGCTCACGAAGAGGAGGAAGGCAATGCGTGCTCAGAGGAAAACGGTGATCTTTATTCACAAATTCAGTGTTCCACTCCTCTCTGTGAGTCTGCATACGACCAAACCTGATCCAAATGAACAATCCAGTGTCAACAAATCTGGACCACAATCAAGTGCATGAATATTTATATTGGTCTTGTTCGTAATCTAATGTTGAAACCTTAGTTTTGGAGTATACTGATGAATTCTAGTTCAAATAAACCCTCTACCATAAAATGTAACAATCTAGATGATTGAACAAACATTAATTTGACATCACAGATGTGATTCGTACAGAACGGCATAAATATTTCAGTTTCCTCATTTGAGCCCTCGAGTATTAAATTGATGCGTTGTGTGTGTTTCAGCTGCTGACGGAGAGGAGTTTGTCAGCGTTCTTACCGAGCTACTCTTTGAGCTGCACGTTGCTGCAACTCCAGACAAATTGAACAAAGTATAGCCACACAGACGCACTCGCATGTTATCTTCACGCTGTCCAACAACAAACAAACACACTGATATACACACACACGCTCAATAATCAACTGTATGGGGCGCTTTCCCCCGCAGGCGCGTATTAAAGCTCATGACTGGGTGAGAGAGGTAGAGCGGTCGAGTGAAGTCAAGAATGTTACGGATGAATTAAAGGAGGAGAACTCTGCTCCAGAAAAGGAGATGAAAGAGGAAGGAGAAGAGGGAGAGAAAGTGGAGAGCAAGGAGAGTGAGAAAGAGGAGAGAAATTTAAAGGATGGAAAGTCAGATGCTGTTGAGGTGAGGTGGAATTGAACTTTTGTTTGAAACATAATGTGTAAAAACATCCGAATAAAAACCATTTGATTCTATAATATATTCATGACAGTTCAAAATGAATATTACAATTTTGTTTTTTTAATCTTCCCTATTTTCAGTGTTGTAAATATTATATTCTACAGTATATTCATGTGTATGTTCATATTTTTTGCAGAATGTGTACCTGTCATCGGTTGGCAGTCTTGCCGAGGTGACCGCTCGTAGTATAGAGCAGCTACACAAAGTCGCAGAGCTCATTTTGCACGGTCAGGACCTGGAGAAACCAGCCTGCCAACAAGCAAAAATTCTGGTCGGGTGAGTCTCTTATAGTCCTCAGCTATTTTCAGAAGATGTTATTAGACAAGTCCTTTTGTAAGCTGCTAGTGATCCTTGTGTATGATCAGGTTAACCTGTGCCATGTGTAAGGAGGTCGGCTGCTTGGCTCGGAAATTCTCAGACACCCTCCTGGCTGTAGGGGTGAGTATTAATGACCAGATCCTGGTCAATTTGTGCTGTTCTATAGACTGTTTCATCGGACTTGTGCGCCTGGACTGCTGATAACTTCCAGTATGTGTTTGTTTATGGTTCTGGCTAGTGTCTTATAATATAACTATTTATATTATATCTAATTTATGTTAATATTCATTTGTATTATTATTTTGTTGCATCATAATTGTATTAAATAAACAACTTGCTGAATTTTTATGTATGTTAATTTTATTAAATAAACAATTTGTTGACTGGGTGCTGTAGTTTTGATGCATTTAAAGAAACCGTATGGAACGGTAACGTTTGTTTGTGTTGTTGCTTTGAAACCGTCGATAAATATACTAGTTTAAACTTACATTCTTAATTTTTTCTTTTGCTCTTCATTGTAGAGTCACAGAAAAGCAGAAGAAGTAAATCCTCAGGTGGACAGCGTGACACTGGAGGTAATACTTGAGTTTTCATTATTCATTAATGCTGAAGGTTCACCACCATGCGCTGCTTACTAATGAGGGACGGTCATGACAGATGTGATGATAATGATAACGGTTATTGTTATGGTAATGATGACCCTTCATCAATGCATTGTGCGCACGATTTATTTTCCCAGGGCTCTAATAGCGCTGGCTACATCCACAACGCTTTCCAGCTGCTGTTGCCTATTCTCCAGGTGTCACACATCCAGACCAGCAGAACCACTGTCAGGCCAAACCCAGAACCAACAACCACAGAATAGTGTCCTCGTTCTGTACGTGTCCGTGTGTGTTTGTATGTGTGTGTACTGTACTGCTTCGGTATGAGAGCTTAAACCAAAAAGTGCAATTCTAGTCTATTTATAGACTCTTATATAAAGATAATTTAGAGATTGAAACTCCTAACTTTTTTAGGATGCTGCTTGTCTGATATTTCTCTCGACACATCCGTTATTTTTTTAAGTTACCTTACAAAAAAATGAAGATTTATTAATCGCCTCTTGTGTTGTCGCATCAGATCTGGACGTTTAACTGTCACGATTCTAAATGAAGTCACTTTTGATATCATTATCGGGTTTATTTGGAATAAAATGAACAAGGAACATAATATGTCATATTAATAATATGAAGTATTAAAAAGACCAAAAGTGCTCAGTGATGTGTGTTTGTCATTCATTTATTTATATTTTTAATGAAGATTTACATTTTAGTTTACATTGGACACATTTGACAGAAAACAGCATGACAGTTGAAAATATAATTGTAATGTTTTTTAGGATCTTTCAACTAAAGTACATACATGTAGTGAAAACACGCTTAACAATTTATCCATATCATTAAATCTCTTTAGTTATTAAAATAGTAAATCGTCCTGTTTGACACCATCCGTCATCATTGTTTGACTCTCTGTGATTTGTAAGCATTCAGGCGGTATATTGTTTTTCAAGGTGAAAAGTGCTTTATGAGAGTAAATCTTACCCGCAAGCATTAGAATGGTGTCGTATAATTAGAAATTCACATTAGTGTAGCCATACTGCTTGCTAAATGGCTTTTAGAGATATACACACACTACAGTTTTTTAGATGGATTCCAAAATTAGCCACTAAATTAAGCTTTTATCTGCGTGTGAAATTCAATTTACTTGATGTGATCTGATAACACGTCCTTTGCCAGATGTCGTTATATGCAAATGTGTTTTTTCTGTATCTAAAAGGTGTCTTACACATCATGAAGTCAAAATAAAACGGAAATGTCTCATTACTGAAGAACTGAAGATCGGTGGTGTATATAAGGTTTTGTGTATGAGTATAGAACGATTGTGACCTTGTATATTAACACGATGTTGTTGTAAGTTGCATTAGCAAATTCATGCAGTAATAAATTTCTCTTTTTGTAAAGTTTCTCTCTGTGTTGAAGGGTTAATGCTCTCCATCTGTTTCATGACATGAGCAAGACGGATTGCTACGGCGATGCAGGTGAGCTGGAAATGGAAAACAAAAACAAATGAAGGGCGTGAGATGCAGGAAGCACTTTCCGTGAACAGAGTACAAAAAAGGACCTGGAACATTATAAAAATAAAGCAACTGCGTATTGCCTGTCAACCTCAGGACTCCTGAGTCTGGAGATCAAACTAAATATTTATATTGGGGACTTTCAATATAAATATACAATAAATGTTAATATACAATTCATTGTAACCCCATATTAACATTTTGTTTACAATTTAGAGATAAATATTACATAAATAATAAAATAAAAAGACGAATAGAAAACAAAACAAAAAAGACAAAATGCTTATCTGATACAAACATTCAATGTATTAAAGTGATAGTTCATCCAAAAATGAAAAAGCTGTCATCATTACTCACCCTCTTGTCGTTTAAAACCTTGATGACTTTCTACTGCAGAACACAAAAGAAGATATTTTGAAGAAAGTTGGTACCATTCACTTCTATTGTATAGACACAAAATCAATGCAAGTGAATGGGGGGCCTTTTAACAACATTTTTCAAAATATCTTCTTTTGTGTTCTGCAGAGAAAAGTCGTACAGGTTTGAAATGATACGGTCATCACTTTAACTGTAGCCATTTAATATTTGGTAAATTTTATGTTTCACACAAAAAAACTGTAATGTTATGGAATTTTCCTGTTGTATTTTACAGCATTTAAATGATTTTAGTCACAGAAATAAAAAATTACAGAAATAAACTAACAATTTACAAGTCGGATATAAAAAGTTTTACTTTACCAATAAAATGATTTTACTGCATTTTTCTGGTGACCAATAGCTGCCGTAAAATTACAGTTATTATACTGGATTTTTTTACAATGTAAGCAATAGTCGATCATCGTATAATCATTGATAATGTAAACAAAAATATGCAATATTAAAAGAAAAAATGTATATACTGTATATATAACATGTGTGCACTGTCATGGTATGGAAAGCAGCATCAATTCCCTTAAAGATTTTTCCTCTTGTATTCCACAGAAAAAAATACATTTTTAAAATTTCACGAGGGTAAATTTTCATTTTTAGGAGAACAATCCCTTATGTTTGTCAGTGTCCCTGTGATTCTATAAAGTCTGTGATGAGAACAGTATTATTAAGACAATACACAACAGCCATGGCAACATGAATTGGTTCAATTGGTTTCCATCAAAGATGAAAACTTTAGCTTGTGTCATCATCAATGTGGCATAGTTTGCAACATTCTAATCCAGGTTACACTAGATAGGAACCAGCCCTGCTGCAAAATATTAAGAATCTACCATCATCAGACTCGCATCAACCGTCGAATCAAGAAATCAATGTGGGCATCTTTTTAAAGTCATAATCTTCTTTTCACTTCACAGCATGTTTAAAGCTTACAAATGCTGTGTTTAATATTCCAAACACATAAGACCCTCCATGCTTGGGTGTTTTTGGCTTTTAAACCCAGAGGCTATATTATCCAAACTAATTAATTATTGTGAAGTGAAAATCTTGTTCATTCTTATTATTTATTTTTATTTTTGCAAAGCCAAAACACACACCCTGGAGCTATTTACCTTGCTTTGTGTTCGGATTCTCCTCTTCCTCACCATCATCACCATCTTCATCTAATGAATTCTCTGGAAACAGATACACACATGCACATAGATCATCTTTAGCTTATAGCTTTCATTTAAACTTGGATTTTTACTATCATTATTCAGTTGTGTAAGATGTGTTTTTATTCACCAAAGGTTACAATTTGGCAATGATGTGTTTTTAATAAGAATGTTGTCTATTATTATTACCTGTGATCTCATAGCTATGCGACAATTCTAAAACAAGACAAAAATCAAACACAGGATGAGAATAAATGTAACATGGTATCAGCACAGTGCTTTTTTGTATACATTTGTGCATGTGGCTGACACTTTTATTCAAAATGTATGACTAAAATACGTTTCTGTGGCATAATACTGTAACTTTACACAAAAAGAAAAACAATTGTCTTAAAAAAACAATTGTCTTAAAAAAGCGATCACATATACATTTGCTTACCATCCACACTGCATACTGTGACAAAGGCATCAGGTGCGCTTCTCGTCACTTAAAGTCAAGAGAAAGTAAAGACATCAGCACGAGAACAGAACTAAACTTGTTAGTGTCACTCACAATTTCCTCTTTGCTCGCTGAGCTCTTTGAGCTGATAGTCCCTGGCTGAAACCGTCAACAAATGAGACTTTCCTAAAAAAAGGCCACAATGAGAGAAATAATGATGAATTCAAGCAATGTTTGATGCATTCTCAGTAACAATATTTATGGATTACAAATTTAAAATCACTTTTTGTTCGCTTCAAGGGCCTTTATTTACAATAAAAGGTTTATTTTACTCACTATGGTAAACAAGCCTGTTCTTGACTAGGCAGCCAGCACTTGTTAGGGGCACAGAGTCAGAAACAGAATGATGCACCGGTGGTCACAGACCACCAGCTTTCTAAGACCAACAGGAGAAATTAATAGAGAGACAAAATATAACAGACTATAAATATAATTTTCAATGATATATAAAATACACCATAAAAAATTACAATGTTAAATAAAATTGTACACTATTCAATTGTTTTTAAAAGCGGCTAGTTCATTTTATACTTACAATAACTGAAATGACCCTGTCTGACAGGATTTGTGGTTTTGGATAAGTCTGAGCAGACTGAGTTGATGTATTGCTATAATATATTTATCAAAGGTTAGGTTGAATTACAAGGACCTGCTTTCTCCTTCCATGGCTGAATCAATAGACAGGATAAAAGACAGTCTCAACTCTCCTTCAGAGGAAATTTATGAGGACGGAAGGCGGACGAGTAAGTAGCAGAATGCTGGGCAGAAGATTTTCTCATGACAAACCTATACCAGAATTTGTAATAATGTTCAGGATTATTGCTTTGTCTACAGAATTTAATAATGCATGGTGCAGCCCCTCCAACCACCCCCCCAAAAAGTAATACATTTCAATTTTTTCATAAAGAGAGAGGAAAAATGTTTCTCATATCTGTTTTTTAATAAAATATTGGGATGTGTTTCAGGTTTACATAAGCTTCCCTTTTAGAACATTTTTCAGAAGCCTCCATCCTACTTGTCATTGTTTTACAAACAAGATGTTAAAATCTCACATCACATATCTGCTGTCTGTACCTTTGTCCTGAAACGAAAAATTCAATATTTTTTGGGAAATGTTAAAAGTGCAGCGCTGACAGAGAAATACAACACTGGCTTATTTATAAAAAATACAAATTTCTGGCAGCTGGGGTGATTCCATAAAATATATCTTTTTTTCCTGTAAATTACATGGTTTTGTCTATCTTGTAAATTTGCAGTATTTCTGTAATTTGACAGTTTTGACTGTATTGTTAACCAAAAATCCCATTAAAAAACCCGGAAATTTTTCAGCACCTGAGGCGCCAGAAATATACAGTAAAAATAAAAAAAATTCCGTAAAAAGATATGGTTTCCTGTTTTTCCTGTACATTTTTCTGTAATTTGACGGGTTTTGATCGTATTTCAAAAATACATGAAAAATCTGTAAATATAACAGTAAAATTCTGCAAATTTATTTTTTACAGTGTACGTAAAAAGAAACTGGTTCCTGAAGCCAAACTATGATGTTAGAACACATCATGCATCACACTTGCACCATCTATTTGTTAGTTTTGACCGTATTTCAAAAAGCTGGGCGCCAGAAATATACAATAAAAAAAAAAAAATCCCGTAAAATGACATTGTTTCCTGTTTTTCCTGTAAATTTTTCTGAATGTGAAAAGAAACTGTTTCTTGAAGCCAAACTATGATGTTAGAACACATCATGCATCACACTTGCACCATCTATTTGTTAGTTGACCTTGAAAAGTATGGTGAAGCTCATTAGATATTCATTGTACGTCATGAGAAGATGGAGAGATAAAAAACAGAAGTTTCAAGAGGATCCTTACGGGTTCTCACCGGTGTCCTTGGAAATGCAGCAGATCTTGCTGTCTGATTGTTTTCCGGGTAGTGAAAGAGATTGTTTTCCGGGTAGTGAAAGAGGTATCCGCTGCTGGGCAACTGGCAGTTTAGCTTTTGAGTGAACTCATTTCTTTTTTGACTGAAGAGGTGACTGGTTTTGCAGAAGTAGTGGTTTTTAAAGTGGAGACGACCGTTCTCGCAGGACTGTTTCTTTTGTGTTCATATCAGGACATTTGCTTCTGTTTGGAGGGAGGTAGCAGTAGAAAAATCTCTGGGGGTTCTGAGGTCCAGTGTACAGGTCAGTGTGGTTAATAAACAAAGTAATGTTCCATTCTGAGTGATTGTCTGCCTTTAGTGTTAGCACCACCATCACATGTTCTCCTGCTTGTGCATTCAGGACAAAAAATGTACAGCATATATACACAAAGGAGGAATGCATGATCACAGTTTAAAGACATAATGACTTTTTACTGTACTGTACATTTCATCCCTTAACCCTCACAGGAACCGTTTCGCGTGAATAAATTTTCAAATATGCAGTGTTTAGTATGTTTAATATTCAATTTCCATCGAGTGGGTTGTTACTACAGTAATAGATAAACCTGTACACACCCCCCCACACAGCTCACGTGATACTTAGGCGTTATTGTGGAGAATATGACCGTCCATCTCAGTTTTACACAGATACCAGCCTGGAGGTCTTTCCTGACAGCTGGAATTTCTCATTTCTGTTGTACATGGAGGATTAGCTTTGCCACACATGTGTACATCAACCAAAACATCTTCAGGTGTACAAGGATCAACGGCTTCGCAGAGAAAGTGAATCTGTGCTTCTAAAAAAGAAAGATACATTTACCATTAGATTTTAATCACACAATCATCCTATCATCTAAGCTATAACCTCTTGTTATGCTTTTTTATAAATTGTGCCACCTTTTTATTTGAGAACTTCTTGTCCCTCGAAGGTCCAGTGTATGAAATATAGCGGCATCTAGCGAATTGCAACCAACTGCTCACTCCACCGCTGGATGAAGATGAGGAAGACGAGGATGCTGAGTTCGATGGCACCTGCTCTTGTCATAGTACAGGACAGTGTGATAGAAACTCCGGTGTAAGTCTCCCAACCTCTAAACTAGCTGAATATATACACTTAAATCTTGCACAGTCTCATATGACATCACACCCTTTGGCTTATCTGGTTTTACTTCAAATTTAAAACAATTCTAAACGTTTACCCTACGTTTTAGGCATCTCTCCTCCCTTTTAACTTCCTGCCTGTCTTCCTGGTTTGTGTCATTTAGAAAGAAAAAAGGAAAGCTCTATATATGTAAATATGTGACAGTGTAAATTTTTCTGATTTGAACCTGAAGGACTTTCCTGCTGCCAATAAAACAGGTTTTAGCAGGTACAGGAGATGACGAAGGTTCTCATCAGGACCCACAGTGGGATGTGAAGTGCTCTCAGCGCCAAGCACCTTATCAGCATCATCCAGTGGGCTTAAGCAGGCTGCTGCAGTGCTCACTCCCTGTGAGCACACGGCTACTGTACGTCACTGTTAAAAACTGTTTCATATAAACCGAACACATTACAAACAGTGTTTTTAGTTTTGGGAGGTCGGATGTTGATCTTGATTTAATTGTTAATAGTTTAAATACAGCCAGATATGACATGAACACTGTATTGGTAGGCCATATAACTTCTATAGCCTAGCGGATGTGCATATAAAATAACATTATTACATAATTCCAGCTATTTTATGTTATATTATTATTATATATCATAATATTGGTATTACTTGTATTTTCCTGTAGATTATGCTTTTTGCTTGTGTAACATTGTGTACATCCTGTGTAAAACATATATCACTTGCTGAAATTATGACTGACATGTGTCATACTGACACATACTGTCATACTACGTTACGTGAAACGATAAGGGCCATATTTACCATAAGCAGGTTCGCGAGCAATCATAATTTTCCCACCACTTTCACATCACTTTGTTTTTTCCTGACAAAAGTCTCGTGGTGTTTGATCTCGACAGCAGCATTTATTGTGAGTGAAACGTCACGCGAAGTGCAGGATTTGAGTTTATTATAGAGGGAGAAAGTTCACAGAAGTCACTATTAATGTTGCCAGATTCACGCTTTTATTGTGAAAAAAATGTGGGAAGCAGGCAGACATAAGACTGGTGCAGCAAAGTTGTTACGTTATATAGATAAAGTGTGTTTAAAGTGTTTTTACATTTCTAAAAGTCATGAAAAAAGTGCAGGTGCTTTATCGCAGGTCATTCATGTTGCAGGAAAAACTCTGTGAAACTTTTTTGCTGTACTGGACTTGTTAAGACTCCAAAAACCAAACATTGATGTCTTAATTCCACGCCTTTCTTTTCGCAAAAAAAGTGAATCACGCGCTTTATAATCACAGTCTACAGACATCTGCCCTGTTCAGCTACAGAATGAGCATAAATCACCTGAAATAAGAATAACGCCAACTATCAAACCAACAGGTAAGAGCACGCGCTGTAATGCGAGGTTATTTTGGTCGGCAGCTGAAGCCCGTGTAGTTGTAGCATGAGAAGTGGAGCAGAACTGTCAGCTCGCAAACTGTAATGCGGTTAAAGGGAAATGAATCAGCCCATAAAAGCTGTGTTTAAGTGCGGACTCGTTTAACAGGAAAGCACGGGGATCAAACTGGCCTGCGAGTTCTGAGAGTTGTGACAGAAAGTATATAACAGTTACTATAAAAAATATATTATCTTATTATGTAATCAATTATCGTGAGCCTGTTTACATCGTGCGTGATGTCAGGTGAAGAACTCATATCGCATCGCGACAGCTTTAAGCAAACGTGAACATGCATCCCTTCTTTTAGAGTAAATGTGTAGTAAGTTAACTGTTTTGGCGGATTTGCTATTGTATTGCCATAGATTCACTACTGAAATCATGGTTAAACTGTGCTTATTATGGTGAGAGACAATTACTAAATCTGAGGTTACTCTTTTACTGCAAATAAAATAAAAAACAAGTTAAACGGTGGTTAATTTTATACGTCAGCATTAAAATGCAATTTTACACAGTTTACATGCATTTGATTTCTTATAGGAAACAAGCAGTCAAATCTAATTTCAGTTTTAATCATTTAAAAAGCCCGTCTCACCAATAAGTAACATAAAACAAAGTCTTTGTTATGAAACAGTGTTGCAAAATTTCATTCTGTGGTTCAAAACAATTCTTCAGCCAGATAATTGTTTGTGTCATGAGTCAAAATAATAATAAACTCTTACTGTTCCTGGCAACCATTTCTGGTTTCCTACAAACAGGTGGATTTATAATTGTAGTTTCATTTAGCTTAACTAGTTTACTATTTTCAGCCATTAAAGGGCACATTTATTACTTTAATTTGGTCAGTATAACACGTGTTATTTAATTTCTGTATTGCACATGTTAGTCACTGACGTTTACCAGTTTTGACAAATTTTACCATTAGAGAATGTGTAAACTCTAGATTATTAGTTTCAATATATGAAAAGTCATATTTTTCACTATCAAACATGCTTGCAAAAAATAACTTGAAATAAGATGTTTTATTTTTTTAAATACACTAACTTTCTGCAAAAAATAACCATCTGGGAATGTTACTTTCAGTTTTTTTCTGGTTGTAAAAAATAACCAACGTTATATTCTGGTTGCAAAAAATAACCAATAAATAACCATCAGGGAACGTTATTTTCTGGTTGCAAAAAGAACCAATAAATAAACATCAGAGAACGTTATTTTCTGGTTGCAAAAAGAACCACCAGGGAATGTTAATTTCTGTTTAAAAAACAAACAAACAAACACCTGAAACACCTTTGTGTGACAAATAGACCATATCATAAAATAAACAAATAAATGTATGTTATGACAGGATTTAATTGACATGCGGTGAAAAAGAGATTTTATAACTAATCACAGGTAATGTACACCCACAACATGCCAGGTTTCCAGTTCCATTTTCTTGTATTTTTAATTAGGGAATGACTATGACCCAGCACTAAACACAGCACAGCGAAAGCTGAGGCACAACATGAAAGGAAAACTGTGAAACATGTCCTTGAAATTATTTTCTGTTCTTTCCCGACTCTCAATTAAGTGATAATGATTCTCCCCAGGGGTTGTCACCCAGATTGTGCAAAGATAAACAAAATAGGGCATGTTTATGCACGAAAGCACAGGCACACACATACTTAAAGATAGAAATATAGCTCATCCCACAGGTTGGATGTTATTTTGCCATGTCACATGCAAAGATGTGGGTATTCATGCATCGAGTGGTTCATTTGTACAGTAGTTAGTTATACTGCAGCTTTCTTATTTGTTTTCTGCATTGGCATTGGCCATTGGTAACTGAAAATATTTGTGTGAAATATTCTACTGGCCTCCCTGCCAGTAGATGTCAGTATAAAGTTTAAGATCACTGTCAGCCTGCTAAACAGTCTTATGTAGCCTAGCCAGACTTTCAAACTCGTGGTAGAAGGTCTGAACTAGGGTTGTCACGGTACCATAAACATGTCTTACGATACTATACCAGCTGAAGTATCTCGATACCAAGTAGTATCACGATGCTGTGCCATATAATTCAAATCTATACAAAAAACACAGATTTAGATTAAACAGTTTGTATTTACTATAGTAAACTGTATTATACTTTGCACTATAATATGTTGTTGTATTAACTGTAGTACTTGGATGAATTGTAGCAAATACATTTACATTTAGTCATTTGTAAATACTATACTGCAGTATACTTAAATATTTACTATGATAAGACTAAAAAATACTAGTATCTATGAGTTTTAGTAGTTTACTGTAGTAAATACTAAAGTACACTAGATAATTTTTCACGTAGGAACTAAGTCAAATGTTGGACAAGTTTAATTGATACAGCAGTCTTCATAAAAGGAAATATTAGGCTTACTAAAACGGCCAGTAGGTGGCGTCAATTTTCCACTGAGTTAGTGAATCGTTTAACCAACTCGTTCAAATCGCCAATTTGAATCATTAACTCGCCCGACACATTCAAAACACACATTCATTTTGGAGATAAACACCGCAAAAAGGCAGATGTAAGTGTTCAAATAAATATTAATGCGCATATGCAACATTAACTAAGGTACTACGATACTACCGTTTCAAAAAAATAGAGAGGCATCGCGGGTATTTTGAAGCTTTAGCATCGCGATGCTAACGTAGCACCGGTACACAGTGCAACCTTAGTCTGAACATCATAACAGTTTTCATTGGCCAAAGACCACCAAAGTCCGTCTGACTGCCATGTAAAGCAACCAATAACAGTTTGTTTTGTTCAGCATCATGTTTAGGGGTATAAATACGTAAAGGCGGTGTTAATATGTCTGATTTTTTAAGTGTTTCCGATTTTGTATCCCTCATGCATCAGTTGACCTGACTAGCCACACATAAACAAACATTACTTTTTGCCCCTTAAAAATATAAGATTGAAAAAAATATCTGTTGGTCTCCACTTCAGAATCAGCACCCCATGGACTGAACCCTTAACCATTTGGCTGCCAGTCCAGATTATTGTACCACTAAGCCCTCATCACTCATACAGAACCTTTTTTGCAGGTGTCTGTATAGTAAGAATTATTTAATCAATGTGATTTGCCTCATGGTTTTTCAGAAATTGTCTCTATCCTATGATCTCTTCAGGATGTGTTGATTTCTCTCTGTGTTTCTCTTCGAAGAAACATTAATAAGTCATAGCAAATGAATAATGGATTGAAGTGAATTCAGCGATGGAAGTTCTGTCTAAAGATGGACTGCTGGATTATTACATAATTCCGTCATATGTCTTTGTAGAACACATGTGCGTGGAAGCATTGTGAAATATGAATTAAAAATGGATACTGTCTATTACTAAAACGAGCAGCTACAGGAACTGCAAGGAATTTAATTATTCTGCTTATAGTTATGGTTTCATTGTACTATTCCGGTTCCCTATAGCGATTCTATTAATGATCCTTTTAGCGCTTAAAAAATAATTGTTCTTAATAAATACTTAAAATTATTAAACATTTTAATTTGTTCTGAATAAGAATTTGTTCTCCGGTCCAACCCCAGAATCGACATTATGTTATTTAAACAGAGCTGAGAATTTGTTACATCATTAACACTAAAATATGCGCAATTTGTAACATTTTCCAGCTGTATGTTTCGAAAATTCACTAATTTTCTTTGAATGAAAACATCTAAATTATTGCTTTTGACTTATTTCACGTTGCTCTACACATAGGAATTATATTCATAGGTAAAGATGAAACAAAAGAAGAACCACAAAACACCAGCCGGCGCCGCCAGTAGGCTTTAAATTGATAGTTCACCCCAAAATGAAAATTCTCTCATCATTTACTCACTCTCTTGTCATTTCAAACCTTTATGACTTTATAACACAAAATAAGATATTTTGAAGAAAGTTGGAAAACTAGGGATGCACCGAATCTAACATTCTTGGCCGAAGCCGAAGCCGAACATGATGTGAAACACTTGGCCGAAGGCCGAATAATACCGAACACCGAATATGGTTTTTGCATTTCTTCTATTTATTAAGCTATTTTTTCACTATTGCACAAACTGAATAGTCAAAATTTGCTTTTAAAAATTTGTCTTGCTTTTCAATAAAATACAATACAACTTAATATAAAATTGAGCAAAACAAAATACATTAAAACAAAACATTTAATAGCCTATATTAATTAGGCCTATAACTGACTGGTAAAAGAATGTAATGTAAGTTACTCTGTACCCCTACAACAAAACAGTTCATTAAAAAGTGTCATTCCACATTAGGCCTATAAACTAAAAATGCGAATAAACTAAAACTGTTGGATTATTATAGGCTACGTTGCAAAGTGATTTTAAGAAGAAAAAAAAACATCGAACGCAAGCAATTCTGACTGATGCTGACTGACAACCATTTCAGTTCACGTCTCTCCTCCAAACTCCGCCCACAGAAGCTGACTGTTCTCTGGTGCACTCGTGGCCGGGATGCACCGAACATACTTTGACAAGTTGTTTAGTACAGGGAACTGTGTGCGCGCGACCACTGTATGATGTCAAAGGATGTCGCGAGCGGCGGGGCTACTGTCAGACAGCCCGCTTCCGTCTGAAGTACACAAGTTACCGACCGGTAAAGACGCTTTCATTAGGAAATTTACTTCCGTGCGGCAAGTCCCGTGCTGTGTCTTTCTCTGACACCTTAAAATGCTCCACACACACACTGCCAAAATGTTTGCGGCATTAATAAAGCGCACGTCTCTCTCTCTCTCTGCGCTGGTTGCTAGTTGATCGTTTCTCGAGTCATGTTCGGTAAAATTTATTCGGCCATTTCACATATTCGGCCGAATACCGAACATGCGTTTTTTGCTATTTTCGGCCGAATATATTCGGTGGCCGAACATTCGGTGCATCCCTATTGGAAACCGAACAGCACTGGCCCCCATTCACTTCTATTGTATGGACACAAAACCAATGCAAGTCAATGGGGTCCAGTCAACAACATTCTTCAAAATATCTTCTTTTGTGTTCTCCGGAAGACATAAAGTCATATAGGTTTGGAATGACAAGAGCGTGAGTAAATGATGACAGGATTTTTATTTTGGGGTGAACTAAAACTTAAATGTAGCGGGGTCGACTCATAAATGTAACTGGCAACCCTGGTTCTTCCAGTTTCCTGCAAATCCATTTCTCCTGTATGGCTGCCACAAACACTGGACAGATGTGCAGCCATTATGGCTCATGTTTTCCTTCATGACAGTTCATGACTAATCTGTCCCAGCAGGCTCTGCCCAGCACTGTGTAACTGCACATACAAAGTGGTACCTAACCTCGGGCTTCATTGTTCAACACAACAAACGCCTGTTTTAGTACTTTCCTTTGAAACATAGCATTAAGGTGAATATTTTATTAAGCTAATGCATTTTCACCAAAGTGACCTCGTAGTCAACCAGGTTTAGTTGCGTTTTAACACCGTTTTTAACACCTGAAGGGTTTTATTTAATAGTGGGTTACTGCAGCAGTGTCTTTCCTCTGGAGTCATATTTGTTCTCTCTCTCTCTCTCTCTCTCTCTCTCTCTCTCTCTCTCTCTCTCTCTCTCTCTCTCTCTCTCTCTCTCTCGCTTTCTGATCAATTCAGCAGGCTTTAAGGTGACCTTTGTAAAGAAATGTTTGTGCTGGATCCTGCATTTGTTCAGTCATCAGAAACTAAAGGTGGTTCAGTACAGCAGAAGACTGTTTTGCATTGCACTGTTTGGCAGGAAGACATAAGACTATTCATGGAATCGGATTCACAATTGTATTTTAAGATGTATGTTTCCAACCACAGCCCTAACTATTCTTGCGCTAACTTAAAACTATTTTTCTCTTTTATTAATTGAATCTTGTGACACGGTACCTTTGTTTTACCTTTTTCACCTGTCATTTTTGTACACTTACCCGCTAACCATATTAATAGAACAGGTGTCGAGAAGGTATTGCAGGTCCGACTCCAGGCAGTTTAAATTCATACACAAAAGAAGATATTTTGGAGACTCTGAATGACATATGGGGGTGAATAAACGATGACAGTCTTTTTATGTTTGGGTGAACTATCCCTTTATCCGTCCTTGTCACTTAACTTGCTTTTGTGTCTGTTCACCTTGTCCATCACATAAAGGCTCACAGAATTGAAGAATGGGAGATTTATGATTCATTTAATTCAGGTTTGTGTGTTAATTTGTTAATTGGCACTTCTCGGTGGATCACAGGCTGAAGCGCAGATAAGGGACAGATGATGAAAGATGGAAGGGAGCTGTCTAAACACACCAGTCCCTGTCAGTGCAGATGGAGGCTGAATGGCACGCTGAAAGAGGAAAGGGATTTTCTTGGCATTAAAGTCTTTCTTTTCTTGGCAGAGATGTACTGGTTGTGAAGGTCCACTGGTCCTGGTGCGGAAAATTGGCTTGACAGACCCACAGATGGTGTAAAGCTCGGTCTACACATCCACACACACAAACTTCGCTGAAGAGTTTTTGGGACACAGTCAAAGTTTGCTCTTCTGGTCTCTCTCGCTCCACCTTGTTTGTCTCCACCCCAATAAAAAACGTCTGCCAAAACATAATTGAGGAAGTACGTTTATATCAGAACTAGGCCAACCCCATCCTCATATAACAATATTTTGACATTTGAGTATACTGTATGTGTTTGAAAAAGTGTTGAGACTGACATTAAATTTTGCTGTGAACATATGGGGAGGGAACAGAAGATTATTATTCACAGACGCGAACACAGTGAGCTCACACTTTAGATGACATTGTGATACTATGCCTGCCAACGAGGCAACTTTTTTCCCACCCAGTTGTACTTTCTTTTGTTTATTTTTGCTTATTATTTATTTACTGTTTTCCCAGGAGGGAGTCACGTGAGGCTGCACTTCACCTGCCATCATTATCCATCCATCCTTCCTGAGGATTGACAAGATATACATGCTGTCTTCCTGAATCGGATGCGCATTTTAATCAGGTACATTAACAGAACATGCATACAGGCTAAAAGCTAGTAATCGCCTCATTGCCTGCACAATAGACAGCTGACTTTCCAACCACAGCCCTAAATATTTTTCTCTTTTATTAATTGAATCTTGTGACACGGTACCCATCACCCTGTTTCTTTTGTCCTGTCATTTTTGTACACTCACCGCTAACCAATTAATAGAACAGATGTCAAGAAGGTATTGCAGGTCCGGGCAGTTCAAATTTGTACACAAAAGAAGATATTTTGAAGAATGCTGGTAACCAAACAACACTGCCCAACCATGACATTTCTCAAAATATCTTCACATGGGTATTTAAACCACCAAATATTGACATCTGATCTATCAGTACGGTGAAAACCTGATTTATTCATCTTGAGGTTGACATTTGCATGGAATTGCCCACATGCAATATATTCACATTGGCTGCCCCAATAGGTTTTTTGGAACAGAGCAAATATATGGAATTCAATACTCTGCATCTATAAAGGCAGAGAAATAGAGAGATAAACTAATAGAAATGAAGGAATTGAATAGAGAAAGTAGGTTAGAGACACTGAGCAATGGAAAGTGTGGGGACAATGAGATTGACCTGCCAAGTCAGCACATACCTGCCCGAATCTCTCTTCTCTTGCTTTCCGTTTGTCACTTTACACACACACACACACGCACGCGCACGCACGCACGCACACACATGTTGGTTTCCATGTTTTATGGGGACATTCCATAGACACAATGGTTTTTATACTGTACAAACTGTTAATCCTATTCCCTACCCCTAACCCACCCCCTAAACCTAACAATCACACAAAACTTTCTGCTCTTTTAGATTTTCAAAAAAGTTAATTCTGTATGATTTATAAGCTCGTTTCCTCATGGGGACAAAAAATGTCCCCACAAGGACAAAAATTTTGGATATTGCCATCTTTGTGGGGACATTTTGTCCCCATACCGTAGGGTTTACCCTTCCCCCCCACACGCACACGCGCACACACACACACACACACATGCTTGTCTCATGTATTTAGCAATGCAGTGACACATTGGTGTGTATGCAGGTCAGACCCCAGGTGTACGAGTTATTCTTGTCTTTTTTGTATGTGTGTGTGTGTTTCTCTCATGGCTGTAGAAGAGGAAAACCTAAATGTTTATTTACAACTTTGGGCTTCAGCACTTTTTATGATCCTAAAACGATAAACCTTCCAGAGACTCGTAAAGAAAACGTGTGTGAATTGACCCGACCAGGTCAGTACTGATTTATTTATTTGTTTATATTTGAGAGAGAGGTATTTGAAGAATTCAATAATTCATGATGTGCTTTATTATCTCAAGTAGACGCCCCAGGTCTTAAGGGCCTGGAAAGGTTTAGAGCTTATTTATTTCTGTTCTGTTTATGTCCTCTTTGATGGAAAGCAAATGTTGTAAAGATCTCCTGATCTCCAGGGTCCGAATGTGTGTTCCAGTTCTGCTCCTGTGTGTACAGTTTATCAATACCATAAAACACCATCAATTAAATCTTTATGCGTCTCATCACATACAAATCTGTCCCTTAGGAAACCTGTCTAGCAAACACACACACATACACGAGTACCCTTAAATACAGCTGTTTACAAATGATCAAAAGGTCTTGGGGTGGTACTATGAATGGCATCAGATGGTGGTACTCTGTTACCTTGACATTTACCATGGTACCGAATGACCATGTTTACCAATTTGTTTACTTATTTGTAAAATACCATGAATTTTAAAAATACCATGCTGTTATATGAATTACAATTTTTACAATGTAATTTACGCTACGGTAGGTCTTAAATACCCAAAATACCATAGTATTATGGCACATGCAAAAAAATCCATATGAAGACACCCCTTACATTACCATGGTACCATTTCCAAATAACCATGGTAATTCCATGGTATTTTTTGTTAGTAAATTATAGGCTTGAATTTTTGGACTGGTATGCTGACCCATTTAGTTTTTCCTTAAATGAAGGCCGTGGGCTTGAGTTATAACACATATCCTCTTTGTTGTGTGAGGAAAAACATGGATATTGTTTCTTGAGGTGGTCTGCCAGCCAGATGTGTCCAGTTTCTTAACCTTGGGCCTGTGATGGTTTATTTCAGACGAGATTAAATCTGCTCCTCCACTCATTCTGTTCATCTCCATTGACATCTAAACCCGGCTGATTTACCCCTGTATCACCTCTATCTGCATCCAAGTCCTGCTCTGTTCCTCTCCAACATTAGATAGAGAGAGGTGGGGGAGGAAGTGTGTGAATTAACAGATATTAAAACCAGTGAAAGCTAGGATGAACGGTGCTTGAAAATGTCATTGCTTATGTGCAAAAGGAACCTGGTGATATTTAGGTTGATGAGTTTGGAGTAAATTAATTGTGTACGGCTGAATCTGTCTAATCATTTTAACCAATGGCAGGAGAGGAAATTTGAACGCACTAGAGCAGGAAAAATGCTTTTTAAAGATCGACACAGTCTGAATAGTAAGATGTTTGCGTATGTGTAGAGCTTTTTGAAATGCAGGAAAGTGCACACATCTGGACAGATGATCATCGCTGTGTGTATGTATGGTGCTGTATGACCATAATGATCCATGATTCAAGAAAATATATTCCAGGTGCGTGTGGTGTATTCTCTTTAGGAATGCAGCACATTTCCTTCCATTGCAGTTGTAGATGTACTGTACATCAAAGCAAAAGGACATCTAACCTCTCAGCTCGCTTTGGCTTTAGGTTTCGGGATGAGATTACATTGAATGTCAGGGTGGAAGTAGGTGTTAATTATTATGTGTTTCAGGTCAGGGTGTGTTTTTAAATTATGGATACAGCCCACCTGTAGTAGGCAAATTGTATTATTACATAACCTGGGAACCAAAGCTCCAAACATCTCTTTACCTCCAAATCTAGTGAGCTGTAAGTGGCGTGTTTCAAGAGTATTTTGCCTCTGTACATCCAAACAATTCAGTTCAATGTGACTTTCAGATGTTAACTGTCATTAGGCCTCGGGCTCTCTTTTTAGAACCAATGAAACAAAAAGAAAGAGGGGGAATGGAAATCTCTGAGGATGAAACCACCTTGACTTTTATGCCTGTTGGTTCTCTTTTATTTTAGTAGGTTTTATTTTTTTGTCTAGCAGCTAGAGGGTGAGGTTGTGACTTACATAGATGGTTTCAGCGGCAACAACACAAACAAACGTTATGTGGCCAAAACGTAACTTCCTGTAGACCCCCTCAAATAATCAATAACTGTTGAGCAGTTTAATTTAATTTAATACAATTAATATACAATAAAATATTAACATAAATCAATATGAATGTAAATTAAATATACAATTAATTGTTATATATAATCAAACAAAGACAGGAAGTTAACTTGGGGCCAGGTGTGTGCGTCTGATGAAACTATCTACTGTATGTGTTTAATGTGTTACATTTCATGTATGTCAAAGATTACAGTAACAACTGTAAGATGTTAAAATCCTCACATGTACTGTATGTTCTACTAGAACTGACCAGCCAGTTTGATTTTAACACATTCCTGTAGATGTAGGATAATGGACTGAAAGAGGGAAAGAAATAGATCAAGGGTAGGTAATTACTTGCTTGGCCAATCAAATGTTCCCTTGGGTTAGTTTGGCTGCAAGCTGTTTACATCACAAACTCAGTGTGTGTATATGTATGTGTTCTAGGAAATTATATATATAGAGGAAAATTCACTAAACAGTAGCTATTTCAGCATGTAAACTTGAGTCTTAATAGCTAATCTTCGCAAAGCAGTTTAAGTGATCAACCTGCCGAAAATAACAGTGCCCTGTTAGAATTAATATTGAGGCATTTTTATTCAATTCAGTTCCAAGCCTACCCCAATTAACATTACGCTACCTGCGGAAAGCAGATGATATACTGAATTTTAATAAAATAACAGAGATGTTTGTGTACATTTTCTGTTGCACAAGGCCGCAATTATTCAATTATTCAAATGATTGCGATTGGGCATGTATGCATTTTAAATAGTGAATTCATTCAACTACTTAACATTTTCATTCAAGTGTGCATGTTTGCCCTTATTTCAGTGATGCTTATGTATACATCATCTAGTAGAAGGTGCAAATTTGTTTCTGAAAATGAGGGAAATTTCCACCTCTGATGGCTCTTATAGGGTATTTAATAAGATGATCTGTAGGTTTTCCAGGGGGAGCTACTTGACTTGGTTGACTGAATGTGTATAGTGTTTTTGCTATGCATCAATGCTATATACAGTTCAAAACAGTTTTACAAAGAACAGTCCCTTACAAACCTTCCAGAAAACAAGCCATGCATGACAATTTAGGTTATGTTTCTTTTCACAGCCACTTGTCTAGAACAGTTTAATGCGTTCATGCTGATTTACATTTATATAGTTGTTTTGGAAGATACTTATTTGCCATTTGCCACTATAAAAATAGCATTTAGCTAATACTTGGTTTAACAAATCTGGGGCACCATTGACTACCATATTTGAAAACTTGACAATGCTAGTCAATGGTTCCCAAGAACTGTTTACTTTCCTACATTCTTCAAAATATCTTCTTTTGTGTTCAACAGAACAAAAAATGTATGCAGCAAATTTTCTTACTATGGTAGTCAATGGTGACCCAGATCTGTTTGGTTACAAACATTCTTCCAAATATCTTTCTCTGTGTTTAGCAGAACAAAATCATTCATACAGGTTTGAAACAACTGAAGGGTGTGTAAATAATGTCAACATTTTCATTTTTTAGTGAACTATCCCTTTAAGGATTCATATATGAATCTTGTTTATCAAATATAAATATAGCGGGTTAATTGTAAGAAGCCAGTTTTAAATTCATGTTTATTTTAGTAAGGTTTATATAAGTAATTTTAATCAAATATAATCGATACATTTTTGTGTCAATATAAATGGAATATAATCTAAAGTTCATATGACCATGCACAATGCATGAACAAAGAGAATGTGATCCTCTGCAACGTGCAGATGTCGAAAACAGACACTTCCACCCAAAGACAAACATACAGCAGACGTTGCATTTAGTGTTGAACCGCATGTCAACATCGCCATCAATAAACACCATCTGCCCAACAATCACATACAGGTAAATCGGAGAGCTGTGTTTTTCCTGGATTAAAAACATGCTTGACAAGCACAGTTGAGGCATCATTCACGTACTTGTAGAATGGGTGGTTTTACAACAGTTTCAACTGGATTCACTCATGCTGGTTACAAAATTACTGTCTGAAAGAAAGACAAAAGTATTTGTTTGCTAATAAATTTGTTTGCTAAATAAATATTTGCAAGAATTTAAAATTTAGAACTGTACCTATGTATGAGCGCAAAACTCGCAAGAATAATTAAGAGCAATACCCTTACTTCAGATCTAGAGTCTTCTCAGCACCTTCTTGTGTGATATATTTACTGGGCAGTTTTGATGTACATGCAGGAATGAAATTATGAAGGACAGAGAATGAGCTGACAAAGAGAGAGGGGAAAGGATTGGATTAACCTTGAGAAAATAAGTAGGGCCCATAAAGAACAAATTGCTTAATCATCCTTCCTATAATTCCATGATGGTACGTGCAGCGGCACTACCCATAACGCTCTGTGACAACAGGGTGTCTGTGTGCTTGTGTATTTATTACAACACGTATAGAGGTTAGCACTCCTGTCATCCTTGTTTTCTTCACTCCTATATCAGTGTGAAATAAAGCATTGACCATCACAGGGTCACCACTGGATACTGCAGCAGTCTCCCTCAGCCAGTATGGCTACTGACCTGAGACCTGTGTTTTCTCTCATTGCGGTCTCCATTCAAGCTGTCATGCATGCAGCATTTCTGTCAGGGAACAAAAAAACACATTAAAATTCGTTCCAGTTACAAAATTGTATACAAAGTATTTATTTGAAGAAATAGTTTGACATTATTTACTCACCCTCATGTCATCCTGTATATCTAACTTTTGGTACCACAGATACATCACGAGGGTAAGTAAATAAGTAATGTACACAAATTTTGTTTTGGTAAAACTGTTTCTTTAACCTGCACATCCTGAGGTGAAAATGCTTATTTTAGGCAAGAACTATATTTAGGAAGCATTATGGGTTAGACGCTATAAAATCTGCCTCCGTAGCAGCATGTGGTTTGTATTTGGTTTCACCAAAGAGAATAATTCTTCTTGGAACCAGTGATTATCTGGAATAGATTAGAATTATTCAAGTGAAAGAAAACTGTTCCCAGCGCCACTATTTTACTGATTGTCAATGGCACACTGAACACGTGGATCTGGCCGTGTTTATTTTATGTGCCCTTAAAGCCAACATCTGTGAAAAATGTTACAAAAGCAGTCAGAAATCCCACATCTCTGTTGTGGTTTACATGGACTGAACTAAGCCAAAACTCCAGGCCGGTCCTACTGTGAATAATTTAGCCTTTCTGGCATCAAATTCACTCTAAGACACAACCTAAATTAAAAACAGGTTCATTCCCAAAGGGCAACTCAAAATATAGAACAAAATTTTCCTTAATCTTTCTCTCTCCTTCTCTCTTTTCAGTGTTATATGGGTTAGAAAACCGCTTCAGTTTACAAACTGTACACTGTTCCAAAGCTTTGTCTCTGTGGGCCACATGAACATCTTTACATAGTCTATTTTCACTTTTTAAACTCCTCTCTATCTCTTTCACACTTCAAAGTTGATTTCTTTGTCCGCTTTCATTCTCCTCCTATTAATATCTCCTCTCCTCCCATCTTTCAGATTTCATATCTATTTCCTGTGGAAGTGTACTATTGTGGTATTGACAAATGCGTGTATAAGGGATATTGAGCTTTTGTGTGAAATTGATTGCGGAGAGTGGTTGTCTGGTTTGTATTTCCATTGAGTAAGTGAGTTTTACATCTGCTAATGTTGGAGGTGTGTGTGCCTTTAACCCCTAAAAAAAGAAAAATTGCCATGCCATTGCCAAGTTTGTCATGGAACCTTGTTTCGTGGTTTGTGGTACAAATTGGCTACTTTGAAACCTGAGTGGGTGTTGAGAAGTGATGCTGCAACATAAGCTCATAAGCTTTCTTTTCAATGACAAGTCGCTGATGCTGTGTATTCATTACAACTCCTTTATGACTGATTTTTTCAGTTTTTGAACCCTAAAAACCAGTAGATACTGTCCCAGAATTATAATGAATTCTTTGTGTGTTGTATCGGTTTAAATGGAATTATGTAATTTGTCTGTAATGGTTCATAATGGTATTTGTTATGGAAACCATTAGAATATGTATTGCTATTTTCAACTGGGAACATATAGATTTCTTTATCCATGCACGTAGGAAAAAATAGGTCAAAGAAAAGTGTCATTAAAGGTTTTACCGCACAGCCTATACGTGGATATGACAGAGAGAGAGAGAGAGAGAGAGAGAGAGAGAGAGAGAGAGGTGTATTTCCCTCTCACTCGTCGTCTCCGTGGTTTTCGCCAGCAGCGCTCGCGTGCGCCGTTACCAAGACAATTACGGATCACGAGGCTCATCGTTCCGTCCCCGCGTCTCCAGTTACCGGAGTATCGGGAATGTCGAATCCCAGGAAGGACTTTGACGTTAAACAGATCTTGCGTATCCGATGGCGATGGTTCGGCCACCCAACATCTCCCCCTGGTAATCAGCCTTCGGGAGATCTGTTCAGCGGCAGCCGGGGGACGGGGGGATCATCATCCGGCGGTGACCAGCCCTCCCTCGGCGGCTGTGGTAGCTCTAGTCCCGCCGCCGGTGCCAGCTCGAGTAACGGTAACTCTTCTTCCAACATCAACAACAATCGAAAGTTTGGGGACTCGGTTTCGAACAACGGGCTGTCCACTGTGCTGGTGCTGGGCGCCTCCGCGTGCCCTCGGTCCATGAGCCAGCAGGAGTGCCGGAGCCCCTCGCCGGCGCCGTGGGTCTTTCCTGCTCACTCCCGCTCCAGCGAGAGCCTGGAGCCGCTTCAGCAGCAGCAGCAGCAGCAGCGGGAGCCGCCGTCCACGCATGTACCAGAAGCTCCTGGCCCGGGAGACGATGAAAACAATAACCACAACGTGGACTCTGACTCCAGCTCCTGCAGGTATGGGAAAGCGTTACTAGTCGAATACAGCAGGGCGCTTGTACCTAACTGGTACCACTTCACACCAGATACATTGCCAGCTGCTCTCTATTATGACAAAACTGTTATCGCGAGCCCGTTTGTTTCCTCACGTTGTCTATGTGATAAACAGCGCATATGGTGTCTTCACAATATTAACTGGATGAGAGATTATTATTTTTTATTTCAATACGTTTTTAACTTTTAGACACTTCCAGCATTTTTAAAAAATATAATCGATAATTAAATGCATAGCAGACTATATCACTGTACCCCTTGCTGTTGTTAGAGGTATTTAATCATATTGTCACATTGTTTGTGCACGACACAAGGTGTACGCATTACATTGTATAGTGCACAATAAACCATAAAGCGCAGTTTAATAAATCGTACCAAACTTCCTGTTAAGGAATGTATAGCTGAATTGAGAACAGTGGGTGTGTGCGTGTGTTTTATCGGACGTGTTGTGTATCGCGGCTCTTTATGATTAGCGGGGTGTGGCGTTACCTCCGCGTGAAAGGACGATTCAATTTATGTTCATTTTGCTTTTTCATAATGACTCGTGAAGCCTTTATCTGTCTCGCGTTTGATGTTTCAGCGCAGCAGAATGATTATGACGCAACGTGTGCAAACGCGTTTGTTTCAGTATGTATACATAAACTTTCCTTCTGAGAAGTTCAGCATGATGAAGAGCTGTCATTCAAATATGTGGGAGTTTGAAAGATTACAAGAAAAGTCAAAACAGCCTTTTGCATGTAGTTTTTGTGTACGTGTTTGCCACAGGACAGCAGAAAGACAAGCAAGTTTAGTATATGGGCAAAAGACGTTAAGACGTCCCCATGAAAATTCATTTACAAAAGTGATTTTATGTCCATAGAAAGCACATTAAATGTAAGTAAAATGTCTACTTTATGGTTTTCAAATAAGTTTTTGGAGAATAAAATGTCATAAGTTGGTTGAAATAATGTTACATTGTCATTGAACATTTAGGTACAAATTCAAACAACATGCTTATTCTGACTTGTACGTATTAAAATATATAAAAGAATAAGGGAGAATAATACATTTTATTGTGCTTTAAATGAGTAAAAAATTCTTATTGACAAAATGGGCAAAACCTCAGATATAGTGGCAAATTACAACTAATTAGCATTTGGGGTGAGAGTAATTAATCTTTTAATATGTCATAAAATGATTTTTGTTGTAAATATATGCGTGACAAGATTTTTACACTGAATGACATTATGAATGACCACTTATATGCACACTATACACTTTTAACATGATCTCGGTGCATAAGATCACACATACACCCGTCCAAAAAAAAGTCACCACCTGGGCAGTGCTTTGATCTGGGGTTGCTGCAGTTGGTCAGGTCTAGGTTCAGCAACGTTATGTGCCCAAAGAATGGGGTCAACTGATTACCTGAATATACAAATTTACCAGGTTATTCCATCAATGGATTTTTTTTCTTCCCTGATGGCACGGCAACGGCATTCCAAAATGACAATGCCATGATTCATCAGGCTCAAATTGTGGAAGAGTGGTTCAGGGAGCATGAGACATCATTGTCACACATGGATTGGCCACCACCTTAACCCCACTGAGAATCTTTGGAATGTGCTGGAGAAGACTTTGCGAAGTTGTCCGACTCGAAAATGAATGCAACTCTGGACAGGAATAAAGGTTGTCACATTTCAGAAGCTTTTCGAAACGATGCCACAGTGAATGCACGTTGTAATCAAAGCTAAAGGCGGTGCAGCGAAATATTAGTGTGTGACTTTTTTTTGGACGGGCAGTGTGTTTTAAATTTCAGAAAAAGTGCTTCAGGCGAAATCATGCAAATGGACTCACTATTATAAAATGATTAACGTAATTAAAATGCTAAAAACAGCTACGCAATCCATGATGTGGGCCTATGGCACATACATTGATATTGCATTTCTTCCTGTGGTAAAAATGCACCTCTGAACTCTCACTCAATTTTTTCCATCCTGCTGCAAGCTTATTTCCACACCCACTCACTCTTGCGGTATAATAACACTGTCCCTGCGTACAGATGCGTAATTTGCACAATCCTGCTTAATTTGGGCGCATACTCCCTATAAAGTGTCACGTGTTCACTGAGTTCTTTTTTTTCAATATAACATATAACAGACCAGAGGCATATGCTAATCTTCATTAGGCATTTTTTTCTTTAGATACCTTAAATCAAATCTCAAAACAACTGGGTGGCTTCATTTTACACTATGTTAAAAATGTCCTTTTTGCCATTTAGTGCCAGGGAAACAAGTGCAGGGCAGAGGGGCTTTGAATATTGTCTTGGTGTCAAAAAGGTTAACATCCACTGTTTTCGATTGACGGGGGTTTGTATGACAGTGTGTATTTCTGTTGAGAGAGAAGGATGTGGGTCTGTCAGTGTGGTGTAGCTCTAAAAAAGCACTTAGTCACCCGTCACCTTGGAGACGGTTGATTCAACCTTGTGCTTTTTTCACGGCTTACAGTTCATACCAGGAAAAAATAACCACAATCACATAAACACAGTGACTGAATTTGAACTTTTACCTGTGAGAAAAGTGGCAGCCTAAATAAACATCTATATAACCTAAAAACAGTAATGTGGTTTGTTTAATGTGTCTTCTAAATTTGCGTTTTAGAGAAGTATATCATAACATTCAAAAACACATGTACATTAACCCTGTGTCTTTTACCATCACCTCTGTGCTAAACACAAGTTAATTACAATAGAAGCATAAATAGGGATTGAGTATTTAAGGATTCATGCATGATTCCATAAACCTTCAGGCCCCAGGGCTATTTACTGTATGACTTACAAGGAAAGAGAGATGCAGGAAGAAAGAGGAGAAGAAGAAAACCGTCTAGTTGACTGAAAACTGCAATTATGATCTGGAGATAATGAGGCAAAGCATCTGATATGTTTTGAGCATACTAACTAGAAGTCTCTCTCGTCCCTCTTTATGCCTTTGATTCACACATGTTTTCCTATATGGTTACACACACACATATGCACAATATGTTCTAGGCAACTATAGAGAAATAGAGAGTGTGGGAGGAATTCTTTATTTTGTGGATAGATATTTTGTATTTCTGAAATTAGACAGAGGTGGGGTTTTATTTTGTCTATGTATCTATAGATGCAATGCTAATTCATAACCCTATTGGTACAGTAACATGACAAAGTATGCACACTTAAATTCTTGAACACTATTCATACTGGTTATATTAGTTATATTAGATGGGTTTTTTGGCATGTCCACAGAATTAAATTGCAAACTGGCTCATTTTACTGTTCTTTTTAATAAATCAAGAAAATGGGCTTCTCTGTATAACAGCGTGTGCTCTTGCTTTGTTTTATTTCTGTCTTATCATACAATGACTACATTGACAGTATTTGGTGCTCTTAGAACATAGGGTTATGGTATTTATTTTAATCTATATATAATCAATTTTAGATGACTGATGAAAAGATGGATATCCTGGAAACAGTGCTACTGTATATGAATGTTTCTTGTAAAGAGAGCTAGAACAGACCTAATGGGCTTATAGACAAAACCCCCCAAACACTACTCCCCTCAGAGCAACAAGAACAGAAGAAACATACAGGCCTAATTTTCATCTTTCTTTTGCCTTTCCTGCTTCCTCCTTTCCTGAGTTGCTTTCTTTATACATGACTGCTCCTTTGCATAAAGTTGTCAACTGTATGTGCATTTATGTAAATCTGTGTGTGGAATAAGACGCAGATTCTAGTAAGATACCGTTTGATATAAGATTGTGTATAATTAATGTTTAATTTGACTTCCCTAAAACACAAATCCCACTCGATCCCTCTGCATCTGATACATTTGCTCGTTCCCTTCTGAATTGGCCTGCAGAGGCTCAAATCTGATCCCGATACATCAACATATCAAATAATTCTGCGCGTTCCAAGGCATTGCAGTGGGCTTTTAATGTCAAAGTGTTTTGACTGTGTGAAGTTTCTAATATGCTGCAGAATCAGTCATTCTACAGAAAGCTATTGAAAGCTACGATCTCCCTGTTTGAAATAGTTACTACAATCAAGCTACAATACAAATTAATAAAAAAATGAATTAAATTTTTCATATTTTATAATTTAGTTGTAGCAGAAATAAAAAGAAGATCAATTAGGGTGACAGCATAAACATTCGTGATGTTTCTTATATACTTATAAATCTTAATTGTAAGCTTGGTGTTGCAAATTGTGGTAAAGTAATGAGATGTTTTTAAAGTCCCACTATGTTCAATAATTGTATCACTTAAAACTGATCTTTAAGCATTAAAATAGCATATGTAAAGGTTTTTCCTGTAATAATAATTTCTTTATACCTTAAAATGATTTGAGAGTCATGAAACTCTGAAAGAAACTCTACACCCTTGCTTTATTTAGTATACGGGGATTCATGAATATGCAAATTAGTCCCATCTCCATTCATTCAAATGAGCTTGGACCATTGATTATAGGTATGTACATAAATGTCTCATTCGCTGTGTGAGCAGCATGTGCACATGTTGCAGAAACAAAGCTGAAAAGCAGCGATCATTTCACTGCTGACTGAGTCTATGCGCCATCCTTACATATCTTCTATGGCTCAAATCTGTTAACGTGATTGGTTACAGGGTTATGATGTCATAAACAGAGGCAGTTTAAAACTGTATTTTTTAAACTGTCTTTAATAAACTGCAGTTTTATTGGGAAAATATTCCGCAGTGGTTTAAAATGATGATTTTGCACATGGTTTATCGGAAAGCATATTAAAAACACCACACATATAAACAACATCAAAAACGTGATTTTTACTACAGAGGGAACTTTTACAAATTTCTGAAAGTTTTTTTAGAACATGACAAACCGTTACGTAACAACCTTTCTTGATCCCTTATTGGGCAATTCTCCCAGAAAAGCACGCCCACAGCAAGGCGAAAGAAATAGCCCGCCCACGCGTCAACCGACGAGCTATAGGAAGACCCGCTTACCATCAAGATTGGCTGCGCTGCGTCAAGATTGGCTGCGCTGTGGGCCTGCAGCAGCAGCTCGTTACTCTTGCGATAGTGAGAGAAGTTGAGATGTGTTTGTTTGTTCACGGCATTTCAGTGATGGATGTTATATAAACGGTGGATATAACGCTGGATTTGCAGATCGTTTGAAATTGATAGATGGAGCGGTCCCAGCACTAAAAGATCCTGGACATGAACTGCACACGGTCAGTTAAGTCATATGTCTGTGTTTTGTTGGCAATCGGCGCATACGTGCATAATGTAAACAACACAAACTTATAGTGGATCAATGCGATGATGTATTGTGTGCTCGTGATTTAGTTCCTCCCCCCGTACACCCCCAGGAGGTCGTATTTTTCCGGAAATAATCATACAACTGTATCTATCTTTTATAAATGTGATCAAACTAAATACTCTTCAAAGATACGAAGTATGCAGTTTTACTCTATAGGTACTCAAGATTAACATGAGATTGGCAGAAACTGCGCGTTCAACCGGACCTTTAATAACTTAATAACATTTTTGTTTATTTTTAACCAAGATGGTGACCTATATACATATATTATTTTCCGGCTTTAGTCAGGGCAAATGGGACCAAATCATGGCTTTAATGTGCATTGTACAGTCTGACATAAAATGCTGTTGTTGCTCATTGTGCTGTGGATTTTACCTAAAGACCTCACTGGGATTATATTGTACAGTATCAATATCGTACAGTAACAGCTGTAAAAACTATACAGTGTGCACTCAGTTAGCAACTCCCCAAGACTGATCAGAGGGCTCATAAAATGAAAGAGAGGAACGAAATAGGGAGAGCAGTTGAACGTGAAGGTGACTGGAAACTAACAATGGCGTAGAGAGTTTAATAATAAGGCGATTAAGGAAGAGACCCAGAGGGCGAGCGAGACTGAGAGCATTTTGAAGAGTACTAGGAAATAAGGTTCACGGAAGGAACGATAGAAAGACAGCAAAAAACAGTCAATGTAAAATATAAAAGGAATAGTTTGAGCAAGCGAGAAAAACAGTGCAAATACTGTATGAAGGGACGATTGCCCGCTGGGGATGTTCAAGAGCTGGCAGGTGTTTATCTGGCCCTTTTTAGATAACTCACTGCTTCTCTCCTGTGTGCTAACATGTGTGAAGACGTGTGTAATGTTTACTTCGGTTGGTCATGTTGGGAGAATTGTGAGTTTGCTCTTGTGCATGCTGGGTAGAAAAGCGTGTGTATGTGTGTTTAATATCGCCTCTAGTCTCTGATTTCGTATGAAACTAAGTAATTATGTCATCGAGAGGAGCCAGAGGGTGGAAACACGTTACCCATAACTTAATATTAAAGCACTTGAGAGGGAATCTCTAGTTCGTCTCAACATACAGTGTGTAGTCTACTTCTTGGCATTAAAGGGACTGTTCTTCCAAAAACTGTGATCATTCACTAAAAATTCCAAGTGACTTATCTGGGTAACAGAGATGATAAGCTGTGTATGCTAAACATTTAAACCATTATCCGATAAAAAGCTTTTCAGGATCCCCTTCTTAGCATTCTCATTTGCACTTCGAAAAAATGGTGTTCAATCTTGGGACTTGTAAGGACCAATGGAATTTTACAGAATGTGCACAATTCTCTTTCTCCCTCTCTCTGTATTTCTCCTGGGTTGATACGTTTTAACATCTATATAAATGAGTCTTAAATTGCTTTTAAGAGGTTTGGAACTATAAAGCTGAAATGAATTCGCACTCGCTCTCATCATTTCACCATCTGTCTTCTCTTCAAATGGTGTGAATGAAAGCTGTGTTCGTGCGAGTTTGTATGAGTGAATGAGCTCTGTTACTTTGATATTTTATTAAGGTTAACGCTTTGAACTTTCTTGCTGATTTAAATGGATTTTCAATGTGATCTTGGTCTGTGAGGCTAGAGGCTGTTTACACGAGACTGTTTTCAACTAAAAACAGAAAACTTTTTATGCGTTTTAGCTGTTCATTTACACGAAAACAGCGTTTTGGGGGACTGAAAACGCAAACTTTTGAAAACGTATCTCAAAAAGCAAGTTTTTGAAATCGACTGCATTATCGTTTCCGTGTAAACTCTGAAGGCGGCGCTTTCCAAAAACCATGCGCGCATGCATGTAGTGTTTCTTTACAGCGCAATATCGCCATCCACTGGCCTGGCATGCATAATACATTGTTTTTATTCTTTATCCCGGATCCACGTAAATGCAGTTCGTTTTGATAACGCTGTCATGTGTACGTGAAACTTTTCAAAAACGCAGAGGAAAAACTTTTCCGTTTTTTATTGTGTAAACGTAAGATCTTGTCCTAAATGCTGTAGTTTGGCGGTGCTCATCTTCTACTGCTTAGCATGGAAACCCCACAGAGCTTTTGTGGGACTCGCTGTCCTTCCCCAGACAGATCTTTGCAAATAGTTTGTGCTCTCAAGGCCCTAGACGTGTAAAATCTGCCTTTAACCTATGAAATTGTAATAGCAATGTTTAAAAAATTTAAACTTTATTTTCTGTGTTAAAGTGACAGTTTACCCAAAAATAAAAATTCTGTCACCAGTTACTCACCCTCAAGTTGTTCCAATTCTAGCCAACAACAAGTTACAAGCATTCTTCCATATATCTTTCTCTGTGTTCATCAGAACAAAGACATTTACTGTATACAGATTTGGAACAATAACTAAACAATTATTTGCAACTTGCTAGTTGGTTGTAGCTGATATTAGGAAAAACAACATTCCAGAGAGCATTTGATTGGCCAACAATTTCTGTAGTGCATGATGAGTCATGAATATTTGTAATCCATTTTCATGAAGAGTTTCAAACAGAGATGGATTCAAAGCTTACAGACATCGATTCAAAGCCACAAAACCCACATTTTGATTTCAGGGTTTTTTAATACAGCTCGACGCATTTCATTTACATCCTCTAATTCACATTCGTCTTAATAACCGAACAGTTAAAGTTAACTATCACCTTCTCCACTGGCTCGCTTGCCGACTATTGTGATTAATTACGCGACGCGCTATTCATTTTCAAGCATCCTGGATGGGTCGAAAACCCACCCTGTGATCGTAGACAGAATGTCTACTGTAGAGATGTGTTCACAATAGCACCATTAAGAGACTCAGAGAGGCAGAGAGAGAGAAGATAAGTGTGAACAGGGGAAATGGTGGATTGGAAAGGCAATCTGCGGAGAGAAAGGACGGGAGACAGGAATGACAGGAAGCCGGTGATAAAGCGAGAGAGAGAGAGAGAGAGAGAGAGAGAGAGAGACAGTGGAGACGACAGCCGTTTGGGAACCAGCTAAATTGCTTTGTGTATTTCATGGCCAGCTTCATCATCAAAGCTAATTACTAACAGCTCTCTAAAGCCCTCTATATTTATCCATCCATTGATCGTGTGCATGTGTGTATAATTGTGAGTGCGGTGATCTAATTTTGCAAGGATGGCTTGTGCCACATTTGAAATGATTTCGATTTTTTGTGACATGATTTTGTTTGTTCTGTTTCCCTTTTTCAATTTAGCTTGACTAAAATTCATATATTGGTATTTTGAATCCCCTTTGACCATATTCAATCTATATTTATGAATTGTACACTCTAAAAAATGCTGGGTTATTTTCAACCCAGCGTTTGGTCAAGAAGGGAAGAATTCAGCCGTTGGGTTGTAATTAACCTATGCTGGGTTGTTTTAACCCATTGGTGGGTCGAATATAAACATTTTCTGGATTTGTTCCTTTTTGACCCAATGCTGGGTTTAAAATAAGTACCATAAATTCTAGTATGGACATTATTTTAAGCATTGAAACACATAAGAAATGTAGGCATGCACCTTTTTTAAACACAAGGTTTTTAATATTTATTCCAAAATTATTGATTACATTTTAATTATTTTCATTTATATCAATACAACAATGCACAGTAACACCGTGTCTACACCGGACCAGTGTGGACAAAATTTTAAATGGGTTCTATTGTGTTCTATTGTCTTTTGTCTTGTCGCGTCACACCGCATGGCGTCCAGTGTAGACACTAGTGTTGTCACCAGAGGTGGGTAGAGTAGCCAAAATCTTTACTCAAGTAAAAGTACAAGTAACTAGAGAAATTGTTACTCAAGTAAAAGTAAAAGTCACTATTTTAAAAATTACTTGAGTAAAAGTAAAAAAGTATGCAATTAAATAACTACTCAAGTAGCTAGTTACTTAGTTACTTTGTATCTGATTATATAGGCCTACTACATAAAATTAATATTAACGCCAATATTTTAATATTACATTTTAATCAATATGTTTAATTATCATAAACAGATATCTTTGCAATATACTAGAGAGACTAAAGAATAGACAAACACAGAAGAGACAAGCATTTCTGTAAATTTCATCTAGTCCTGATGTCAATGTAGTTTACACAACTTATTTAGAATAATAGACCATGTCAAACTAAAGCATGAACTAAACTCAGAGCATTTCCTAAGATGATCTAGAACATCTGCAGTGCTCTCTTAAATGAAATACACATTTTTGAACAAAGCTCGTGTTTTCTCGTGTTGTGTCACGTGTGTGTTGTGAAACGCTCTTACTTGTAAACAAACAGTAAACAGTGAACCACACGCCCATCAACAAGTTTTCTTCCTTCTGTTCTTCAAATGTATATTTCTGCAAGCCCACGTCTCTGTGTCTGACAGGTAACGCGCATGTTGCTGTGTCTGACGAACAGGTCGCGCGGGTGCGCGCATATGGCGGGCATTTATCATTGCTGGCAAACAATATGACACATTTGCAGTTTTGATTGTATAGATATAGATTAATATCCACTTCATCCAACGCTCTTTGTGTTCTGCGTGTTCTTAAGTTTCGCGCTACGAGGAGTGAGTAATCCTGCTTCAGATGATTCAGATCGTGCTGCGAACTGAACAAATCATTTGAACTGATTCATTAGCCTATTCAAATGGTTTTACCCATTGTTCAATTAATGCTTTCAAAAGAATCGACTCAAAAGAATCGATCACTCGGGAATGCCCGTAAAAGAGACGACAACCTTGAAATAAACAACGCGTTTTAAAAAGCATATTTTAAAATGAAGGAACGAAGGAACGTCACGCAATGTAAGTTATGTAACGAAGTAAAAGTACAGATTTTCTATTAGAAATTTACTCAAGTAAGAGTTAAAGTACACACTTTTAATTTTACTTAAAAAGTACGTATTTTCCAAAATGTTACTCAAGTAAATGTAACGAAGTAAATGTAGCGCGTTACTACCCACCTCTGGTTGTCACGGTACCAAAATTTCAGTAGTCGGTACCAATACCAGTAAAATTCCACGGTTCTCGGTACCAATTTCGTTACCAAAGCAAAACACCAGTACATGCTAATTGAAACAATTTTATTAATAAAGCTCATTGTTAATATAAATGTATAGAAATCAATGCCATTTTGTATACATGAAGTATAAGTTAATTGTTGCTGAAACTGTTGTGTGCTCTCTGCTGATGCTGATGAACATCCTCCTCAGTCTGCTGCTGTATAAGACAAATAGAATAAACTTCAGTGAGTCAACTGACTGAACAAACATGCATATGCAATATTAAAACAAACCTCCGTTTTTATACTGCATTTACACAAGATTACTTACATTAAGGTAACTGTATATTAAAATAATAAATGCAACATATATATTTTTCTTTAGTTTAAATGTGGCTTTTTAAACCTAATAGAGTTACAGTATCTATCCAAGACATACACATTGCTAGTCATACAGTTAGTATGATAGTTTTGTAGCACATAGATTTTAGATAGGCCTATATAAAATAGGTACTGTAAACCCCACCCTGTCCTCCCATTTATTTTACCCCATTACAGTTATAAAAGCGTTAAATGGGTAATAAAGACACTTGACTGGATTAGCATTGGCGCTAACAAATTAACACGCAAACAGGGACGTTTATTTTAATGTAATCTTTCAATTTAACATATGCTACAATATTCATAATGCAAACGCGAACAGAATTTGAAACTTACCGCTTGAACTTGTTAACTTAAATCCGGATGCTTCCTCGTTTCACCACAAAACTCTGTTCGTTTTCTTCGTGATATGACTTGAATCTGAAGTATTTCTGCGCTCATCTCTTGTGGATCGGAGCCGCGCTTATCCGCTCATCACGTCTTATTGCGTCTATGAAAAGTTTCCGACTGACAACCTGTCAGACACAGCATCAGTACCCGGTTGACCCGGGACGGCGGTGGTACCGGGTTTTATGAAAATTAGGTACCGACAACTTTTTTATTTTTAGGTACCGACTTGGACCCGAAGTACCGGTACTTTTGACAACACTAGTAGACACAGTGTAATAATCTGCAATACGCCCTTTTCACAATGACGTCACTTAACTTCCGCCTTTTTGCAAAGCAGTGTATCATAACATCCATCTTGCAACAAACAAGAAGAAGAAGAAGAAGAAGAGGAAGAAGAAGAAGAAGAACTTCCGTTTTGCCATCGCGCTGGAATTTAACAACAGTGAGAAAAAAAAACTGACAGAACACGTATTCAAGTACTTATCCTAGCACCTTCGCTAACACAAAAAGAAAACAAAACACTTACCTTCATAATCAAACAGGTACTGTTCAACTAAGAATTTGTATCCTTTCTCTAGCTTTGATCTTGTCGTTTGCGAAAATTTGTCTGCAAGACGTTGTACATCATCTAGACGTATTTGTGGCAGATGTGCAAGCCACTTGGTAAACTCCATTCTGAGGCGTTAGCGGAAGTAGCTTCTTCTTCTTCTTGAGTTTTACTGGCGGTTGGCAAATCAGCTTATAGGTGCATTACCGCCACCTTATGAACTGGAGTGCTAGCGGAAGTAATGATACACTGCTTCGCGGCAGAACGGAAGATGCGTGACGTCATGTGAAAAGGGCGTATATTTACTTACAGTACATTTTTTTATTTAACCATTTAAAAATACCACATTTGGAATGATGATATAACTCATTTGTCAAATCCATTATGAATAATTTTATTTATATGGACCGTCTGAACCGCTTAATAGAAATGAGGCAAACTTGGCAACCCTATCACATTTGTTGCGATTGTTCAGCCCTATTTAACACAGATTTTACTCATTTTAAGTCACGCTTACCCTGTTCAAATTTGCAGTGCGAGTTTTCCAACACAACGTGCACTCTTGTTTGCAGGACATCCAACAGCACTGTGACGTTGTCCTCATGTGCGTCGATGGAGCCGTGTGTATCAGACGAACACTTCCAGGCACACAGTCATGCCGAACACACCTTCAGACGCATGGAGGCCTACCTGCGCACCAGGAAGCTGTGTGACGTCGTTCTTCTCGCTGGGGACCGCAGAATACCAGCACACAGGTACTGAAAATGCAGCATCCAGACTATCAAATGGTCCACTGAAAGAGGTTATTATTGTGAATCGTTAACTTTAAACCCAAAGAAATTTGGTAACAATCAAAAATGGGAGTTTAAAAAAATCTGTAAACTAAGCTGAAACAGTAAACATACACATTCTTGACATCCTGATATTACAAATTCTAAATGATCCATTTCTATAGCTCAGTTTTACGAAAAACAGTGGTTTGAGTGGTCTTAAATGGAGAATACGTTTTGTGGTTTATGCATTAGAGTATGTCCATGTAGTCCATCAAATCTTAATCTGAAATGAGAATCTTTCCATGACGTGTAATTAAGCTTTAAAATCAGAGTTTGTCATTCAGTATATCATTTCAGTATAGGATGAACTGAGTTCCTTATGCACAAATGAAGCAAAGCCACAGATAAATGGAGAATTCTTCTTTAATTTGAAGAGTTTATATAAGTTTAGAGCACCACCTTGGCATTCTTCCCCTTTATTGTTCTCTGATCTATTCATCCTGTCTTCTCTTTCATCATCTCACCCTCTTTGTTTAGTTCTGCTGATTGTAGGACTGCCTCAGGCAGCTGGAGGGTTTTGCTGGTGTTTTATTTATAATGACACACACACACACACACGCACACACGCACACACACATACACACACACACACGCACGCACGCACGCACACACGCACACATACACACACAAGTGCATGCACGCGCACACACACACGCACACACATACACACACACACACACACACACACACGCGCACGCACGCACGCACACACACACACACACACACTCAGTGTCAGGCTAATGTGATGACGAACTTACAAAAAGAAGCTGAATCATCCAGTGGAACTCTAATAAGAGTAAAAGGCAGAGAACTTTTTGAACCTCTTGATCAATGTGAGTGTTTGTGTGTATGTGTGTGTGTGTCTGCAGCGTGTGCGTAGTGTAGTGAAGGGCTTTTAATTCAATCTGCTGTGTGATAAATGAACATAAGGGGAGTGATGGAAGGTAAATGCTGAGTGTTACTCTGCTGCTAAATGAGTCTCACAGTCGCAAATGTACTTTCACTACTGTCACACTTATCTCTCTCATTCTCTTGCTCTCTCTCTTTTGTTCTTTTGTTACTTACAAAAGAACAAAAACTTCTTTTGTCTCTTTTGTTCTTTTGTTACTTACCCTTAATTATTCTTTATTCATATGCTGATTTTTCCATTGCAGTAGGTAGGAGGAATAAAACCTACGATGTAAACACTAATATGTCTATAAGCTTTCCTGTAGCTAAACTGGTAGAGCATTAGGCTAGCAACGTCAAGGTCGTGGATTCGATGGACAAAGCAGTTTGATCAAATGCACTGTAAGTCACTTGGATAAAAGCCTCTGAATCTGCTTCCACAGAATTCTGCAGAAAGCTTGTGCATTTCACAGAATTCAACCACTCGTAGTTAACATATTTTGTAACATGTTGGAAATGTAAATATAATGAATTACTGCATTGTAATGCAGGGTACGAAAACCTGAGAAAACCATTTGGTATGGCATTTTGGATATACCTGTATAACAATTTTTTGGTTTGCTTTGTTGTGGTTTTCTTAACATTTCGCAACATCCAAGGACTAAAATAATTTAGTATTTTTATAAATTTAGTATAATTTAGAAACCTTTTCTAAAGCATGGTAGCTAAGTAAATAATCTTTTATCTCGAAAACGTGATGACATCGTAGCCCTGCGTCAGCCTCCGTAGTGCTTCGAAAGAAAGGGGTAGAGGTGGAATGATCCTTTGGTTGCAATTCGCAATCTCACCACTAGATGCCGCTAAATTTCATACACTAGATTTTTAAGTACAATCTCAAATCTAGTATTTTCTTTTTCTCAAGTATATTTACTTTAAAAAATGGGAAAGTACTTGATTTTTTATGTACTTACTGTATTAAGGTAAAAGCATGTAAATATGTATTTATGAAATGAAGTGGAGTTAAAGTATAATATATGCTTTATAATGTATAATTTATATGATTTTTTCCCCAAAATAAAAACAGTTTTACAGTCCACAAATTCCATAGAAATTGATATAAATAAAGCTCATGTAATGTTTAGTTTTACCTACTGAGGTTGACAGTCACACATTTCTAAAGCTTAAGCACTTCATTTCACCCATAACTGTAAAAACGAATCTAATTCGCCTTAATTTCACCCATTCTTCACCAACTTTCAGTGCCAAAATGTGCTAAAGGGTGTATGCAGATTCTATGTGGGCTATTTTTGTAGCATGTGGGTAGGGTTTAATTCAGCTAGATCTTGTTTCTGTCCGTAGTCATTTCTGTCTTATCAGAGAATAGCTTTGAACGATCATTTCAACGCAGCATTTTCCTATTTAATCCTCTTTTAATTGTGTTAATAATATTTTTGATTATGTAAGCTTCAGTGACTGTCAGAGGCTGTCTGCTAATCTCATACAGTATACCTGTCCTGACACGTCTAACAAAAATGAATCAATATCACACAATTTATTGTGTTTTATTAATCTTATACGCTTAACCAGCACACACACGACCACAACAATACAACTAACCAAATCAAACCAAAAACACCACAGAGTTAAAATACAAGCACATACACCAACGCTCAGCCCCGCATACAGTAGGCTAATTAGCATTTTGTCTCGGAGTCTAATAGATTTAAAGCCGCAAGCTTTGACCGAGTGTGCATATGTGAATATCTTTGTCAGCAGAGCCGGATTTGAATAGGAAATCCTCATTTTACCATGCTTCAGTTAACAGATCCTCAAATCCCGTCTCTTCCCGTAATCTCCCTGTCCGTCTCTCTCAATTTTTGTCATGCTTTACCTGCAACACACAAGTTTGTCTGTTCAGTCATCCAGAACACATGGTTCAGATCGTTTCATATCATCTTCATTTCTCTCTCTTAGACTTGTTCTCTCATCAGTGTCCGATTACTTTGCGGCCATGTTCACCAGTGATGTCCGAGAGGCAAAACAAGAGGAGGTCAAAATGGAGGGTGTGGACCCGGATGCATTATGGGTCTTGGTACAGTATGCATACACAGGTAATGTTTTTTGTGAGATGGACACAAATGCATAACCCTTTATGTTATGAACAATGTCTCAGGCATTAGATGATGGAGAAGAGCGTTATGATTTGCATATTTTGTTTATAAATAGGGTGATAAATCAACGCAGTCGATTCATTCCCAGCGTTTGTTTCCGCAGGGCTTTTGGAGTTGAGAGAGGACACTATAGAGAGTTTGCTGTCTGCGTCATGTCTTCTGCAGCTGTCTGCAGTGGTTCAGGCCTGCTGCAGTTACCTAATGAAACAGCTCCATCCCTCCAACTGTCTGGGCATTCGCTCCTTCGCAGACGCCCAGGGCTGTCTGGATCTCCACAAGGTTGCACATAACTACACTATGGTGAGCTTCCACACGTGCATGCAGACATTTTGAGTTGTTATACACTTTTATATTAGTACAGAGAATATGCTGGCAAAAAGAGTGTTTTTTACTCCGGAAATGTACAAAACTGTTTATCTTCAGTGAACTCACCTCTCTCCCAAACCTCCTCTCCTACATTTTAGGGGTGTCCCCGACTAAGAATTTACATAGTCGAATCAGAATTGTCACGTCTCGCCTATAGTTGACTGATGGTGGAATCAGACGTGTTTGTGTGTGCGTGTGCCCGTGTATGTGCGGATGACACCAGGTGGTTAAGGGTACAGCGCAACATTGATGCACCAAAAAATCAAACATTAATTTACAGAATTTGTTTAGGACAGAATATACCTTTATAATAAATAAATGAAATAAGCCAGAATCAAGTCACAATGTGCAAAGTAAATGTGTTTGGGCAAAATGTCTGAAATGCAGGGGAACATAATTTTGAAAACACAAGCCACAAATATTAAAATTAATTAATTAATCCTTAAACATCACGTAACAATGCTGTGCCATACAATACTAGACCAGATCTCGCCTCAAAACTATTTTAAAACTTACTCGATAATAATTAATTATTTTTTTACAAACGGGAATACAGCACGTTCATTTTTTGTTCCGCATGTAAAGGAGGAATGCAATAAAGCATCTTACCATTTAAACAGTCAAAAAGTCCCTTTCACCTTTTTTCCTGCGCACTCTTTCTCCGTCCCCCTGACACGCACGCTTGCTTTCAGTTCCAAAAGTCTGCGCTGTGCTTGCTATATATGGTGATTTTGGTTATTTTACTTCATTTTTTGTTCATTGTTTATCATGCAGCGCAAAGTTCAGTCTAAGTAACGGACTGCGTGCATTTAAAGAGAAGGTGTTAATTCATATTTAAATGGCCAAAAATTCAGTAAGTGACGAATGTTTGGAAACGGTTCATTTCATTCATTTGCGAGTCATCTGCGGGTGCGTGCGGAATGTGCTGCTTCTCTATACCGGTCTCACAGCACAGAAGACGTGGATAGACGCGATCCTGCGCTGAGTCATAGCCAGACCTTGCGCTCATATGCGCCGGGGGTTTTGGTACCAACCCTAAAAATGTCCCATTTCTTTACATCATAAATAGCGCAGTGCATGCCCGTCTGCTACGCCACTGCCCATATGAGCAAAATGACATGATCCCCATTGCATAACACCTCTGCGAAGATTCGACTGTGAGATTGGTAGTCGAATCGGGCTCCTCCGATCGAAGCATCGAATCGTCGACGATTCGGGGTCACCCCTACTACATTTATCTCTTTTCTTTTCTCCTTTTTTTGTCTTCCCAAAACAACACATTCTGAAGGATTTATCTCCTGCAGTTAACAGAGCACAACCGCATATGCTATGCTTGAACTCCAGCCTTCCATATTATATCTGTGCGGCGTTTCGGTAGGTGTTCGTGTCCATAAGGCTATCTCTGCACGTGTGGATGTGTGTTTATTCATTTAATTTTCACAGCTGCAAAAAAGTTCCCGAACGAGGCGAGAGTGTTTAATTGGACATGCTACTGTTCCTCTTTGGACATTTTCTGCTCTTCGTTTGATGTTCCTGTATTCCTGGGGGAAACTCATTCAAGAAAATACATCCCATAATAGCCCGCCCACAGTTCTCAACAGGGGGGTTGTCATGGAGACTGGGTTGGAAACTTGCTTGATTTTCCGTCACCGCTTCTGTTTCCTATCTGTCTTTCCTTGTTTTTATTTCACCCCTTTCCGTTCCTCTCTCTCCCAGGAGATGATGTCCACTGGCTTTGCTTGTCCGCTTTGTACCTCATGTCTGTTTATTTCTACTGTGTTTTCTGTGCTGTGTGGTCTGTCAGTTATTGTAATCGCTGTTTAAATGGTATTTTACTGTCCAAAATGTAAAAGGTACATTTCCGCTTTTGAAACCTGATTGGATGAACTGCTGTGAGACCAGTGACTACACGTTAATTGAATACTGTATTCAAATAAATGACTCAATTCTTATTTTTTATGGAATATTGCAGTGTGTTTTAAATGATTTATGTTGTGGGTCAAGCATCAAAGCCCCACCCTACATTTTTCTCATTCTATAAGCAGTTACACGGATATACCTCACAATTCACAAGAAAACATCACAACTTCCATTTAATGCCGAATTTAAAGCTGAGGTGTCATTTTGTCTAGCTTAAAATACTTTCTAAGCACTTTGATAAGCAGAGACCAACTAAATGTAGGCCATTTTTAGGTCAGTTCTTAAGTAAAGTCAGTCAGATTACGGAAGTCGTTCCACTCTGCGGCCATGTTTGCAACGCCTCCGGGCAGAATTTCAGTCATAGCAAGACCACAGTCCTATCTGCTTGAATGGGGAAAGGCAGATATTTCTGAAACTGCTGGCAAAAACCACAATTAAACAGCATATTTTGGATTTGCCTGAAAATAATGAAACCTGTCATGAACTGTACCATAGCTTTTGTTTTCTAAGCTTAAATTGCGGTAAAAGCACCTTTTTTGAGGTAGCTTTGGGTACTGCGCATACATGAGATTGTGTAGAGCTCTGCCCCAGAGGTTCGTCAGTCTTTATCGTTTGATGATTGGCTGTTTTTACTGGAAGGGCGGGACTTTGCTTCTCTAGAGCGACCATATTGACCATTGCATTCCCTCCCCATTCATAGTAATTCCAGTGTCGTATCTTGTTAATATCTATTGTGTCTGGTAAAGTACAACCAATCGAATCAATGCTATACTGATTTAAATGAGTTCCCCATTTTGTGTATTTTGTTGTTCAGTACATGCTTGTGTATAAAGTACATTATGTTACATTAGCATTATACCATACGGTTGAAAGGCCACCATTAGTCAAAACTTTACACCACACACACAATCTGATGCTTTACACTCACTGTTTGTTACAACCACATCCTGTTTTCTACTAACCACTATCTCTCTTTCTCTATAGGAGCACTTTATAGAGGTCATGAGACATCAGGAGTTTCTCCTCCTGCCCGCGAGTGAGGTGGAAAAGTTGTTAGCCTCCGATGACATGAACGTTCCAGATGAGGAAACCGTGGTAGCGGCACTGCTCAGCTGGGTCCATCATGACGCGCCCACCCGTCAATCACAGCTGCCCGCTCTCCTCGCTTATATCCGCCTTCCCCTGCTTAAACCACAGGTCAGTCGGGCATCCATCTGTTCACCCATCCATCACTCTGTTAGTATATTATGCCTTTTATTCAGCTGTGCTCTTACCTGATTACACAGCGAGATCGGCCTGGCAATGAATCAGTATCAGAACGTCATTGATCTGCATTAGTCTTGTATCAGTTCATCACTTAATTCAGTGATCGGACAGTACTGTAAGTCTGTCACTCGTCGTTGAGACTGCCGAACAGCCTTTGAGTTTTCCAAAGATTTTTTTTAACCGAGTCAGCCCACTCTGTGGCCATCTCCATACCGCACCCGCGCAGCTATCTCTGGTCATGAAAATATTGCTCCTGCACTGAAAAAAGGTTCATCCAATTAATAATTTGTCTTTCTGTTCAGCTTATAATTATTAGTTTAATTTTTAAAGTAATTTTTTTTTGTTTAAAACATTGTTAAATATAAATATTTTTAATTAACAGTTCAACTAAGAAATTTTAGTTTTGACGAATGTACAATTTATAGGTTATACACACAGGCCAGGGCATGCGCATTAAACACAAACATCGTCCAGTCAGCACCAGACCACCGTCTTCAAGTTAACGGTCCGTGGATCAACATAGACGCACCAGTCACTCATGAACACGTTTTTGAAGGTAAGTAAACTACTTACGAAATCAGTTGATAATAAATATGAATTCGTTTTAACGTTGTCTGTTAATGTAAACGTTTTGTACTTAAGGGTCATTCAGTCATAGACTGAAATAAAAATGTGTGGGAGATCTCATTCCTGCTCCCGTTCATTACTCAACCTTAGGTGAGGCAAAACAGAGTAATAATTTGATGTTCCTGTCACTCTTTTATTACCGTGTTATTTGTAAGTAACGTTATCTGTTATAATTTCAACTTCAGCTTAGTTAACGTTATTGCTGAAACGAAGGGTTTTGTTCAGTACACGCGCTCTCTGACTGAAACTCACGAATTCTCCCATCATAAACCCACATAATTAGTATTAAAGGGCTCATCGGATGAAAATCTGACTTTTTCCACGTTTAAGTGCTATAATCGGTTCCCCGATGCATCTACCAACTCAGAAAACGTGAAAAACAAGAACACCGTAAGTTTGTTTTGGTTTGCCTTTCCCTGCAAGCATGTGAGAAATCGAGCCGTTCAGATTTCGCGCCTGTTGTGACGTAGAGGGAGGCTCTTATTATAATGTTACCGCCCCTTAATCTACACAATTCCACCCACGGCGCTGTGTACGTGACGCCATGGCTAAAGTTTGTGGAAAACATGCAAAATGTAATGTAGTAAATGTAAGTAATATTTATCAACAGTCTGAATTGACGTAAATGTACCGTATATATAGGAGGATAACGTTAGCATATGATAGCGAAGGGAGCTAAGTCAGTCACAGGCTAAATAGAACATTCAAAGCCAGTGTTAAACTTACTCTATATTTTTGTTATTTGGCAAATGGGCACTTGGAGTTTAGCTGTTAATACATTATGTGCGTTAATATGTTTAGCTGCGACAAGCTGTTTGTTTTGATAATGAACAGGGGCGAACACTGCGGTTAGTTTCGTTTTAAATGTCTCAAATCATTCGTCCTTATAGGCTGAAAAATCTGTCACAGCATACTAGTTATGCTCTCACGTTGTGTGTGTATAACTTGTCAATGACAAGCGCTAAAATCCACGTAATTCTGCTGAGATCTGCAGGTGCGCATTCCATGGATTTTAGGCAAGCATACACTCACAACGTGAGCGCATTAGGATGCGCTGTTTGCTGTGACAGATTTTGTAGTCTCAGGACGAATGATTTGAGACGTTTAAAATGAATGGCAGTACTACGCGTATGTTGTGTTGACACGCCGGACGGAAGGGGGTGGGGTGCGCTGTAACTCATTATCATTTAAAGGGACATGCACCAAAACGGGTTGCTGTGAGCATAGCTGTTTTTGACGAGGCAATAAGGGTTTTGTTCACACAGCCATTGAGTGTTTTTAAGCTAAATATGTTCCAGACATTTCATGAAGACCCTAATAAATCATACCAACTTGTTGAAAGTACTCATCCGATGAGTCCTTTAACGTTAACGTACCTGGGGACCTGTCATTTGTAATGACAAATTTGTAATAATTGCATGGGTTGTCTGTGATCTTAATCCCATGCAAATCGGCCATGTCTGTCATTTGTAAAATAAAAATACCCCTGCAAAAGTTATCATATTTCGCGGAACACCGAGGTCCTGTGATAATATTAACATTTGTCCCGTGCGAATCTGCATCTGTGATTTGGCAGGCTTGTATAGGCCTTGTGTGTGAGAGATTCTTGATTTTTTTCTCCTTTCAATTTTTTTTCCAGGTGTCGGAGAAGGAAGAGGCTGAACAAATTCTTCAGCAGGAAACCATGGCAATCTTTGTCAGAGATGCACAAGCTGTACCCAAAGACATTGGCATCATACTTGAGGGACAATAAAGGCTGTTGTTTTCTAAAGTCAATGTTTGCAAGCTCTTAGATGTTAAAAATCTTATACTTGAGTACTGAAATTGTGGATGTATGGAAGTAGTGTATAAGTTAATAAATATTGATGTAATGAAAATTATTGGTGTCTTTTTTATTAGATTTTAGATAGGATTAAATATTAATGTTCCTTAATGCAATCATGTTTTATTAGATCCATATCTTTTTGATTAAAACAAATTATTTCTATTAACATGATAAATAATTGTTTATTTAGATCTATATCGATTTGATTGGATAAAGCAAATCATTTCGAATAAGTATTTCTTAAATGAGAAACAATTGTTTGATTAAATCTATATCTATTTGATTTGAGAAAAAAGATCATTTTAAATATTATTTCTTAAATAAGAATTTTTGTTTTGATTGAATCTTTATCTTTTTGTATGGATCAAAAATAGAATATAAATTAATTTACTTACTTCAACCAGAAATATATAATTTGTGCTAAGTTTTATAAAATAGTTTTATATATTATAAAATCACTCAGGAAAGGAATAATGTACATTTTGGAGAGCTTTTTGCAGTTCTTCTATAAATTTAGAAGATGTTGCTTCCATCTTTCATGTAATAACTCAATGGTGATAAGATCAGGACTCAGTCTGTTGCAAGACTTCTTGTTCTTCTTTTCGCTAAAGAATAGTTGATGACTTATAATTCTAAAATTGATATTTCCTGACACACTAAAGAGGACAATATATACATAGCTCTATATGTAAACAGATTATCCCTTCCACAACATAACTTTCATGTTTAAAAAAAGAGCAAGACCTTTTATATGTTGTATGTTCCTACGCAACATCCTGTTTTAATTCTAAATCCATTTTAAGTCATTTCATGGGTTTTTTAACATGTGCTTTTGCGTTACTGGTGATAAAAAACCTCATTACTCAAGAAAGATAGGGTTGAAATGAATCTTAATATATATGTTCCAATAGAACCAATGAACTTTTTTTGAGATGTCGGGATATAAACGTGTCAACAGATTGTAACTAATTGTAACCAATTTGCACAGCATGGTTCTCTTCAAGCTATGGCTTGGCTATGACAATAGAATTTGTGTTCTGATGCATTGAAATGCATGCACATACTGTACATATACAGAGGATGCATGGGACTTTCTGGTAAACCCTATAGTGTGGTGACCAACAAATGATTCCATTATTTTGTGGGGGCATTTTTTTGGTCTTCTGGAGGAACACAGCTTATACATCAAACTAAATGATGTTTATTTGAACGTGTAAAAATTCAAAGGTTTGTGTGAGAGCGGTAGGGTGAGGGTATACGGATAGAATATACAGTACAGTTTTAAAATCATTATGCTTATGGAAAGTCCCCATACAACATGTTTGTGTGAAGGTCAGCGCTGTTCTGCAAGGCTGTGTGGTTGTGTTTTCAGTGATGGGATGTGTTTGGAACCTGGAGAGTGTGATAAGATGTTGTTGTGTCTCGTCTTTTCTTATCACATTCTTAACGTCTCTCTCTCTCCCACACATACACTCCACTGGAATTTTTTCTTGGCTTGTACATCTAAAAAAAAACAAAAGCACCTGCCACAGACCACATCTATCTGTTATGCCTTTGTTGTTATCACAAGTCCTTGTTAAAAATCTGAGTTTGATATTATTGTCCTGAAATGGATATTTTCACCGACCTGCAGTTCAGTTGAGAATCCTCCCCTTCTGAACAGTCTTTTCGCTTTGTGCATTTTCATTTTAACGCATGATAAATTCTTCTGAACTGCCACTCTCTTCCTTTCTGTCTCTTTCTCGCTAAGGTGAAAGAAGAGAGAAAATATTCAAATAATTCCAGATGAACGTTCTCTCATGGCCGGCTTGCTGAGTTTGTTAAATTCCATCTAAATGTAAATCGGTTTTTCGGCACTCTCTCCGCTGAGGGAAAAAAAGCTTGCGGTCCGGCCGGCTCAACTCCGGAACAGTAATATCTTTCCAGCGTGTTTCCTCAGTATTCACGTTGAGTGGAGATGATCGATTGGAGTTTATGACAGATGCGCTTGTTCTCTGCATGTGACATGGGCTCTTTAGTGAGAAAAGGAAACGATTAGCTTTTGTTTTTAGCAAGAAGAGAAAAAGAAAAGGAGTGGTGGAGAAGGTATGGGTGATAGATGGGGAGTGAGGAGGTGGTGTTGTATGTGTGGGGGAATATTGGAGCTCTAACTCTTTCCCGAGTGCTGTGATGGATGCCATTATGGATTCAGTAAGATGGTACTACTACCACACTCACACACACACACGCGCATACACACACACGCACACATGCACAGGCACACACGCACAGGCACACACACACACACACGCACACATGCACAGGCACACACGCACAGGCACACACACACACGCACGCACGCACGCACGCACGCACACACACACACACACACACACACACTTTCATATCATAAGAAGCACTGCAAACGCTGATGGAAAATGTATCATCCTGATAGATGCATTGTTGTGTGGGCATCCACGTGCATGGATATGCATGTTTTTGCATGGAAATGCTTGGCATTTAGTTGGTGTGTGTGGTTTTACAGATTAAGATTTTGGCACATTTATAGAAAAATTAGAGACTTCGCATGGGTATTTAAATGACCAAATATTGACATCTGACCTATCGGTATGGTTGAAAGCCTTAATTTTTTTATTTTAAAGTTGACATTTGTATGGAATTGCCCATATCCATTTTATAACATGACGCAGTTGATTTTGATTTTTACGAATAATCTTTTGTCTTGCGTCAATCAAAGGTTTTGATCGTACCGTGGACTCCTACTAAAGAGCATCTCTATGGGGCTATATCTGTGCTGTAGAATTCATTAAACTGTCACACAGCACCTGTCTAATTAAAATCCTCTCCATTTACCGATAGAGAACATAAACAGGGCAGATGAGAGGATGAATTTACAGAGCGAAGACTTGTTAACTTAACAGCCACGAGAGGTGTCATTTGAAAAAGATTATGGGAAAAGACAGAAGGAAAGAGGAAGAATAAGGAATGTCCCATGTAATGTTTATGTATGAGGCGGTAATGATTTGGAGCTGCGCTTGCAGAAGGAAATAGGTTGTGTGTGTGTGTGTGTGTGGTTGTTCCAGGTTCTTTAAAGCTTTTACTCAGGAGTTGTAACCTATATAAGAATCTCTGCATTCTGTTTAGAGGTCTAGAGAGACACTTGCACGCCCTCGCTGGGAATCCCTCCTTTAAAAAAGGAATGGAGGTAGGACCTTTTGTTAGATGTTTCACCAGAAGCTTGTTTTAGTCCCCCGAGTCCTCTCCTGAGGTGCTGAGAAGCTGAGATGGATTCAGCACTGTCTGGTTATCAAAGCGTATCTTTAAGTGGTCCAAGTGAAGGGTTTTGTTTGGAGCCCGCCATATTCTGTAGATTTTTGAGACTATGAAGTTTAAAGATGTCCCGTCGTTGGAGCCGATAGCCTAGTGGGCAGTGCTCCGACATGTGGCGCGGTTGCGCATCGAGCGACCCGGGTTAGATTCCCGTCTCGCGGTCCTTTCCCGAACCCACCCCCTTCTCTCTCCCACTTCACTTCCTGTCCTCTCTAAAGCAATAGCTGTACAATTAAAGGCAAAAAAATCCCGCCATAAACAAATCTTAAAAAAAAAGATGTCCCGTCAAAAAAAGAGTAAGGTAATTGAAAATCTGTTTTCAGGTATGGCCGGAACTTAATTTGGAAGAGTTTCTTCGTTTTTTTGTTGTTGAAGTGGACACATTAAGAATTCAATAAATCAATAAATGATGAGAAATTGAGGAGCGCTGCCACATCGTTAGTGCCTTCATTATTTACAATTTTTTCTTTTCTTTTGAATATTCGAATAGTTCCCTTACTACAAAAATAAAATTATTAATAAAGATCTATATTAATATAGATATACAATTTTACGTTAGGAAAGATATTAAAACAAAGAGACTTAGAGGTCATTTAATGGTATTACCATCTGATACCATAACATACAATGGTTTCACAATGTTTTTGTGCAGAGATAATACAATAAACTCAATAATATCAATAATTGTATTATGTAGGCAAAATATTTTCTTGTCTTATTGAGTAACCTTGTTGAAGCTCCTCTATAAGCTTTCCTCATTTAGATTTTATCCATATTGAGTATTCCTGGACTGCAAGCTTCAGATCATCCACCGATTTTGATTTAGATTAAATTCTGGGCTCTGGCTGAGCCATTGCAGAAATCTCATTGTTTCAAACCATTCCTTCATGGTTTTTGCTTTGCGTTTTGGAACATTGTCCCGCTGGAAAATTAATCTTGCCCTACATGCAGATCTCTGACCGACTGAGACTGTATTTGCATGTATTTGGCTCTTTCCACAATGTTCTTGATGCCAAGAAGCTGTCCAGCTCCTTCTGAAAACCAACCGCAGGGTATGATGTTGCTACCACCATGCTTGACGGCTGGTTATGGTGTTACCCGAGTCTTTTTTATTCCAAAGTCCTCAACTACAGTTTCATTAGACTGAAGTTCTAGTGTTCGTCACACAATCGAGAACTGACATAATGCTGGTCTTTTTCGTTCATGCAGTTTTTAGCAGATATGGAGGCGAACCCATTGCTGAGGGACTGCGTGGAGTGTCAGCGGCTGGTAATGGAGGCCATGAAGTATCATTTGCTGCCAGAGAGACGGCCCCTCCTTCAGAGCCCAAGGACACGCCCACGCAAGGCCACCGTAGGGGCGCTATTCGCTGTGGGTGGCATGGATGCCACGAAAGGTATTTCTGAATATCTTTTGGTGATGTTACTTTAGTTTTATCTGCCTTTTATTTTGAATGTCAGATGTGATCTGATAACAAGGTACCTTCGAGCCCCCCTCTTCTCTTTTCTCCCTGTCTCTGTCAGTCTCCTTTCATTAGTGCAGTGGACTGCTGAGAATGAACATTTCCATTTTTCCCTGAATTAATCTTTAGATATATTTTTGGATACTGCGTTGCCAGCTTGTGTAAAGCCCTGACAGCAATTTGTGTTTAAATTTGTAAAAGATTCTGATTTATCGACATGGAGATTTGCAGAGTGAGATATAAAACTGGTGAGGTTGGGGCAGGAGTGGCTGAAGTATGTCTTCTGTTAAATGAGGCTGGTTGTGAACTGCATTGCGTTAAAGGTGAATCATGTAGGCATTGGTTTGTGGGTGGTTTCTTGGCTCAGACGCAATTGATATAAGAACCAGAAGCATGTTTTGTGAGGAGCGAGTTTAACTTCCTTACTGAAAAACTTCTTTTAGTGTGAGCGATGACATTTTTAGAAGGCAAAACTAGTTTTTTGCTTGTCTAGACAAAGCAAAAAAGAGAACACAGATAGCTGGCTTCCACAAGTTTGAATTCTTGAAGCTTTGTGCTTCCCTTTCTTTCTTATTTTAGCTTTTAGTAACTGGATGAGATTTGGTATGTCTCATTAAAAACTGTGTAACTGCTTTGTGCCATTACAGCAAAACAATCCTCTATCTTTGACCTAATTTCTATCAAAAATATTGAAACATCTCTAAAACTAGGCAAAGTCACAGGAGAAGCAAAACTGCATAAAAGTACTTTTTCCACTTAAAGCATCTATCGTACAAAAGTTTGTGCAGTGTTTAATATTTACAGCTTCTTAACATCAAGAACTAAACAAAAAAGCTAAATGAATTATTATTACACAAGGTCTGTTTATACAAAGAATGAAGTGAAGCATCAGGACATATTGCAAAAGCTTTAATGAAAGATATCCATCTGATAATACAGATATTTCCGAGAGAAGGAGTGGGACAATTTCAGTGTGTACGTAAAATAAAAATAATAATGACTTGTGAAAAATGGCTCTAGTTGAGTATATTAGTATATTATAAATTGTCCGCACTTTTTGCTTCGCTTGTTTGGGACTGCTATGGCTTAATATTACAGATGCACCGATATATCAGCCAATAATCTGTATCGGTCGATAAAAGCAATTTTTCACTCTATAGTTTTAAAACAGCCGATGATTTGGGGGGATTTATCCTGTCGATCAAAAGATTACTGGATAATGCAATGAATTTGTGCTCTAGAAAATGTTAGAAAACCAGTTTGATGTTTAACATTAATAATCATTATATGAATGAATAACATTTAGAAAGTTCAGCATCGGCAGATATCATGCTGAATAATCGGCTATCAGTATCAATGGAGAAATTTAGTATCGGTGCTTCTCTACTTACATTTTTTCTCGATTGCTAACACTCAATTCATGGAACAATTCACCATTTTCTCACAACTACTGTATAAACACATTCTCAGAACAATACATCAACTTGTACAAACCCCACACAAAAACGTCCTCATTTTGCAAAGGTTTAACCATGTTTTCATTCAGAAAACACAAACACATAATATAATGAACTGAAGTGTCAAGATGTAAACTCAAATAGCACACATTTATCCCTCAGTAAACATTCAATATCAAACAATCTGCAGTTGGTTTGTTTTGATTTAAGCCGTAATAACAACAAAAAAACATCTAACTAACACAATGAAACATGATAACGTAATAAAAAACATGATTTTAGATTTTTTTTTAATCGGAATGATCTCATTTTGGAACCAAACTCTTCATATTTATGCAATTGTATTCTGTATTGTGTTGCATACCCAGTTTATATAGTTTTTTGGTTTTTGAATTTGTCTTGTCTACTTCATCCACTTTCATCTAAGATACAGTAACAGTAGTGACAGTAACAGTAGTGTAATTTTTTATTTTTTCCTAAAGCTCATTGTTGAATTTTGCTCTTTCTGCACTCATTTAGTTTGTATATTGTAATAGACACTGAGCTGTCAAATTACTATATTCTTGAATCCCAATAAGAGGTTTTAGTAACAGTGTTTTGAATTGATCTCACCGGTGTCTAAGACTATGTTTTACTGTGAGTGTTCCTGAGGGCATTTGTGTCATGTTTGGGGTTTGAATGGCAATTTTGAATGGTTTTGAGTGGAGAGCTTCATTTTGACCCGAAAATATGATGTTGAGGGAATTGGGTGAGAAGTTATGGATTTGTGTTTAGAGTTTCAAGAAAAGGAGCCATAATGTCAAGAAATGTGTTTTAAGCAATCGAGAAAAACTGTAATATATTTCCTTTTTAGAGACGAGACCATCAGATCCACTGACATCTGTCTTTTTCCACACAACTCAAAAGCATAGTCTATTAGCCAATTATTTTTTTCAGTGAAAAAGGATGAAAAATGTGACTTCATATTTAATAGTCAGTATAAATAGTCTAAACCGTATTAATTACCGCTGTTAAATGAAATCTCAGTTTAAACGTGTTTCTGGCATTGTCATTATTTTAAAGGAGCCACCAGTATTGAGCAGTACTGTTTACGGAGGGACACGTGGTGGCAGGTTGCCGTCATGAGCGGGAGGCGGCTACAATTCGGCGTCGCGGTTCTGGACGACCGCTTGTATGTGGTGGGGGGACGAGATGGCCTGAAGACCCTCAACACGGTGGAGTGTTACAACCCCCGCAGCAAGAGCTGGAGCGTCATGCCACCCATGTCCACTCACAGACACGGTCTTGGTGAGAAGGAACCCTTGCTGACTTTTGACCTTTAGTGTCTTTATAAGACTTTTCATGGTCATTCACGTTAAAGATAATGTTGACAGTAGTGATTGGGACACTTAAAATACACAAAGCATTGTACAGCTGCTGTCATTTCTTCATCACAGATGTGTTTTCTGTCATTTTTCTCAAACATATTACCGTTTAATGTGTCTATATAGCCTTTGTAAATCTTGCTGGCGTGCTGTGACTGTGTATGTGTGTGTGTGTTTAGGCGTCGCAGTGTTAGAAGGCCCTATGTACGCAGTGGGAGGTCATGATGGTTGGAGTTACCTGAGCACCGTAGAGCGATGGGACCCTCAAGCTCGCCAGTGGAGTTTTGTTGCTTCCATGGCAACGCCCCGGAGCACTGTGGGAGTTGCGGTTTTAAACAGCAAGTAAGCTGTAATCTGTTTTCTAATTAAAAACACTACTCCAGTTTTGCTTTTAAACTGCCAGTTGTCTAAACTTCTCAACTGTGTCTGGCTCTTTAAGACTGTATGCAGTAGGCGGCAGGGACGGAAGCTCATGTCTGAAGTCAGTAGAGTGTTTCGATCCCCACACCAATAAATGGAGCAGCTGTGCGCCCATGTCCAAACGCAGAGGTGGTGTTGGAGTAGCAACATGGAATGGCTTCCTGTATGCCATCGGTGGCCATGACGCCCCAGCTTCAAGTTTAGCATCTCGACTGTCAGACTGCGTCGAAAGGTAAGTGCCAAAATAAGACCGCAGTGAGTAACAGGGTTCTGCTGTTATGATTGAGATGAATCACTTCAATGGGGATGAAAAAGAAATAAAATGCAAAATCTAATTGAATTTAATATTTTGATATAGGAAAATGTGGATGTTCACATAGGATTCTTAAAGCACAAAATTGTTTGTTTAATTGCACTAGTTTTCACTGAAAGCAACACTTTATATATAGTACGGGATTATGGACCAATGAGATTTCGCTTTTGGCCTGGGCTACCCAGCATGACGCTGCTAAAATAGAAACTGAGGGGCTGCACTATCACTTATAGCTTGTCACAGTCTTGGCACAACAACTGAGATTTGTGGAAGAGGCTTTAATCGATTGTTGCGTCTAGTTTAGCTCTGAGAGTCTGAAAAAAATGCATGCATGTAATTGTATTATACTGCGACTGTTTGTTGGTATAAAAGCCTTTACTAACAACGTGAACTATTGATTTAAAGTGATAGTTCACCCAGAAATCACCCTTTTTATGACTTTCTTTCTTCCGCAGAAGACAAAAGAATATATTTTGAAGAAAGTTGGTAACCGAACAGCACTGGCCCATGATCCCCATTCACTTCTTTTGTATGGACACAAAACCAATGCAAGTGAATGGGGGCCCGTTAACAACATTCTTCAAAATATCTTTTTTCACAAACATACAAGTTTGAAATGACAAGAGGGCGAGTAAATGATGACAGAATTTTAATCTTTGGGTGAACTATCACTTTAAAGAATGGGGGCTAAATGGAGTAATGCTTAATAGTTCTCATATGTCATTTATTGTTTTTGTTCGCTTTGAACAGAAAATGAATCATATTTTACCGATCATTTGGTCAAATAGAATAATTATGTAATGTGGTATATGTGCATCTTAAGCCATGACTTTGTTCAGTCTCTAAATAATGTACGACTATATAAAGTAATTCCTCCCTTGTGAAGAGAGAGGATATTAAATAGGAAGTCGGTTTGTTGTAGCACAACATAAAGTGGAAAGTGGTTCCAGAGAATATTGCTGTTTAACATTTATGAAGAACGGCAAGGAAAGTTCTCATCTCATGCTAGTTTTGAATACCAGGATATATTGCTAAAATAAAATCATTGTTTTGGTTTGGTTTGGTCTCAAAACTGAAGGAGAACATTAAACAGACAATACAGGAATCCCAGAACAATTGCATTTACATCAAAGTGTTCGTTTGAGATGAGTCCCTATAGAGAATCTTTGAAATAGAGTTTTTTTCCTTTGTAAAAGTTGAGAATAGAGCTGAGTGTACACCCTTGCGATGGAATAAAAACTGTCAACTGCAATAGATTTTAATGCCACGTTATGTAAATAAATGGGATTAGATCCAGATGGTATGAAGAACCCAACAAGATTATCCTGTCATTAATACATCAAATTGAGATCATAACAATGTAATGTTACCTGTGTTGTGGTTTTGATGAGATTTAAAGAGATAAGGAATACAGATCAGACCGGTTTAAAATTAGACACATTCTAATAATTGATCAAGTTGAATTTTATAAGTTTGCATGCACATGTGATTGTCTATTGATCCAGGCAGTAGCTACTTCATAGTGGGTGAAGCCAACCACTTCATGCATTAACATAAATTAATTTAATTAATATAATTATAATATAATATAATGTATAATTGTATATAAACATGTATATAATATTATATAATAAGTTATATTATATTCATATATTAGAATTATATTATAATATAATTAATTGGTAATTAATTATTCCCTCAATACACCAGAGCTGGTGTTTTTGTTAAAGAGATTTCCCGATTTGATTTATAAATGACCACGTGAGCAAGCACATTTTTACCTCACAATATAAATAAATTAGATAAAGGCTTTTACTGAAAGGAGGACCACTGTGGTCCACAACATTTAGTTTTTATGAGCTGCTTTGAAATGTCAGCCCGCAGGGACTCCATTTTTTCCAGAGTGGGTAGTGAGTCTCTAAATGTCACTTCTTGTCAGTCTCACTATTGGTCATATACTGGAAACTCTGCATGTGCTGAAAATGTTTTGATCTTTTGTGTGACTGACTCTTACTCATCTTCAAGAGCTGTCGCTCACGCTGTTTCTCTCTCTCTCTCTGCTCCTGTTGCATCTTTGTTTAAAAGAGATGCCCTACTGTCTGTCTATCTGTTAAACATCTTTTGCACTCTGACTGCGTTTCCCAGTCAGTTTGGTCTTGTCAGTCAAGTGTTTTCACTGTCGATGCCCTGACACTGCGCAGAACAAAGATGCATTTGCATGTTTTCTACCTGCACGTCTCTTAAGCTGTACAGTCTTTTTCTTTGACTTTACAAACATACACCCTTTAAACTTTAAGCGTTATTTTCTTGACCTCTATTTTCTCACAATGCCTCGCAATGAGTAGCCACCATAAAATCTGTATATTAAAAATATTCCGTAAGGAATAAATGTACTTGTATTTATAAAATAATTGCTATATTTAAAACGCTATTTTTTCAAATATATGTGACATTGGACTTCAAGTTATTCAAATGTGTCATATACATCTATCTAGTATCTAGTATAGTTACATATCGTTGCTGTTCTTCTGAAACCTCGAATGTCCAATTTTGCTGTTTTTCAGAAAATGTAAAAAACACTGGACTTTTTAAATGATTAAATACTGTATTGTCAAAGTTGATACTTTTTATTGGTTGGATATTTGCAAAAGCCAGCGACAAACATAAAGGGTGATTAATAACAATGATTTATGACAAAAAATTTAAATAATGAAATATGGAGATACAAGGATTCAGAAAGACAGCAGCGATACACTGTACAAACGTACATTTATTAAAGAATTATGAGTTAAATATATATTCATATTTCAATATGTATTATTTATTTAAAAATACATTTCTATATATTTATGTAAATATGTGTTACACATGTATGTGTGTGCATTTATACATACATATAAATAGACACACCACCTACACATATATTATATAAACACAAACATTTATTTTGGAATCAATTAATTGTGATTAATCGATTTGACAGGATTAATTTGAATAAGTATATCACATAACTGTGCAATCTATGTGTGTGCTATATATTTTTAATATGTGTTCTACATGTGTGTCCATTATATCGCATCACTGTCAAATTTGCATATGAATTTAATTCATTGTGAATAGGCATGGCAGTTCATGAACATGTTTATCTGCTTTTTCAGATACGACCCAAAGACAGACACGTGGACAGCGGTAGCTCCCATGAGCCTCAGCAGAGATGCAGTGGGAGTGTGTCTTCTAGGAGACCGTCTGTATGCTGTGGGTGGCTATGACGGCCAGGTTTACCTAAACACCGTAGAGGCTTACGACCCACAAACCAATGAGTGGACACAGGTATACGCCCACTATCTGTCTGTATTGACATCATTCGTCCGTATCTTCTCTCCTTCTCGTTTCTGTTACGCCTGCGTGTCTTGATCCTCCCGGGGATGTTTGTTTATGGTGCTGTTAGTTGGTTATGTAAATGCTGGGCCTCCATCATTTTGACACAGGCACAGCTCTGCTCTGCATCACAGCATCTGTCATTACCTCTTGCTACAGCAACCGCCTTATTTCGCCCGGGTTTCATTTCCCGTTGCGTTTTTAGGCAGCATTTCTTTGACCGCATGCAGAGAGTTCATATTGTTTCATTTGTAAAAAAAATAAACCTACAGGATGTGTGTGTGTGTGTGTGTGTGGTAAATTTATTTCTGTAGTGCTTTTTTCAGAAGTCTGTGACAGAATAAAAATATTTATTATCTGTACACACCCAATGAGCAAGCCAAAGGCGACTGTGGCAAGGAACAAAACTCCAAAAGATGTAACTGTGTGTGTGTGCGTGCGTGTGTGTGTGTGTGTGTGTGTGTGTGTGTGTGAGATGTAGAGAAACACGGCCTGTGTGTGTTGACAGAAGAAATTAACTCATCATTGACAACATTAATCTAATAAATGCATTGCAGACTGAATCCTAATTCTGATTTTGTTATAGGTGGCGCCGTTGTGTTTAGGTCGAGCGGGAGCTTGTGTGGTCGCCGTGAAGCTTTGAAATGCCGTCAGTTATCTCCATGGCGACTGTCCTAGTGCATAAACCTACAGTGGTCCTGATGCAGTGAATCTGGATGGATCTGAGCATCTGCTGACAAGGAAAGAATAAAAAACACACAGACTATCAAACACAGCAGAATCCTCAAATGTTGGACGCCTGTTATGCCTCTAGTATGTATTTGTCTATTGCAAGCAGTGTACTTCTGCAAAATATTATTTTCTTAATCAGTATGTCTCCTTTTCTACTATATCTAAACATACTTAAAACAAGATGCATTTACTTACGAAGCTAAGTTGCGTAATATTATTAGACTTGTTTTTAGATCTCATGCATTACATTTATTTTTCTATCCCAACAAATAGCTTTTTCTTTTTATAAACATGAATATAGTGGTTTATGCTTAAAACAAGAAAAACATTTTGCCAATGGGGATAGCAAAACTCTTTTGCTTTGCAAGAAAATGTATCTTGTTTAAAAGATGTTTAGATTTTTTTGAGAAAAGACTCGATGATTATTATGAAACTTACGTTTTGCAGTGTTCATTACTGTGCACATCAAGAACTACACTTTTAACATTATTGAATCATATTCATCTGTTCATCATTTCTTCTCTCATCCCTGCATCTGTTCTCCTCCGTCCTCACATATTCCCGTGATGATGGAACTGTGAGTATTTGTGAGAATAAGAGTGTGCCCTCAGGGGACACAGCGGAAATGCTCAAACAAATAATGTGGAGTCAATTTATACTCTTAACTGGAAAACGCAGAGCCAAGTGTTCTCTAAAAATCATCTGTCATCCAAGAACAGCCTGAGTGCAGTTAAGAGTCTCAACAGAAGGAGGGTGATGAGGAGAGAGAACCAGAAAAAAGTGTGTGTGTTTGTGTCTGTATGTCCTTCCATTTGAATACCAAGCCTACATTCCTCATAGGAAGTTTCTTAATTCATATTCATTTTATATTTATAGACTTTAATTTTATAGACTGACAAATTCAACGAGACGAGATAAAAGAGGAACATCTGATTATGAGAAAGTTCTGCGGTGGTATTGTGGTTCAGTTACAGTATGAAATTGTACTTTCATGGTACTTTGATACATCTCAGTGTTGCCAGGTCTCATTAAATGTAGCATTTTTGTGTTGTTTTTTCCCATTTTTCTTACATACTTAAGGAAGTAAATAAAGCAGGAAGTTGCAGGTAATATTGCAAGTAACATATTTGTATTTATTTTAAAACAAAACTGGAATTATTTGTCAATTTTGGGCTTTTTTCGTTTTAAGATCTGGCAACGCTGCATGCACTCTGCATTGTAAAAGAATTCATAAACCATGGTATTTGTATGGCTCCAAGGTACTTCTTGGAATACTTTAGTATGATACTTGTCCAAAATACCATGGTACTTTTCAGTTCTTATTTTTAAGTAATGAAAAGGAAACAGAAGAAAGACGAGAGATTGATGCATGCTGACAATAAAATCCACTTCCACATTATCAGTCCATTGCAAGCGTGCATGGCATGTCTTCGGTTTATATTTAATTGATTTGCCTGAAGACAGTCGTCCTGTTGCACGTCAGCAATATCACATGTGAATATGATAATTATACCTACAAGCGAGGAACACAAGCTTCTTTACACTGCGTGAGTATTCCCCAACACGCTTTAAGCTCAAAGACGATCATAATGAGGTCTAATGCATATTCAGATTCTCTGAATCATTGTTTCTATTTTTTGATCTTTGAAAAATGAAGCGGAGGAAGTAAACCGCACAAACTGAGATGCTGTTTCTATACCAGTTCCTCTCTTCTGTGTCAAGGGATTCCTCCATACAGTATTTGGCAAAAGAGCATTGTAAATAATGGTTATTGTGGGAGGTTTCTTAATGGCTCATTCAATGTTATATTCATATTATTTCTATTTTTGAACTGTGATTCATCTCTGAAAAAGCAGGATTCTGGGTCCGTGTCCGTTTGATGGAAATAAAATCTGCCAGGGAACAGAAAAAGTCAACAAAGGCCAGATTACTATGGTTTAGATGCATCTCCCTTTCAGCGAGCAACAAATCTGTATGGAAAAATACACAGTTCTTAAACAGCAAGTCTCAATAGAATGAGACAAGAACATTATGGGTCTGTGGTAAAAATTTGTCCACTCTTGAATATTATTTTACAAAATTATTACCTGCAGGTTATTCTTTTAAAAGTTAGTATTTCTTAAACCATTAACAAAAAGTTTCTTGTTTTAAGCATGAATCTTAACAAATTGTTGTAAGCTAAGAAAAATTAGACCCACATGGCCTGATATAGCTATTCTTGTTAAACTGTATAGTGCTTTTATGTTATATTGTTGAATAAAATGTTTTTGTGTGCAGGTGAAAAATCAAAGAATTTAGAAGCAGAACTGAGTTTCAAACAAACCCATTTCATGGCTTCGGTGCACACATTCATATTGCAAGGCTGATACATCTCTTCTCTCCATTCAGTGTGTCAAATTGTTCCTCTTTCTCTCCTTATTCTTTTCACTTATGTGTGTATGTGTCTGTATTTGTAAGAGAGAGATGGGCGAGCATCATGTTGTTGATGTGTGTGTGTGTGTGTGTGTGTGTGTCACATTCATACCTCATGCTGAGTAAAAGTGCAGCATGAAATGTTACATTGAACACAGATTTGGTATTTGATCTGTATATTCACTCCTTTTTTAACTCCCATGATGCATTTCGGTGCATTACATGGAACAAAGAGAACAGTGCAGATGAGTGAATAAAGAGAATGAATGAAATGATGGCAAACAATGGAGATCATGACAGGAGAGGGAGACATATCCCGTTTACAATAAATGACTCTACAGGATTTTCATTCAGTATATGGGTAGTGGACAAATAAAGTGTAAATGTGTCCTATGGTGTGACAGCAAAATGTTAACTAACAATGAAGATAAATCTCTATGCTATTTTATGTTTATATAAATATAATTATTCATTTTTGCTATGTTATACCATAGGACACATGTACAGTATATTTGTCAACTACCCTTTTACTGAATAAGCGGAGCTGTAACACCATATTTTTCTGAATTCAACTTCATACTTTTGTCTTAGTGTCATTTCATGCTGTTATGCCTGATTCTATTTTTGCTTCAAGCTTGTGTAGTTACGTTATGATATTTTATGCAATGTGAGATACGTTTACATGAAAGATTTGTGTACGACATTTCAATCCTTCCAAAGGAAGGATTCTACTGGTTTGGTTTGTTGGGTGACCAAACATTGCTAGGTAAATGATAACCAGTATATCCAGGTTACACCTGTAAATGTCAGATTCTGTTACTTTTATATTGATTATAGTGTCTTGGTTCTTTTTGTTAGCTTTACATACGGTTTTAAAATGGTTTACAGGTCATTTCGTATTAGTAAATATCATATTTACCCTGTGCATGTACTTGGTCAGGTGTAATACTTTAATTTTTTTAAAGGGGTTGAAATCCAAAGAAGGCCAAACCTTTATTGGTACTAGGTTCGGCACATTACGCTAATCATAAATACATAGCCCATACATTGCTATACACAGTATATGCAATCTGTGTATAGTGTACTGTACACCACACACTTATTGTTACAATGTCAAATTGAACCTAAAGTGTAAAACATTTGTAAAAATCGACTGTGCAGGATTAGGAGGCTTGCTTTCAATTATATATACCTTTGGGGATACACATATGATTAGAATATTAGAATATTCATGAGGCTGTGTTATATCTGAATGTTACAAGTGTGACATCTTGAGTATTCATACAATACGCTACGTTTTTTTATGTCATCTTTTGTAAATACAGAGAGCTCAGTTTAAGGAATGAAGGTATTTCACTTTAATGTTATGCATATTGTTGCATATTGTTATGTATATGTTGTACTATCTTTATAGATGCATCCCTCACTTGTGCACATAGCCGCCTGAATTATGAAACAAAAAATATTTTTTGTGTAATATAAATCGCTGTGGATGAAATTGTTTTTCTTATACATTCCAGTTGTTTGATTTATGATTATTTTTGTTTAATAAACTGTAAAAACATGTTTTTTTGTTCAGCGCACCAAATGTAAGTGTGCATGTGTTTGTGCTCAAATTTGGAGTCTGTTTCTTAAGAAAAGCTTATGAACCAACCACATAATGTTTTAATCTACTGATGTTTATTAGGATTAGATTCATAGGTTTGGTCAGGGAATAGAAAGCATCACTATACAGCCCACTATAAAAACAAGTAGTCTATGAGATACCCTGACTAATATAGTGCCATAAACTTGTGTTTGCGTGTGAAATGGTTGCAAGTCCGTAAAGACAAAGGCCAAACAGTGTGTGAGATGCAGAAGAATATTAGGGCTGACAGTAGTAAGGCATCTTCACTATTGTGTCTGACAAAAAACAGTGGGTCATGCTCTCTCTTATCCCTTTGTGAGCAGGTGGAGTTGAAAAATGAGAAATGAAAAATGAGAATGAGAAACAAACTCTGGATCTGTCTGTCTTTCTGTCAGTCAGTCATGCCAATGTAATTGAAATATGGTAGGCCTATGTGGATTTTTCAAATCCACAGAGATCCAGTTATTTTCTTTGTTTAATTAATATTTTAAATAAGCTTTTATTTTTTGTTTTATATTATTATTCATACATTATACATATTATTTTTTTGTTTATTTTTGCAAATTTGCTGTGTGCTTCTGTCATGTTATCCCTTATTTACATATTATATTATGATGTAATATTGTAATATGAATATTTCAGTTTTAGTTTTACAGTAGTTTTTATACATTTTCAGTTAACAATTAAAGTGCCTCAATTTAAACTTATTTCAGTTTATTGCCAAGGCAAAATTTTGGTTTATTTTATTAAATTGATCAAATAATGTTTTAGGCATGTATTTGAATTAACAGAAAATGTTAAAAGTATTACTTAAATTTGCATATTGCACATATTCGTCATTCGTTTACAGTACATACATGAGACTTTTCCATAGTTTATAGCGCCCTCTGGTGGCTGGAAAATGTGCAGTATGGACAAAGCATGACATACCCAGTTATCAAAGATATTTGATTTCATGTTGAATCAGTTTAAAATGGCTATTCTTCATACTGAAACAACAATTATCTAATGTAAATCAAATCATTATGTATAGGCAGTTTCAGCAAAATAACTGCATGAGCCATATTTCATATTAATCAATGTAAATAATGTGTTTATTTTACCTGGTCAAAATTGTATTGTTATTCACAAATGAATATTTTCAATTATTTGGTAGAAGGCAAACTAAACAAATCCCTGCAAGACAAAATCAAATTTCTTTCATTATTGCAAACACAGCTTTGCCTCAAATGGATGTAATCCCAGATAATATCATTCAGTCATCTTTGCTGTACATCACCTACCCAGCAAAGGAAGCATTCTTATCTACCAACCTCACATCTTTAGGTCCTGAAGAGAGAACAAAATACCCCTCACTGCAGTAACTCAGGAAGCTGTAGTTCACAGAGCAGACGAATAAAAACGTCTCGAGTGGCCAAAAGGGCATAAACCTGTTCACTTCCTGTCACGAAATTCCCAGATCTCAGTGAGATAGCATATCCTTTGTGGGAATCTAGCCAGACTTTCATCTCCTGTGTGCTATAGTGATTGAAAACTAGAGCATGCGCAGATACACCTGCTACTGATTTAAGTAAGAACCCCTGAGCGACCGGGTCATTCTCACGAAAACTATTGAAACATCATGGCAGTAATGATTTTTAATATAAAACATAATTCAATAACACAAAAATATTATCATAATAAAGGTAATGTGTTCTCTACCTTGCACGTAGAATAATTGTAACATAGGAATTCGTATTTTATTGTATTTAATGCGGAAAATCTCATTAATGCATCCAGCTAAGTGCCAGATATGTTGAAATGTAAACATTTTAAAGGTGATTTTTTAAAATATTCTTTAAAAGTTATTGTATGTTCTATCTAGAGTGACCTATCAAATAAAAAGATGCAAGTCAGTGAAAAAAATAGAATCACAATGCAATGTAGAGCAGTGTAAAAATAATGCAGTACATTGCAGGACATATACTGTAGGCCTACATGCCCATGTTGGTTAAATGCGTCAAAAAACAAATCACACTATTTCAATTACATTTTGATATAAACCAATATTACACAGATTTTTAAACAGGTAACAGTTTATGTTTTTGCCTTCTGAGACAGATGTCAATGTCTTTCTCCAGGGGAAAGCTGGGCTTCACCTTCTGCCTCAATTACGGAAATTCTGGGGGTATGATAATAAATGGTAATTAATTGATTATAAATTAATGTTAACTTTCACTTGTTGACAATCTGTTGTTGACAGAAATGCCTATTAATGGTGCCTAAAACTTGTCATTTGGTGAATAATTGATGTGAAGAAATGCACTGTACTGATATGACAAGTTATACAGTATGTTGATCAAGATTGAGTTTAGACATTGTCAATTTGTTAAATTCAGTTGTGTTTCTATGCACGTTTGCCAGTGTAAATTTTTATTTTTTACAAACGGTTTGCACAAAATCTACTAAAATGAAACTATATTGCATAGGCCTATACATGTAGTGTTGTGTTTTTTCTTTACTGCAGTGGATTTATTGTTTAGTAGTGATAGTAGCTATTGTTTAAAGCTTGTTTAATGTAGTGCTTGTGTACACTTATGTGTTGGATGTTCAGTTGTACAGTTGGATTGCGGAAAACTCCGCCCTCTGTTTTTGAGTGTGAAGCGATCTGGTAAAGTGGCAGACGGAGTCCTGCATGACTTAAGTGGTTCTTCCCTTCGTTTATTAAAACGTCTCTTATTTGTTGAACGTGACAGTATACAATATAATAAAATATTACACTTTGAATCATGTCATCAGATCGGTCGAACAGATGTTTATTAATGCACAAGTTACCAGGGGTGACAACGTTAATGCGTTTGGCGCGAGACACTTGGCTCATAAAATAAAAATCCAAATACTTATCATGTAAAGTATTATATTATCATGTACTGCAAGTACGCATTACAAACCAAACGCTCTTGTTTCTTTGTCTTTTACTGCGCATTACAATCCAAACGTTCGAAAAACTGATAACATCTCTGACGTATTCGCCGAGGCTAGTTTCGCTTGTTCAATTGACGATCTCAGCGTAAGCGAGCAGCATAATCTTCTGAGCATTGATTCGTTTCAGATCGACGGGCTAAAATCTTACAGAAAATCGTTTTTTTGCTAAATACGATCGACGATAAACGACATGAGTTCAACTAAAAAAGCTGTGGTCTTCACGAGCAGCCAGTTAGCGTCGAGCGTCGTGTCTCAGAAGGCTGGAGAAGAGACCACCGTCCCTCAGGTCAACATGAACTGCAGCCTGCAAGGTAACTTAACTACAAACAAGTCTGATGAGAATCATAAAATATTACGAACATGGCCTAGATAAATGAAAAGTAATGATAGCGATTGTTTTTCTTTTTTAGTGGTAAGGCATTGAAAGCTGTATTGCGTCGTGTAAAAATCAGTCAAAATGCTTGTTTTTTAAAAGACAACGCCATGTCTTTTCAAGTTATGATTATATGATATATAAGTTAAAATGAAAGTAAAATGGACATTTTGACATGTGGAAGGCATTTTAAAAGCAAAACAGTTAATGGCACAACTGCTTATTTAACGTTAACGTTACATGTCATGCTGCATCATCTATCATAAATCTGAGATACACTGGGTAGATTTTGTTACGGTTTTTATTATACATTCTTTTTTAAAACTACTTTATGGTTTTAAAAAAAATCGTAAGAAACAAATAACATCAATTTGTGATTATCATGCTTATATTTTGATGACTCTCTCTTTTTTGAAGATCAACCACGGAAGAATGGTTTCTCCTTCTTCAGGAGAAAATGGGGGGCATTTAAAAGAATATTGACTGGGAGCAACAGAGGGAGTTATCGGTTTGACCATCCTCCATCCATTTTTGAGCCTGACCCATCCTGCCCTAGACTTGTGGCATTCAGGAGGCTGGATGATACACAGCCTGGTCCATCGACTACATCCCATCTGGCTGAAATGGACCCAGCCAAAAATAAGCCAGTCGTGCCCGAGCGAGCCGAACCTCAGCCTCCACCCGTCCCAGCAGGTCCACTTTCTTTTAATGCTTTTAAACATTTGACATCATACTATGTGAATAATTTATGAATCTGACCAATCCATCTCTCCACAGACACCAGGATTGCTTGGAAACCGTTCCGAGCCACGCAGATCTGGAATAGCGTTGTCGACAACCTTAAGACGCAGGTGGAGGTGAAGAGGAGACGACGCAATCTGAAAATCTATCACGATTGTTTTTTGGGCTCGGAAGCTGTGGATGTGGTTCTGGCTCATATGGTTCAGATCAAGGTCAGCATAGATGCAGAGGTGCCTCGATCCAAAGCCGTCCGACTCTGCCAGGCCCTCATGGATGCCAAGGTCTTTGAGGAGGTGGACACCAACGTTTTTGGGAAGAATAAGAGTGAAGCGAAATTTAAGGACAGCAGCTATAGGCTGTACAGGTTTTTCCCGACCACGGCCTCATCAAGCCCACCATGGTTTGGGGACATCAAGCCCAGAGACCATCGAGAGAAGGTTTGACTCGCTTCAGAGGAACAGCAACAGTCCACCTTACCAAAGGTATCATCATCTCACTGCAGTTCTTTACATATTTTCTCACATAGTGTCGGATGAAGATTGTAGTTTGGTGTAGAATCTAATATATTAACATTATCCTTATGTATGTTTTTCAGTTTCAATTGATTCCTGTAGCGAGGAAGGCGGGGCGAGAGCCGTGGGGCGGGTAAGGCGGGGCCGGCGGCGTAAGTGGCAACGAGTGTCAGCTGTGCGACCGCCGGTCCCCGCATGCCTCACGGGGGAGCTCGGGAGCATAAGAGGACGAGCGACCGGACCATCGAGAGAGAGGACCCGGGCCCGGAAACAGTTAAGTTTGTTTATGTTCGTGTGGCCGGCAGTCGACCGTGAGGCATGCGGGGACCGACGGTCGCACAGCTGACACTTGTTGCCACTTACGCCGCCGGCCCCGCCTTACCCGCCCCACGGCTCTCGCCCCGCCTTCCTCGCTACAATTCCCTTTATGAAAGATGTGCAAAGGAGATTTTGTGGCGACTTCATGAGAGTTGGACCCAGGGAGCCAGAGAGAAGATATATTCGATGTGTAAGTTGAAAAGACTTTACAAGATCTTTTTAGAAGATCAACCACAGAGGAATGCCTTCTTCAGGAGAAAATGGCAGGCAGTTAAAAGAATATTCACTGGGAGCATTAGAGGGAGTTATCGGTTTGACCATCCTCCATCCATTTTTGAGCCTGACCCATCCTGCCCTAGACTTGTGGCTTTCAGGAGGCTTGATGATACACAGCCTGGTCCTTCGACTACATCCCATCTGGCTGAAATGGACCCAGCAAAAAATAAGCCATTCGTGCCCGAGCTAGCCGAACCTCAGCCTCCACCCGTCTCAGCAGGTCCACTTTCTTTTAATGCTTTTAAACATTTGACATCATACTATGTGAATAATTTATGAATCTGTCCAATCCATCTCTCCACAGACACCAGGATTGCTTGGAAACCGTACCGAGCCACGCAGATCTGGAATAGCGTCGTCGACAACCTTAAGACGCAGGTGGAGGTGAAGAGGAGACGACACAATCTGAAAATCTATCACGATTGTTTTTTGGGCTCGGAAGCTGTGGATGAGGTTCTGCCTCATATCGTTCAGAGCAAGGTCGGCATAGATGCAGAGGTGCCTCGATCCAAAGCCGTCCGACTCTGCCAGGCCCTCATGGATGCCAAGGTCTTTGAGGAGGTGGACACCAACGTTTTTGGGAAGAATAAGAGCCAAGCGAAATTTAAGGACAGCAGCTATAGGCTGTACAGGTTTTTCCCGACCACGGGCTCATCAAGCCCACCATGGTTTGGGTACATCAAGCCCAGAGACTTTCGAGAGAAGGTTTGACTCGCTTCAGAGGAACAGCAACAGTCCACCCTACCAAAGGTATCATCATCTCACGGCAGTTCTTCACATATTTTCTCACATAGTGTCGGATGAAGATTGTAGTTTGGTGTAGAATCTAATATATATATATACATACATTTTCCTTATGTATGTTTTTCAGTTTCAATTGATTCCCTTTATGAAAGATGTGCAAAGGAGATTTTGTGGCGACTTCATCAGAGTTGTACCCAGGGAGCCAGAGAGAAGATATATTCGATGTGTATGTTGAAAAGACTTTACAAGATCTTCATGAATGTTATCTGAAGTGGGGTCCAAAAGTCACATTGAAAATCTGGAGAAAACCTAAAAATGTGAAAATATGGAGTTCATCCATGTAATTAAATTATTGTAAATTTTAAATTGTTTAATTATGTTGCACAAACTTGTGGTTTTCATGCCACATTTTAAATAATAAAGCTTTTAGCTCAAATTAAAAAAAAAATCTCTATTAAATCAGAAACATGTAAAATAAGATATTTTATAGTATTGTTATAAAAAGCATTTTCATTAGTTGTCTCAGCACATTATGTACTTTGGGCTAGATTGTGAAAATCTCTTGTCTGTGTTAGGAAGACGAGCCATGGAGCTTGCTCACATGAAGCGCATCAGATATGATGCCGAATTAATACCAGTCCGGTCACTCTGCAAACTGCCGTATAAAACGATACACAAGACGTGAGCCCTATATGACCAAAAAGGGCAAAGTGTCTGAAGAACTAACCTTTGACACCAGAGGTGAGAAACATACATGACAACATTAGTTTGCCACATGAAGAGAACATACATGACTAAAGAACTGTTGTAAATTCTCTTACACCATGCCAGGATTTCCTGAACAAGTGCCTGCACAAAAATTCACTTCACAGAGTAAATCTGCAGGAGATGATGGCAGATGACTGGTTAAATGGAGTCGAGAAAGGTAAAGAAATATTGCACACAAGTTAGGTAGTGTAATGGACTGTTTAACACAGATTATCGGAAAGGATTCACATGAAACACCAAGAAGTCTTGTTTTGTGACCCCAGTTCTGTAAAATCCAGCCCAGAGTCTTAATTTTGATTTCAAGCATTAGCTTCACGATGATTTCAATAGTTTAAGGTTTAGGTTTTAAGTCATTTTACTAGAGGTGCACTGATTGACCGGCCAGAGATCGGAATCGGACGGTTTTTTGTATGATCGGCCCGACCGGTGACCGGCCGGTCAGTCTCACGTCTCGCCGATTCCAAGCCGATCTTCTGTTGCCCGTGATGCTCACATTCATACATTTTTCCTCTTGTGCTCACATATTTTAACGCGCACATTCTAACGTTTTTCTCTTATATTCATATATTTTAACTCACACATTTATACATTTTGCTCTTATGTAAACGTATTCAAAGTATACATTTAGTTTTAAAAATTATAAATGTATGTAAGAAGAAAATATATGTATTTAAGAGAAGAATGTATGTATGTGTGAGAGAGTATAGTGAAAACGGAAGGTGTATGATGGAAACGGAAGGCAGGTCACGTAGACGGCGCTTCTGTGTATCAAAGATGCCGTAAAATGCGGCGTGTTCTATAATATTAAAATCAGCCCCGCCTTTTCTACACAGTCCAGCCCCTCCAATGAACAGAAAGACCTGTGTTGTAGAATTTTGATCTGAATAACGTTTCCTGTTTTTGACTTTATTGCGAATCATGTTTAGACTTTCATTATGTGATATTTTTCCATTGAGCACGTTTTTCCTCCTTTTCGTTTATCATAGGTGCACAAACGGCATCTTTTTGAGAGTGTGTACGTTCATGATTCTGTGTACGTTCTCGTTTGTAAGATGTCAGCCTCGGTAGCGCAGTGGACCGCTTGCGCGGCAGCATCACAGTCTCGCTTTTAATGACAGGAGTTCGTGTCACGAGATAGCAGGGGAAGAAGAACCCAAGCGCAGGCAGGCAATGACGGGGTTAACAAACAAGATTTTAATTAATCACAAACAGAAACAAAACACCCACAATGGGGAAAAACTAAACTGAGGATATATATATATATATATAAAGACTTCCCACGTGGGGGCAAAACAAAAGACAGGAACAAAATAAACTAACTATAAAGCAACGACACAACGTCTTAACAAACAGCACGACATGGCAGACCACAAAAACTCACAGAAACTCGATGAACATAGCACAGTACATACAACGTAATCCAACAGCACAAGACAAAGAAACATGAGGGCATATATAGGGAGACAGACAAAGGATAATTAGCAAGGGGCAGGTGTGGGAGATAAAACACTCAGGGAAAGTTAACGAGGAAACGAGATGGCGGGAACAGAGACGAGACACTGGAGAGAACGTATATTATTGTCAAAAGGACAATAATATGTTTCTCTCCACACATAACCAAAGGCTTTGTCATGACTCTGCTACAGGACCAAGAAAAACATGACTAAATGAAGCAGAGCCATGACAGAAGCCCCCCCTTTAATGAGCACCTCTAGGTGCTCACCAAGGGGTAGACGGACGAGATAAGACAGACTGGGAAACAGACAGGACCAGGCAAAACAAAGAAAACAAAATCAAGGGCAGACAACAGACTGAGAAACAAACATTCATTTCGATATGATTTATTTTACTCGACAAAGCACGTGTTTTTTCTATAAAGAAACTCAGCTCGATGTGGATGGAGCGTATTATAACCTAAATATCCAGTGCTTTTGTGTTGCATATACCATATACGCTCTGCACAGTTAGCCGACTGTGTGTGAACAATGTTTTTATTTCATTTAGAGTTTCGTTGTAATTGAGAATCCGTAAATGTGAATTAAACAGCCTAATCAATTGACTTTTATTTTCGATTGACAATTTAGCTTAAGATGGCTGTACGTATACTCTATAGGCTATCCTTTTATCATGAAGGGGAAAACGTTTCTTTCTAATTGCACCTTTGCTGCTTGTTGTTCTGTATTTACCAATAAATAAGTTATAAAAACAGGCCTATATTTTCCTTTAAAATGCCGTTTTTGTCATCTAAAAAAAATCTATATAATAATAACAACGTAACAACAGTTTTTTTTGTCAGCATTTCCCTTATTGTTTCTGTATGTGAACAGTCTCCATAATTTTTAGATTTTTGATCGTCAAACGCTTATAGCATTTTATACCGAATGTATCCAGCATGTACAGTCTATATGTAAATAGCAAAACAAACACGTTCGTATGGGAAATAATTTTTAATTAATAAAAACATACTCACAACAGCCACTGTACAGTAAGCAGACTTAGCCCGCAGCTGTTACATGCATTAAGGCCTTACACCGATTGGCTTGTTAATAAGCGTTTCTTGTCATTTAATCAGTTGTCAGCAACAGGGTAGTGTTCCGACATTTAAAAACATGACCCAATAAAACAATTCAAAAGGAACGAAGAATATGGTCGGACCGCGGAGTCGAACTCCTGTCGTTAAAAGCGAGACAGTGCTGCTGCCGTGCAAGCGGTCCACTGCACCACCGAGGCTGACAGCTTAAAAACATGAACGTACACAGAATCATGAACGTACACACTCTCATAAAGATGCTGTTTGTGCACCTATGATAAACGAAAAGGAGGAAAAACGTGCTCAATGGAAAAATATCACATAATGAAAGTCTAAACATGATTCGCAATAAAGTCAAAAACAGGAAACGTTATTCAGATCGAAATTCTACAACACAGGTCTTTCTGTTCATTGGAGGGGCTGGACTGTGTAGAAAAGGCGGGGCTGATTTTATTATTATATAACACGCCGCATTTTTACGGCGTCTTTGATACACGGAAGCGCCGTCTGCTTGACCTGCCTTCCGTTTCCATCATACACTTTCCGTTTTCACTATACTCTCTCACACATACATACATTCTTCTCTTACATACATATATTTTCTTCTTACATACATTTATAATTTTTTTAACTAAATGTATACTTTGAATACGTTTACATAAGAGCAAAATGTATAAATGTGTGAGTAAAAATATATGAATATAAGAGAAAACCGTTAGAATGTGCGCGTTAAAATAAGTGGAAAAATGTATGTGTGCGCAAAAGGAGAATGTAAGTGTGTGAGAGGAAAAATGTATGTGTGTGCGAAAGGAGAATGTAAGTGTGTGAGAGGAAAAATGTATGCGTGCGAAAGGAGAATGTGAGTGTGCGAAAGGAGAATGTGAGTGTGTGAGAGGAAAAATGTATGTGTGCGAAAGGAGAATGTGAGCGTGTGAGAGAGCTAGAATGAATTTTGGGTTGTGCGGCCCCTCATAGACTGACGCGCATCTCTCATGTCCGCTGACTGCACGCACGTGCACACGCATCATGTACTGTACAGACAAGAAGGTGCACTGTAGTTCATCTCTCGCTGCTCCCTCTACATGGGGTATGCTACAGTGATGCTATTAGCATCATGCTAAACTCGGACACATGCTAAACTCATGTTGAAGTCGTTCACTCAATCTGATTGCTTGTCTTACGTTAAAACTGTGGTCATTTCACCTAGGTAAAATGACATTCAACACGACTTCTACTTGTTTTTAAAAATCCAAAATATAAAAAAATGAATAAATCAACCAATATATGTGATATATATCTGATTGAGTTCGTTACTAAAACAAAAAACTGCAAATACATATACTGTACATCTTTAGAGTAGAATTCACTCTAAAGATTTTTAACTCTTTTATTGAAGTTGCAGCAAAAATCAACCCACTTCTTTTAATACTACAGACACAAGATAAAGACAATTTATTTTACATTTCAGAAAAAATTAGCAATGTTAGTTTCATAAACGGAAACAGACGAGAATAAAGTTGAAGTATTTTATTGTTATCTTAGACTTTTGTGAGATGAGTACAAAAATGAAAAAGGTAAATTAAGTGACATGTTTAGTTATATTTTATTATTTGTACTTCTTTTCAGTCACAGAGTTCTTCAATTTAAGAGTTGTTTGGGAAAGAGAAGATTCTGTAATGTAATGCATTGGAGCTTGGAGAACTGCATTTGGGGAAATTGTAATGTTCAATCATTTATTCAATGAAAATAAAAAAAATGTGTATTGAAGAAAAGTTAATATGGTTATAGTTTGTGGATAGAAAATCGGAATCGGCAGGTTTCACTTGTAATAAAATCGGAAATCGGAATCGGTAAAAGAAAATTGCAATTGGTGCATCTCTACATTTTACTCTTTCTCTTTCTTTAGATGTTTAGCCAGAGAAGAGCATACAGTATAAGAATTCGGGAGGCAGTGGACCCACACTGACCTATCCTGCCCTGGGCCTGTGGGAGATCATGCTACTTCTCTATATCAGTGTATCTCAATTCTAGTCCTTGTGCCCCCCCTTCACAGAATGTTTTAGATCTAGGTGTTTTATATAGCAAGAGGTCTGATTCTGGGAGGGTGGGGAGAGAACTGGAATTGAGAAACACTGCTCTATATGTAGTGGGACATGAATTCCACACTTTAATGTAGAGCAGCTACAGTTCACTCATTTACAGTAGTGACAACCCCAATTCACTGCCAAATGAACTCCTGATATATGCAGGTAATGAGAATCGCATTCACAGAAATTCTATGTAGTGTGTACGGAACCCAACTAAACTGCCAGTAATTGTTGATGATGACGTAACAGTTGCTACACAAGTCAATCATAACAAATGCAGAGTGACTCCTGTTCCGTACACATGTGGAGCGATTATTTAAGGCAGTGGTTCTCAAACTTTTCAGATCAAGTACCACCTTTAATAAAATAAATTAGTTGTTCCAAGTACCACCTAATGAATGCCATAGAAAATCATATGAAAAAACATTCAAATTAATAGTTGAGCTGTGAATTTTTATCTTTATACACGGTCCTCCAATTTGAATGTATTATTAATAATACAAATACTTTTTTATTTACCAGCTGTTTTCAAACTAAGGAACATGTTTTTCCATGTTTTTTAGTTGGTCAGCAGTAATAGTTGACACAAAACTGTAGTGTTGCTTGCTTCATTGATTTAACCTCGAGTAGAAGCAGACGCGTGTTGAATTAGCACTTAACAGCAATAACAACAGCTCAGGCGCATGCCTGAGTTACATCGACCAATGATAAATAAACAATAATTCATACAACTATATTAAAATTGCAAATAGGCTGAGATGTATTCCGTATTTATCTATCATGTATTAAACATTTGAAATGAAATGACTAAATATATATTATATTACTATATTAATATATAGAGTTTTTAATTTTCTGTCTTGTCACGTACCACCAAGGGGTCTCTTCAAGTACCACTAGTGGTACGCATACCACCGTTTTGAGAACCACTCATTTAAGGGATTCACTCAATGCGGTTGTCAATGCGAAAATTTTGCAGTGTGTTCCTGGCCATAGTCATTAGAGAAATCTTATTTTACCTCGCTCGCCTCGCCACAATTGGAACCTTCACTTTCAATTTACAGCTTTTTAACTTTTAATATAATTTTCTGATGTTAAATTTAGGCCTGTCAGCCGCATCCCTCCCAATATTAAAACATTTTAACAATCTTTTCCATTAACAGGATCGTGCTAACTGGCCATTTCTTTGAATAATAAAAAGAATAACTTTAATAATAACTCTGTCTCTCTTCAGATTGTCTAGTATAGTTGGAAACTGTTTACTTGCTGTAGCATGTTTCATATTTCCCCGGTATGAGAAATTTCGAAAATTGTTATTTATTATGATTAACTGAATACAATGCTATCAGTGGCTTTCAAACTTCATTTGTTAAAAAAATCCAAGTTTTGCGTGAACTTCCTCTTCTCTCACCGAACTTGTACAGATGGGAATCTATAATCTAATGAAAGGAACTGACAGTTCTGAAATGAAATACAGTAAGTGTTTATCAGCGATCTGTGTCTAGCGGTGTTAACACACATCTAGACTCCGTTGAAAGACATTTTCAGTTTGTTTGCCAGTATGAATTGTGGTAAAGCAGGTTTATACAAAACATATTTGTGAGAACAGTTAAGATAAACGTCATACCTCAATGCCATACTCTCCCTGACTTGACACATTTGTACATCCTATCCAAAACACTGCGGTAACACAATGTTCCTTTTATTCTTCACTTTCGACCTGATCGTATGCTCACATTGTTCTTATTAAAAACTCCCATTTATTTATTTTGTACTATTTATCTGAACAACTGGTGAAACTTGTAAGTCGCTTTGTATTGAAACTCTCCCTGACTTTACATGTTTGACTGAACACCAATCGAAATAGTTTTTGTGGAAGGACATTAAAGCTTTTCAGCCAGCTTTAAAACTTAAAAATCAGCAAAAAAGCCAGCAAGTCACAGTCCACATAGGTTATTTCTATAATACTGTTTCAAAGTCACAACATACATAAACGTTATTTTTGTGGCCCAAACTTAACTTGCGAGAATAGAGTCCTTGTAGATTATTTCTGAAAACAAGCAAAAGACATTACAAGAAAATTACATTAGCTAGCAAGTTATAAGTATGTCTAGTCTATGTCTAGTTACTTGGCTAAACTTAAATGTGACAAAGTTACATGATCCATTCAACAAACTGTTTGTTTACTGTAATAAAATGAATATACAATATAATTCAACAATTTTTTTATTTAATACCATTAGTATACAATAAAATATTAATTTATACAAAAAGTGCTCAAATGTTTGCAGAAACAATACAGTGTTTGTATTTTTAGGCAGGACAGTTCTACAAAGTGACAAATCACAAATGTTATTACGTCTGACCTAAACTATCAATGTTCTTTTATTTTTCAAAACTCGAAATCCCACTTTTTGTTTTATTTTTTAGTGATATGATACCCCTAAACATTATTAGCCTCAATTTAAAATGTGGTGTTTGTTAGAATTGTACTAAATCTCAGTTTGTAATATTTGCAGCTAAATCGCAAACACCAGACAGAAATACAATCAATTTCAAAATCAAATGCTCACTAGCATTTCTGAAACGTCCCGTTTCCTACATTATAAAAAATGTTAAAGCTGTGTCTTAGTGCAGCTTTTTACACTATACATCATGTCAAACTATCATCAAACTATGTTGTAGTTAGTGGGTTGCTGTTACCTAAGTAGAGCTGTAAACTAACTGCCTAAACGTGTTTATGCCGCTTCAGTCGGCTTGAACAGAAACAAACACAAACATTTGTCTTATTGTGTCATTTTTATATAATATGTGAATGCTCTGTACAATAATATGCTTGTCTTGTTTCCATGTTTCATCCTCGGGACACCTGAGTCTGACAGATCCAGCTCCAGTTTGACTGGATGCTCATCCCAGCTCCGGTTCAGCCAGATTCTCAGCCAGTAATGAGCACATCTGAAGCCAGTGTCAACCAGAAGGTAATGGGACTCTTCAATCACTGCATGCATCTACCATATCTGTTGTATTTTCTATCTTATCTTAACAGATATTTATGAATCCTTTTCCGGTTTTGTTGACTTTACTGTTTTCCTTCTAAGACGTTTTGCGTAGTGCTGCTTTGCAAAAATGCACACTGTGAAAAAAACGCTATAGAAACTAGTACTACCAGTGATCTAAATCCTAAAGACATATATAAATTAAACATACACAAACCAGCTATTAAACAGAATGTTCACGAGTTCACATGCCCATCCAGTCTTAAAGGTCCAGTGTGTAAATAAAAAATACAATATAATATGCATAATTATATTACATCATGAACCGTTGTTTTTATTATCTTAGAATGAGCTATTTCTATATACACCGCTTGTACCCTTGCATGGAATTCGCCGTGTTGTTTCTACAGTAGCCCTTAACGGACAAACTGCTCTACAGAGCACGTTTCGTAAATACGGTATCTCCTTCGGTAAAGAAGCAAAAACTTGACGACATCTTAGTTCTTTGTCAGCAGCCATAATGCTTCGAAAGGGAGGGGTGGAGTGAGCCGTTGGTTGCAATTTGGAACCTCAACGTTTGATGCCGCTACATTTTATACACTGGACCTTTAAAGGGATAGTTCACCCCAAAATGAAAGTTTTGTCATCATTTACTCGCCCCCAAGTTATTTTAAACCTGTATACATTTTATGGTTATGCTGAACACAAAGAAAGATATTTTGAATAACGTTTGTAACCAAACAGTTCTGGCTCACTATTGACTACTATAGTAGAAAAGGAACTATGTTAGTCAATGGTGCCCCAGAACTGTTTGGTTTCACACATTATTCAAAATATCTTCTTTTGTGTTTAACAGAATAAAAAGAAATGTATACAGGTTTTAAACAACTTGAGGTTGAATAATGATGACAATTTTCATTTTTGGGTGAACTGTGCCTTTAAAGGTCTATCAGTGAAATCTAGCTCCAAGGTTGCGAATTGCAACCAACCGGTCACTCCATCCCTTCCTTTCAAAACACTTCGACGGCTGACAGAACATGGCGAATTGCATGCAAGGGGACCCGCGGTGTATGTAGATAGACATAGCTCATTCTTAGGTAATAAAAACATAACGCTTCATTGTGTAAGCTCTTTATACACCTCTGAAGGCATAGCTATGTATATTATATTGCATTTCTATCAATAGATCATCCCAAAAATTACAACTGAGCCTTTATCAAAATAATAATGATAAAAATGAATTTGGCCTAAAAATGATAATAATGGTAAAGAAAATAGCTTGCTGTTTTAGGAGGAGATTGATCCTGAGATCATGGGGGGTATCGTGGCATAAGATTGTGAACACGTACTGTGATAACTTGCATACCGTACTTGAAGGGATACTACACCCAAAAATGAAAATTGTGATAATTTACTCACCCTCAAGTTGTTCCAAACCCGTATTAATAATTATTTGTTTTGTTGAACACAAAAGAAGATGTTTTAAAGAACCTGGAAAACCAAACAGTTCTGGGGCACCATTGACTACCATTGTAGTTTTTCCAGTACAGAAATGACCCCTTTGGATTTCAGTATCTACCAAATGTCCTGAATATAAATGATCATAATGCTTTTATTATATATGTAGACTGAAAAACATAATATAAAATATCATTTTACCACACTTTTATCATTTTAAATCAAGCTGTTGCTTTCTAATCATACTTGGAGGCGGTTGGCAAGTTAGACCCATTGCAAGAGAACAAAGAAGAGTTCTTATTTCATCCTAGAGTTACAGCGATTTGACTGGCAGTATCACTCAATTGCTTTTCCCTTTTCCACCAACAGATTAAAATATACACCACAGCTGGAAACACATTTTAAATGGATTTTGAATTAACATTACTGTGGTGAACATTTGTGATTTACATTGTGTCTAATGTTGCACTGCTTTCTAAAGTTCACACTACACATGCCTCTACTGCTAAATGACTAAATGTAAATGTATATGGCTTTATCTTTGTATGATGTGCATCACAGGACCAAATATTTAACAATGTCTTCACAAATAAATTAAAGCTTGTCAAAAACCTGTGTTTGAGTTTTCTTACGAATAATGAAATAACTGCAGAGCTGTTCAGATGAGATGCTGGGATTCAGAATGAAGCGGGAGCTTTGGTGACTTCTTGCAGGCCTGCAGCATTTTTCATCCAGATGACTGAACTAGTGCAGCAACTTCTGCCGCTGTCAAAATGATATCCCAATTAAGGTAATGTGAAAACCAGTGTATACTGTAGATAACACCTGAGATATAACATATGACAGTTTGCACTTACTGTAGATTCTGGAGTGCAGGATGTCATACAGTAGAGAGTACATGTTAAGATATAAGGAAGCTGTGGTTGGAGGACGGAAAGGATCAGTAACTAGGTATCTTTTGTGCTTAATAGCATTATTTTGTAAAAATTAAATTTGTAGGAATGCATTGGCTGACTCTGTCTTGCTTAAAATATATACATAGCTAGCATTTTATGTATATAACCACAATTACATTATATTTTACACTGCATTTAAAAGATCCAGGGGGTTCTGTGACGTACACGGGGGGCCTAAAAATGTAAGATTTTGAGGTTAACTTTTAATTGTAAAATTTGTTAAAATGTTAACGTTTTTAAAACCTTGTAATGAAAAACGAAGTAGAAAGATTTTCAATTAGGTTACAAATAATCATATTTGTTCCTTTCATGACATTAACCATTGACAAAAAAGTTTTAGTATTAGACTTGGTCTATCTTGGACTATCTAATGTACAATTACTTCACAAAAGACATTACACAGTTTTCAAGATATTAATATATAGTTCTGTACACTGTTGCATTTATCAAAGTAATATTTTAAATGAGAGTTCCTGCAACTCTCTTTTCTGTTTAGTCAGTCTCTGAATGACCTCCACCCCACACGTTATTGATATTTTACATGTGAACAGCATAACGTTTTTGGGAAAGTCTATCTGCTTCACTGGTTTATTTCAGTAAATCAGTATTGATCATTCTGGCATAATACGCACGAAATGCATTTGAACACAGCAATAAGTTAAATCAAGCTTACCAACTGGTGAAAATATTACTACATTATTACTACATTGTATGCATTTTAATCTATCTTGGTTTTTTCACTTTGTGACTGGGAGGTTTAACAGAGGACACATGGATGCATGGGGAAACAGCACTGTTGCAACCCAATTTTAGAGATTAAGCAAGATCAATGGCCTCTACAAGCTATTTTCGCCTGTAAAAACAATGTTAACTGGATGTTCACCGCTGTTAAATGAATATATTTTTTTTATTTGCGGATGTATTTTTAAATACATTAATAAATGGAGTAAAAGCAAACCCTGTTCACAATTCAAATTCCTTCAGGTGACAGCAAGTGTACTTTTAAGTTAAATACAGCAGATGTCGCTATTGGAGCATATTTATTTAAAGAGACGTAACAAACATAACGTGAAACTTCTGTAGAGAGACATGTCAGTTGTTTTTTAATACTTGTGAAAATGCACTTGTGCAAATAAATGATTCTATCATTGAAAAAATAATGATCACGAATACCATTATTTATTCTGTTAAAATAATGTTTTGCCCTCACTTTTAGTTACAGTTTTTACAATGAACGGACGTAAGTTGGGAGATCAAGATCAACTAGAGTTCAACAACACATCTGCGATAATAAAGGTACAGGCTTGAATATACTGTATGAATGTGTGGATTTGAAGCTCAAATGTGATCTGAATTAAGGCCAAGTTCAGATCATTTTTGTGGCTTTAAGGTGTGATATTATTTATTCATGTTGTTCTGATTTATTACTCGTGAACTGGGAGCCTCACGTGGCGAATGTTATGTGAGGAATCTTAATTTAAATGCAATGAGGAAACGTTGAAAATATTGAACTGCTGAATATAAAAGACGTACACATGTACCGTGTATTACCAGGTGTAAGTCCATTCCATGATATGAAGGATGAGCTTCTTTCTTGTGATGCCAGGAGCTTGTTAATGTCTGACCCCGCATGAGTTTCTGTAATGCAGATGAGGACAGGTCAGGGCTGGAGCACAGGTTTGTGTGTTTTGTTTTTTATTCAAGAAAGAGTTGGTTTGAATCAGTGGCAGGAAGGCTATTTTTTCATAAAGTCATAAAGAAAATGTTTTACCCGCCTTTTGGATTTCTTAATTCCCCATATTGTCTAATGTGTGGTCTATGAACTGTGTATTATTTATAGTTTCATCGAGGCTGGTCTTACATAGCTCATGGAAATGGACATATTCTTAGATAGATTCTCTAGATAGAAGTTGCTTTCAGAAAAGTGAAATTTTTCTAATTTAAAAACAGAAATACATTTGTCCTTTTGTGTGCGATTCTTAAAAGCCATCCCAATAAATACATGTTCAAATCATAACTGGAGGAGTTTTTTCAACTATGCACAATTTGAAGTTTTCCTGAAATTTCACTTTTTACACTTTCACTAGTTTTTTTTAACTATCATGACAGAGCAGTGAGAATACATTCACATGAGATTTCATGCTTTTCACTTTTGTTTCCGTTGGAAGCAAGTAAACTAACTTATAAAAAGCTTTATTAGAGCAGAATTGAGAACACTACAACTGTGGTGCATGCAAATTGTGTAAAAGTGAAGAATACAAAGTAGTAAAGCATTATAGACTCAGAAAACAAAAGATATGTGTTTATTTGCCGAAAAGTGCCCATCAATGAAAAAACTAATTATATGTTTTACTCTAATGGTTTGGGTTAATAAAGACCTGAAGTGAGATTAAGACAAATGGCTGTCATGAACGTGAAACATTCATCCTTTTCTCCAATCTCCTTTGCTCCACACGTTTTGAGGAAATTGTTTTTAACGTGTAATCTATTCATTGCAAATGTGTCAAAATCTTATGAAGTAAAGACTCCCTGGTGGCCATCTGACAGTTTTGGAAAAAGACAAAGGGATAGCGAGACAGATTATAATTAACTGCTTACATGACTGGAGCCATTAGAAGCACAGTGCTGCATTAAAATTGCATTATAATGGCTGGAGGCAGACAGGCGGCTTGCTGGGGGTAAAGTGCTGATGGGACATCACAAGCTCAGGTTCTTTAACTAAAGGCGAGGAGACAGTCTGCAATCCTTAAGAATAAGATGTATGAAGTAAGGGTGAGACTGCAGTGCTGTTACAGAATCTAGTTCTTACTCTACCACTGTCCAGTACTATTATATTCAGTATTCTGTTTGTTATGTTATGTTAAAATAATACCTTTTTATCATGATTAATGATAACATATTAATAATGTGACAAAACAATAACATTTGAGAGAGCTGTGGCGTAGTATCCCTAACGCTCGTTTTCCTGAATGAAACTATGAAAAACTGAATAAAGCATCTTTTAGTGTAATAATAATGAATGAAGACTTGAATCAAAAAGCGCTAATAGAGCAGAAACCAGTGAATGAAAGCGAACCAACTGCATTGCCTGTTGTGACCACTGGGTGGCAGCACGCGCTACGCCGCTGGAATCACGTGCATGGGCGCTTTGAAGTTGCGTGTGGATGACATACAGCAACATTGTGATGGGCGCACACATAGCCATAAAAGTGCAGACCTCTACACACGAAGAGCACCGAGAGGAACTTTGTTCGGGGCGCACAACTTATCCAGACCTGACAGAGAGATGAGAGTCCATTGGAAAGACGCGCGCAATTTTGTTAATTGAGAAAAGTTTGATGAAGATATACAATGTTTATGAATGGGAGTTCATTGAACAGTTCTGCACTGGACCCTAGCGAGCAAGCTCTTCACCGGCCGCCCTGGGTCACCACTACTCTCGGGTGTTTCCTCATATTCACTATAGTGGTGGATATTTTAGGAAACCTGCTGGTGATATTCTCCGTTTACAGAAACAAGAAACTTCGGAACGCAGGTGAGTTGCGCGCGCGAGCTGGTACAGGTGTGTTTTCATTCCGCACGCGTGTCACGTTTATTTCACATTTGATGCTTAAAGGTTGATGTTTAGGGATCTGACAGGAATCGGCGAGGAGACCTCGCGACACCGTCCCTGATTCATGCGTCTCGTGTTTATCAGAAAAGTCTCAGGTTTACAATAACGATGCATAACTCAAATATAGCAATGCTTTTGTTTCTTTACTGTGTCGAGTAAATTTGACATTTAAACTATAGATGTGTCCGCGTTTTTACGCACGACCGTTGCATGATAAAGTGTCATTTACATAGTCCATCATGAATGTCACTAACAGCAAAAGTAGAAAACCAAGTTTAGGACATAAACACTTCGGTTTGTTGGGGACAGATATGACAGCTCCTTATGAAATGTAAACATTTTGGGGGATTACCATTTGTATTACCATAGTTTATACAAATGGTTACTCTATGGTTATGGTAAATTTGTGGATACTCTGGTTTTACTACAATATTTTAACATATTTATTTGAGTATAACTGTGGTACATTTTCATAAATATTGCATTTCGTGTAATTAATCTTAACCTGTAAATACACTTTATGAATATTATTATGATGATTCAAGAATATCTGTCTTGTTGTTTGGCTGTTAATGATGTTGGGTGGACAGAATATTTTGAGTGTTTCCCACATGCCCATGTGCATTCTACAAACACCATTATGCTGCTGTAAGTAAATCAATTTTGTTGTTACGAATCTGTGTACCTATCTGTGCATTTGACAGCTAAACATTAAACGCGCTGTACCGAAGGGTTACTTAACTCTATTAGTAAAAATGAAAACGTTCATTGAATTTGATTGACGTGCGTGCCCGATCTGTGGCAGTTTATCTTGGCATTCATCTGTCCACATCAGTATGAAGTTCCATGGGACTCTCTGTATCTCATGTCTTGTCAAACACGGAGCGTAAAAATAATACACGGACATGAATCCCGTCCAAAATCTTAATAACAGTAGATAAGTAGTGGAAAACGTGAGTCATATAGAGTCTTTAGAAAAACAACTGAGTCAGTTTAATTAAGCTTTGACCCGCATGCTGGAATTTGACATTTTTCCAAGGATCTCATTAAAAGCGTGTGAATAAACAGTAGAAACGCAGAGAGGAAAGAAAGAGCGTGCCATCTTTTATTGCGCAAACTTCCGCGCGCACAGGTCTGTCCTGCTCGCGCGTAGACAACTCTGAACCACGCTTTCATTTGTTTATCACTTTTTTAATCCTCCATTTCATTTTTAATCTCATTTTTAAAAATACCCGTTTACGCAATAGAGCGCATAAATACAGGGATTTTAAAAATAAAGTATTTAGTAAAGTATGATTAAATGGCCAGCCATGTTTACAAATTACTCTTCCTTCGCTCAGTCAATGTTGTGGTATGGGTTGGTACTTTGCAAGTGCTACCCGAATGTTGGAGTCACACGTGGCTTTTCACAGAAGCGCAGGGAGAAATTTTTACCATGGACCCCCGGCCTCGCTGCACCTGTTGAGCTGGCTTCACACCAGAGGAATGCATGGAAACAACGTGAGGAACACAAACACGATAAACAACCACCATAGAAACAACAGAGGCTCACAATCACCGTCCCTCCTTGAAATTCCCAGTGATTATAGCAGCAATATGGCTGTCCTCCAGCGGTAGATGAATGAGAGACGGTTTTTTCTGTGGGGGGTGGAGTGCAGTGGCGCTGGTGCTCAGGCTTAATCTGGGACATCTCTCACTTGAGTCATTGTGTTTGTAGCGGGCAGCCGGAGCCTTGTTTTTGGGTCAGGGGAGGATGCAAGAGCTCTTACTGTACAAGCCACAGGCTCACACAACTCAAGGTTACAGTACAGCGGTGTTTTACGATTGGTGCCGTCATCCAAAAACACTTTTACTTTTGCAGAGTAAAGTGGGCAGTGGAGTAACCGTGGGTTGTACAAATCGGACAGGGTTGCATTCATAACATTTTTAAGTTGGGTTGTTGTCGTTCCTCTGGTATATTCTGACTATAAAATCTATTAGAATCTGTTTGCCGCAGATTCTAACTGTTTGTATGACTCTCTCTGTTCATCTGTTCTGAATTGTGGCTTGGATTTTTGTATACACGGAATTGTTCTGTTCACATCAGCGTTGCTGATTCAGTCATACTGGAGATGTTTATTATTGTAGAATTTTGGGTTTCTATGTGTGAGGTTAACAGTCAGAAAAAATTGGGTATATCCCCCATTCACATGAGTTCACAAGACATTCAGTCAGTAGGTAGAGAATGGTGCTCGCCAAGGTCAAGGGTTCAATTCCTGTTAACACTCAGCTGATAAACTGTATACCTTAAATGCACCGTCTGCCAGATGCACAAATGTGAAAGTAAGGCGCTTTGGAATACTTGATCCTGATTGGTCAATTGCATCATTGCCTATTCATAAATGTAACGTGTCATTGTATAATGACCCCTAGACTGTATTTTTGATCATTGTCCACATCAACATACTGTACTAGTGCTACATTTTTGTCTTATTTTGTATTTTCTGTCTTTGCATATTAATTTCGATTAGAATAGCGCATTTGCATCATCTTGTGACTACGGTTACTGACTAGTAGCTGTAGTAATAATCATATAAACGTAGTGACCTTAAAACTTCATAGATGGCCTCCCTTCACTCCATGTTTGGATCATCCTATTCCCAGACCCTCAGTGTGGTTTGTAGACCGCTGTGAAATGAAATGGACTTGACTCACTGCCACTCGTATGCTAGTGTCTTTTTTTGAAGGAATGGACTCAAAAAGCAAAACAGCTGCTTGTGCGTGTGTGTCTATAGGGGGACTGGCTTCCCACTGCATGGAGAAGATCTGAATGATGAGAGAGGATTTTGTGTTCAGATATGGAAGCACACTAGCTACTTCTGCTTGGTGACTGAACCATACTGTAAAGCCAAAGTACAGTGGCTCCAAAAAGGTTTTGGATATTTAAACCAAACCTGAAAATATTTCACGTGGAATAGTTGAAAAACTGAAAAAAGAAGCGATAGTAAGAAGTGTACATAGAGCCGGCAGGCCGCCATTATGGATGTAGGCGTCTTATCTATGTGTGTACTAATTCTTACATGGTTACTGGGCTGGCTAAATATGCTTGAAATACGAATAGTAGGTTCAAAATCTGTTTTATGACTTTTTGTTTGGTGGAACACATAAGAGAAATGTGGTTTTGCGTTTGTACAGGCCAATGTTGTTTGCTTACCAACATTCTTCAAAATATCTTCTTTTGTGTTCTGATGAAGTAAGAAAGTGTTTGGAATGAAATGAGGGTGATTAAATTCATTTTAAATATATAAATGCAATAAAACCTGTGAGACCTTTTTTTAGATTAAAGCGATACTTCACCCAAAAATGAAAATTCTGTCATCATTTACTCACCTTTGAGTTGTTCCAAATCTTTATAAATTTCTTTGTTCTGATGAACACAAAGAATGATATTTAGAAGAACGCTTATAACCAAACAGATTTTGCCCCCCATTGACTCCCGAAGTATCCCTTTAATGTGTATGTTCTCTGACCCATATTCTACTGGTTAGCTCTGTATTGTTAAGAAAAACGCGATCATTTCTCCTAATGTGCTCCTGATAACATGGCTGTTACATAATTACTGCTTTTTGAGCAATCTGTACAGAGACTTGATGCGATTAAGCTTTGTACTTGGCTAGATCTGAACGAATGAATGAAGCGCATGGCTGTGGCATAATATGATTGGAGCTAATGGGGCAGTGTGTGAATCTGTGAGCAAGCAAGCGAGTGCTAATGGTTGGGGGTTAGCGTGCGCAGTAGTAGACTTGTGTGTATGTGCATACTTTTATACAGTATACAGCTGAACTAGAGTGATAGCAGGGAAAATTTGTGTGTGTAGCGGCCAGAGTGTAAGAGACAGTGACCCGTAAAGAAGTAAGCAGTCAACATGAAAGGCAGTGAAATCACTCATGCCTGCAGTGGCCATCGCAGGATTTGATGTTCTATAAAAGCACAACACGCATAACACATTGTCGGTGCGTTTTAAAATACGCTGCTCCGACATGCGTGCTTGTTTACTTGTCCTCAGGACCCCTCTAAGTCTTTTGGCTGAATTTCTCCATCTGTGCCTATTCGCCTCTCTCTCCGTTTTTACCTCTTTGTGAACCCTCCTCTCCATTTCTTTTTCCGCTCAGACATATTCCGGTCGGGGTGCACTCATTCTTTGTGACATCTTTGTCTGTGTGCATCACTCAGTCTGTGCCCCCCTGCTGATGGTGAAAGTTAATCTGTATGCACATGCACGCACACCCTCGTACCTGTAGAGGGGTTCTGCCAATTGCATTTGCCATCAACACATTCTCTCCCACAAGCTGTTTTAGTTTGTAAGAGTTTAGTTCAGGTAATATTCAAAGTGCAGAGTGAGTCTCGCTTACTCATTTTCCCAGTTTGTCAAGCCCAAAGCACCACTACAAATCAAATCACAGTTTGGTTAATGCTGCCTTCATGTGATATTGGAATTATTGTAAATTTGAAATTCCTAGTAGGGAATTTGACATGAACGGCCTCTTAAGTCATATTTACGACTAGTGAACTTGGAGCTAACTACCCGAGTTTCTGCGATACATGGGTTTAAACATGGTGGACGGGAGACCAATTGTTGTTGTGATTGATATTTTTATAAGTTTTCTCCATAATAGCTACTTATTCTTGTCGTTAAATATTTGCATTTTTATGTATACAAATACATATACAGGTATATATATACAATTTGATGTATAGACGGTTACTGTGTATGCTCACTTTTGTGGCCCAAACGTAACTTCTGGTACACATCCGCAAAGAAAAAAGTCCCTGTAGATTCTGAAAACAAGTAAAAGACATAACAAGTAAATTACATTAGCTAGCAAGTTAAAAGTATGTCTAGCCAGTATTATTTTGGGTTACAAGTAGAAGAACCATTACTTGGCTGAACTTAAATGCGACAAAGTTACATGACCCATTCAACAAATTGTTTATTTATTAAAATTAACATACAATAAAATTCAACAAATTATTTATTTTTGACAATTATTATACAATAAAATATTGATATAAATTAACATTATTAAAAATGCATTTAAATATAAATACAATTAGACACTAGCCAGACCGATCAACAAACACAGACCGGCAGTTAACTTCGGGCCAGGTGTGTGTGTCCGATGAATCCGTCTATACTGTATGTTTTTACATTCCAGAATCCATATTTTTTTACAGAAATTTCAGAATGATCAACAAGCTCCCTATCTATAGCGGGGTGAAAGACTGTAGTACATTTTAGTCAGAATCCGAAGGCAACCTTATCGCATATACATTTTAGCTTGTCCTCTATGATTCCTAATTCTTTACGACAACACAGTACTTAAAGCGGCCCTAACGCAAGCGGTTTCTGCCAATCTCATATTGATCTTGAGTACCTATAGAGTAGTATTGCATACTTCGTATCTTCGAAGAATATTTAGTTTGATCACATTTATAAAAGATAGATACAGCTGTACGATTATTTCCGAAAGCATACGGCGCGTGCGGGGGGGAGGGGTAGGCTGAACTAAAGCATGTGCGCATCCATTGCCAACAAAACACAGACATCAGTTTCACTCACCGCATGCGGTTCATGTCCGGCATCTTTTAGTGCTGGGACGGATCCATATATCAGTTTCAAATGATCTCCAAATCCAGCGGCATATCCACCATTTATATAACATTCATCACCCAAATGCAGTGAACAAACAAACACCTGAACTTCGCGAACGTTTGCTCTCTCTCTCTCTCTCTCTCTCCTGCACACAAGTGAAAGTGACGTCTGCGCATGCTCCTTCTCCTGCTCTCCTTGCTGCCGCGTGGGCATGCCATGTGCTTTTCTGGGAGAATTGTCCAATAAGGGACTAAGAATTGTTACGAAACAGTTTTATATGTTCGAAAAAAACTTTCAGAAACCTGTACGATCGCTGGGGGAGTGTATTGAGCACAGAAATACTACGTAATACGCCCAACTCGTTTTTTGACAAGTTGACCATGTTAAACATGAGAAGACAGCACGTTTAACATTGTAAAGAAGTCAGAATGCATGACACACCGTTGCACCACCCCTTTAAAGCCACACTATTGAATTTTTGCTTACGGCTCCCCCATGTGGTTGATAAGCGCAATTGTCTTTTACCAGTATCGTAAATAATGTTGCTGTATAAGTTTCCCCGTGGGCAGCGCAATACACGTGAATTTGTTGACTAAACTGATGAAACCAGCAAATGCAAAAATTTGTTTGGAAACCATTTCGCACTCTTCGCGGGAAGGGGGTGCGCTGGGCTGTGTGTACCGACCCGAACACAGAATTTACAGTGTGGTTGTAGCCGCTATGAGGCTGCTCAGGTAGCATCGTGAGTTAAGAGTTGTTCTAGCACTGAAAACATTTTAGAGACATTATTTTAAGGTCGAAAAAAATGACAAAGTGTTGCTTTAAACATGATAAATTCGTAGTTACAACTTCAGAAGTGGGAAGTAGGAAATTTCTGTTGCATGTGGAGGCAACATAACAACAACAAATTGAAAATGGACTTTATTTACTTGCAAAATAAAAGTCCATAATCTTCTAATTTTTTAATCAGAATGCAATTCATAAGCTCATCAACCTAACAAGTCTTAACACAAATACTGTTAAATGAGTTTTCTGTCATTGAAGAGGCTAAAACCCGAAAACTTGTTAACTTCAAAATTTTTTTAAAATTTCATGTGCATGTCCTCATAAATTTTTGTCCGTAAGGGAGTGGGAATGTCTCACAAGGTTAGCCAGAGGCTGGGAGATCAACTAAACCAAACACGGTCAACATGCTCCGCACCGGGCCTGCATGTGCAAATCCGTTTTTGGCTCTCTCATCCATCCCACCCTGTGAACAGACTCTATGTTGAGGAAATGCTCATTAGCTCTTTATCCAGCCATTTATCCATCTCTTCCTGTGTCTGGGATTTGCACGGAACGCACATGGTGTACAGCACCCATTGAGGATTTGGATCCTAAAAACGTACAGTTTGTACTGAATGAGGGATAGCAAGAGAAGGAAGAGAAAAGATTGATAAATTATCCAAACTACCAAGGAACACAAAGATAATCGCTGATTTTTTCTGTCAAGTTGGTGTTCTTGTTATTTTGTTTTCCTGTCACTTCAGCAGCGATTTTGTGTGGGTGTGTGTGTGTATGAGGGAGAAAAAAGCTTGTTTTTCACAAGCTGTACAATTTTCAGTGGCTCGATAACAAGTCGCCCTAAATTAATGTGGAAAATAGGTCATATAATCCAGCGACTGATGCATTACCTGTGAATGTGTTGTCGTGGAGGGACTCTGTGTTTTTCTTCTCCAGCATTTTTTTCTGTTCTCTTCCACCAGTAGCTTGTTCTATTTTAGGGAGACATGACCATAAGATGCTATGGCTTTTTAATAGCTTCTGTATAGGTCAGAAACACATTACTGAAGCCATTAGCAAAGACATTGCAATGCTAAGAGATTCTTAAGAGAGTGCACGATTTCCTTTCTTTTGACCTACTTGGCCCTCATCACCGGCCCGTCCGAAGTTATCGTCTGTTTCCTCAGTACTTATCATAAAGATGGATGGACTCATGCTTTTGCATGGATAGACTATGAATATTTGTTATTTTAACTTAATTTGTTAGTTTTAAGGTAGTTGGTTTCAGAAGCGTCATGCCCATTTAAGGTCAAATTTTTTAGGACAGCAACTTGAATGTAATATCCAAATTAAGTTACATCATTTTTATAGTTATAAAGTGCGTATGGTAAAGTCGAGTCATAGTTTTCTCAGATCATTTACTTAAACTGGCATCTTACAGATGTCTTCTAGATGTCTATATGACATCTGGCAGCAGACGTCTCTGATACGTATTGCAGATGAGCAAATGATGTAATCCAGATTTCTTACAGATGTAAATACAGACGTGAAATGCAGATGGAGTGCCATCAGTGCAATTTTGCTTATTAAAAATAAATACAGTATATTAAAGCTAGGATATATAGTTTCGTAGCGGTTAGCAATAGTATGCTAATTTTAAAGCATAAAAGTGAAAAATGTATTCTGTGTCTTTTACAGAATAAATATATGTATTAAGCCAATTCTTCACCAACTAATCTAAATGTTCATTTTTTATGTTAGTGCTGATGAAGGAGCTTATTGGTTTCGTCGGAATGATTAAAACTATTCTGGAAACAGTGACATTTTTAAACAGCCTCTGGGTAAAGTATTTCTTATGAGAGAGAGAGAGAGAGATGGATGAAATGCAAAGAAGGTGAAAGAGCAGCAGTAATGAATTTCAGATAAATATATTATTATATTAATGCAAGCTTATCTTATCTTGGAGACTGTTACTTTCTTCTAATTTGGCTTTTAACTTCTGTCCAGTGTGAACATTTTTGGTGTATGTGACTTTTGGTGTTCTTTATTTGCCTGTCTGTCACTGTCAGCGTTCATCTACATATCTAGACGCCTGTAAGAGAGACAGAGATAAGCAGACAAAAGGGAAATAAACATATGAGCGAGAGAGATTAAGAGTGAGAGACACTGAGGGAACTTGTAATGGAATCATGTGGCTGCAGCTTTGTAATGTGCTTTACTGACTTATCTGAAGAAATATGGACTTTATTATAATAAAAGAAATGGTTTCCGACTCAGGTCTATCTGTCTCTGGTCTCTCTGTCTAATGTAAACATTAGAGTAACATTGTTACGGGTTTTGGCTGTAATGAAGTGCATGACAAGGAAAAGGAATCCACAAAGGTATTTAATAATAATTTATAGACAAGAGAACACAGGAACCACGCAAACATAAACAATAACCGACAATGAACAGATGAAAACTCAGGGCTTAAATAACAAGGAAATCCAATCAACAGAAGCAGAAACAGGTGTGAACTAATAAGTGGAAACAAATGACTGAGGGGAACAGAAACACAGAAACTGAATCAAAACCAACCATAAACGTGACAAACGTTAGCAGTGTAGACAATAAAAGAAAGTACTTCACACTATAACTACTGTGCCTATTGTTTCTATAGGATGAGTCATATCCATATCCTTTTTGTCTAATGAACAGTTTCTACAGAGATCATGTGGTGTGGGCTGACGTGTGTGTGTGTGTGTCACACAATGTTGTTTTGCTGTCATCACTGTCTGTGTAAAGATTACTCTTTGAACACACATTTTATTGTAGCCTGCTTTATATTTTTATATATAGAACCACCAGTTAAATGCATGACCTGTACTGTATATGTGACCCTGTCTTTGAAACAGGGCTGTCAGGCATTCAGAATAGAAGTTTGTGTTTACATAATATATGTCTGTGTACTGTGCATATTAATATTTTTATTTATAAAAACATACGCATACATGCAAAATCGCGTAACACACTCAGTTTCTCCCAATCTCATATTAAACTTGAGTGCCTATACTGTAGTCTTCGAAGAGTATTTAGTTTGATCAAGTTTTGGATGGAACTACAGCACTAGCAAGCAACACATTAATCCCTTCGTGTTGTTTACATTATGCACGTACACGCCGATTGCCAACTAAACACAGACCTATGACTTAGTTTGATTTATTGCGTTCAGTTTATGTCCGGCATCTTTTAGCACCACCGCCATCTATCAGTTTCAAACGATCTCTAAATCCAGCGTTATATCCACCGTTTATATAACATCCATCACTGAAATGCCCTGAACAAACGACACAGGGATCCAGAATTACAAAAAACTTTCCGAAACAAGTTGATCTGGGACACAGCATCTGTTGTTCTGTTATTATGGATCACGATTACTCTTTGGCGAGTAAAGGAAACCCAAAAAAGTGTAAACGTAGGCCAAATGAGTTAAGCAGGCTTATGAACAAACGAAGAAATAAAACGAGGATTAATATCCTTTTTAATATTAATAAAAGCGTTTTCTAAATGGAGAGAGCTTCGCGACCAAATTGGACTCGACACAGACTCCGCTCTCGCATGTTTTAATAGACAGGTAAGCACATTTTTTTTTATTGTACATGAAATACTCATGCACAGATTATTTGAATAGTTATGATGCAGTTACCCTATGAAGTACAATTTATGTCGCACAAAAATATGTAGCCAATAACGTTACTTGTAAATGCTGTGGGTTCCAATTTACTTTTTAAACGATGACTGTTTTAAACAGGTAAAACTGTGTAGCATTACGCTACCAAATCAATTGACAAAGTCCAATATCAGTCGCGGGCTAACGTAGCATTACAGTCCACGTTTCTTGCAAGCTAATTCATTACGATGACATAAAATAAAATTAATTCATTACCTCATCCGTGAACATGATGGGCGATCTCCATATGCCTCTGGATGGTGAAAACGACATGTCCCATAATTCCACTCTCCTACATAACGTCACTTAGCTTCGCCTTTTGTTGTTGTTTCGAAAATGCACCATCTAGCGGTCCAAATATTCCATATTGTGGCTTTAAGGAAAATACTGTATACAAATATAAAAATTAATAAACATTTATATATTTATTAAAAATTATTGGTAAATATAAATAAACACATGTAAATATTTCCTTAATATTTATACATGTATGTGTATGTGTTTATAAATACAAAATGAATATGCACAGTGCACAGAAATATATTATGTAAACAAAAACTTGTATTCTGGATGCGATTCATTGTGATTAATCGTTTGACAGCCCTACTGTGGAATCCAGGCTAAAGTCTCATATACTAAATATGAGATTAGAAGCATCAAAGATTGATTTCAACACTCCAGACAGCACATTTGTTTTTACACAGCTGCAGTAAAAGATCTATGTTTATTCAGTGTATGATTTGCAGATGTGGATTTAACATGCTGTTAAATCGCACAGGAATGCCGCATCTCATTCTAAGATCCTCCAAAACATGGTTCAACAGGGATACACTGACACTTATCATAAAGAGGAGTTGAGTCTCACAGTCAGCAGTTCTACACTGTTACTTTATGCGTGCGTCTGTGTGTGTAATAGACTTTGGATTGCCCAGCAGTCAAACATGTGTAGGCCGTATTTGATTTGTGAATGAAATACATATCAGGTTATTTAAAGACATTAATGACGTATTGTGTCATTTTACCTCATTTCTATGTAAATCTGGCTTGTAGCAGCTTGATCATTAAATTCCTGATGCAAATAAAATAAAAATAAAATAGATATTTTCATTTGATAAATTACTAACAGCAGAAATGTATTATGTGATGGACAGAAGGAAAAGCTTCGGAATGTGAACATTTATGCATTTGGCAGACGCTTTTACCCAAAGTGACTTATAGTGTATTAAGGTATATACAGTATGTGGATTTCCTGAGGATCAGACTAAAGACCTTTGCACTGCTAATGCAATACTCGACCATTTGAGGTACAGGAAAAGTATATACAAATGCGCAGTGCACTCTATCATACATTTAGCATTTTAAAGAGCCGATTCAGAGATCTGGATCTTAGCGCTGGAATGATGCTATCCAGTCCCTGTAAAGTATGTCAGATTGCAGTATTTGCTGCACTCAGATGAGCACTCGGATCTAAAGTGCAATACAAGGAATTGCAAAGTGCATATTGCATTCAGCACATTTTTTAAATTTTCTTAGTTCTTTTTTAATTGAATGCTAAAACAATGCAGACAGATATAAAGTTGTGCCTGCACATATTTGTTGGTGCAAGAAAGTAGTTTTAAATAAAATCATATTATTTAAAGCTAAAGGTCAAACTTTAAATGAAAATGTCACATCCACAATGCTGGAATCGCCCTCTTTTATACTCCTTGAAGATCAGACTTTACCCCAAACTAAAAGCCTAACAAATTTTAAAGGGGTAATATCGTGCCTATTTTTCAAAGTCTTTATTATGTTTATGATGTGCTAAACAGGTGAAACATAGGCGTTCATAATAACAACAATGTCAATCATTCATTTTAAATAATTTATCTATTTACTTTTACCCGTCTAATAATGTCTTGGTAATAATTATCTGTTTCACAAAATAGCTAAAGGTCTGACAATGTAGTATGGAATGGGCTATCATATTAGGCTAATTGAATTATAATTATAAAATAATTAAAATAAATAACTATATTAGTTAATTGAAAACATTAATAGGATGTCAGCCGGGACGTCATCTCCCGCATGAGATAGCACTGAAAACTGTGCAGTTTACCATCACTGACAGACCTGCGGATCATTCACAATTACAACTTTGTGAAGAGACTGTTGTTGTCTTTCAGACAAGCTCAACATTAAAATACATGCGGGCATAGGTCGTAATTGCCAGGTGGGACATGTCCCCACCACTTTTTGAAAGAAATTAAGAAATGCTTGCGGAAGGTGTGTATTGTTTAAGGGCAATTAACATCTAAAACTCCTGTAGGAGTTACGCCGCTTTCTCACCATCTCCCTTTGCTCACACTCGTAAGTTATATTCGCCGAAGACAGATACGCGGACTGTATGAAATGCGTGCATCATCCGCGCTCGCAGCGCTTGCCTGCGCATCCAGTGTCAAAGCACAAAAACGCGTACACCAACGAACCAGTGACATTTTTATGTCACATGAATAAACTGTTTTTAAGTGTAATGCACCGCAACAGTCAAGTGACCTCCAAATGACAGTTACGCCACTGCATGCGCCAGTCATTTTGTGTGTGATCACTGACCACCGACAAACACTGAGGAGCGATCACACACAGTCGCGCATCACAATGAAATGTGATTAATGATAACGGTCGCATTAAAACTCACGCAGGGAATCCTTATTTACACAGCCATGAAAAGATTCATGCAGAACTTAAAAACATACAACCGCTGATAGAAGAGAAAGAGAGATGCGCTTGCAAAACTGAACATTGATCAGGCACAATATATTTGTCTATTCATTTTCCTACTAGCCTACTTTTGGGGATCGACAGGTAACGTCTCAAAGATCGACCAGTCGATCGCGATCGACGGGTTGGCGATCACTGGCTTAGAGTGTGTGTGGAGATGTCCTGCCCATTACCATTTTTGTGTTCCAGGGGGCAGGATCAATGTAAATTTTGGGATTCATGATGTCACTAATACAGGAAAAAGTCTGTTGTAGTTCCCACGAGCCATTTGTTGTCTTTACAAAGTGATTTCAGAATATAAATGCATTCTTTGTAAAGACTGTTCCTCTATTAAGACTAACCATCCCCACAGCACTGTCTCCCTGCTGTCTCGGTTCTTTAGCTCCCGGCTGCGTCGAGCCAGCTGATCCGAGCTTTGTCTTACCTTGACGCAGATGTGATGTCTCACTGGATCTAGAAATCAAGTCAACTTCGCAGAAGAATTCTTTTGAAATTGAAAATCGTAAGGGACAAAACAGACACACTCACAGCATTGCATTTTTTAAATGTAAGCAGATTATCTTTGATCTCTCTAGGTCAACCGAGGCCGAACGCATCCGCTTAATAGATCAAAGAGTGACAAAAATGACGGAATCAGCCTGCCAGCCAATCAGACGAGGCGTGCAGCCCTAGGTTTAGTTTAACCTCTGAATACATAACAGGCATTTGAGATAGAAGGTTTCAGCGCACGTGGCCACAATTTCACACATGCCTGCATGTGTTTGTGTTTCTCCATATTGTTTTTTCAGCGTCTTCTATCAGACACTTTCATTTATTTCACATTTCTGCCTGTCATGAAAAAACCCATCTGTGAGAGCGTTGAATCATTGAAATAATTTTGCCCCGGGAAATGATTTGTGCAGCGACTGAATAGTTGCTGCCTTCTGTAATGACAACGTAAACTTCCAGACATTGGCTATCATTTTTCCAGACGACTGGGGGTCAAGTCTCAGCGTTTAATCTGTGTTACAGTGTGTGGAATAGATTGTATATCTGGTCATTTCTCTTCCTGTTAGATAATAAAACGGTTTAGTTTACACCGTGCTACTAATATTTCAATGAAGAGTGATGTGTTTTATAAAAGAAAAAGAAAAGGCTATAATTTCTTGCCTTTTTGGTTTTGCAGCAGCTTGAAGGTACTTTGGGAACCTTTGTCCACTTTGTTAAGACTTGTAAGTGGTTTCTGGTTAAGTGCTTCCTAAATGTAGTGCACTTGAAAAACTAGCTTTCAGAAATGGGATTCATCCAATCTGTGCCACGAATCCAATCAGTAACATCTGACAGATTGACTGTTAATGTAAATGCATAATGAAGCCCAAGCCTAGGTAATTGATTTTATGAAGAGAAGGGAGGTAGAGGTAAGAAAGAAATGTATTTTTTGTATTTATTTTTGTATAGCCTAGTTAATTTAAGAAATCAGCAGTCTAATAAAGAGGTTGATTGGCAAAAAGTATTTTGTATTTTGAAAATACGAAAATACAAAGACATTTTGTCATTTTAGAATGTTAAGTTCTACTTCTGTAGTTATTTTGGTGAAAGTAACTCAAAAGTAATACAGGAGTCATGTAACGTATTACAATTCTGAGACAGTAATATTGCAAGGTAAGGGATTACTTTTAAATAACAGTAACAAGTAATCTGTAATGTATTACAGTTTGGAAGTAACTTGCACAACACTGCATATCAGTGACTTAATATCCGGTGCTTTGCACTACCCTCAGTTTCCGGTTGTAGAAACTACGGCAACATGCAACACACACTTTTTAAACGACGACTGTATGACTTTTAAACAGGTAAAACTGTGTAGCATTACGCTACCAAATGAATTGACAAAGTCCAATATCAGTCGCGGGCTAACGTAGCATAACAGTCCACGTTTCTTGCAAGCTAATTCATTACGATGACATAAAATAAAATTAATTCAATTACCTCATCCGTGAACATGATGGGCGATCTCCATACGCCTCTGGATGGTGAAAACGACATGTCCCATAATTCCACTCACCTACATAACGTCACTTAGCTTCGCCTTTTGTTGTTGTTTCGAAAATGCACCATCTAGCGGTCCAAATATTCCATATTGTGGCTTTAAGGAAAATACTGTATACAAATATAAAAATTAATAAACATTTATATATTTATTAAAAATTATTGGTAAATATAAATAAACACATGTCAATATTTCCTTAATATTTATACATGTATGTGTATGTGTTTATAAATACAAAATGAATATGCACAGTGCACAGAAATATATTATGTAAACAAAAACTTGTATTCTGGATGCGATTCATTGTGATTAATCGTTTGACAGCCCTACTGTGGAATCCAGGCTAAAGTCTCATATACTAAATATGAGATTAGAAGCATCAAAGATTGATTTCAACACTCCAGACAGCACATTTGTTTTTACACAGCTGCAGTAAAAGATCTATGTTTATTCAGTGTATGATTTGCAGATGTGGATTTAACATGCTGTTAAATCGCACAGGAATGCCGCATCTCATTCTAAGATCCTCCAAAACATGGTTCAACAGGGATACACTGACACTTATCATAAAGAGGAGTTGAGTCTCACAGTCAGCAGTTCTACACTGTTACTTTATGCGTGTCTGTGTGTGTAATAGACTTTGGATTGCCCAGCAGTCAAACATGTGTAGGCCGTATTTGATTTGTGAATGAAATACATATCAGGTTATTTAAAGACATTAATGACGTATTGTGTCATTTTACCTCATTTCTATGTAAATCTGGCTTGTAGCAGCTTGATCATTAAATTCCTGATGCAAATAAAATAAAAATAAAATAGATATTTTCATTTGATAAATTACTAACAGCAGAAATGTATTATGTGATGGACAGAAGGAAAAGCTTCGGAATGTGAACATTTATGCATTTGGCAGACGCTTTTACCCAAAGTGACTTATAGTGTATTAAGGTATATACAGTATGTGGATTTCCTGAGGATCAGACTAAAGACCTTTGCACTGCTAATGCAATACTCGACCATTTGAGGTACAGGAAAAGTATATACAAATGCGCAGTGCACTCTATCATACATTTAGCATTTTAAAGAGCCGATTCAGAGATCTGGATCTTAGCGCTGGAATGATGCTATCCAGTCCCTGTAAAGTATGTCAGATTGCAGTATTTGCTGCACTCAGATGAGCACTCAGATCTAAAGTGCAATACAAGGAATTGCAAAGTGCATATTGCATTCAGCACATTTTTTAAATTTTCTTAGTTCTTTTTTAATTGAATGCTAAAACAATGCAGACAGATATAAAGTTGTGCCTGCACATATTTGTTGGTGCAAGAAAGTAGTTTTAAATAAAATCATATTATTTAAAGCTAAAGGTCAAACTTTAAATGAAAATGTCACCGGCATCTTTTAGCACCACCGCCATCTATCAGTTTCAAACGATCTCTAAATCCAGCGTTATATCCACCGTTTATATAACATCCATCACTGAAATGCCCTGAACAAACGACACAGGGATCCAGAATTACAAAAAACTTTCCGAAACAAGTTGATCTGGGACACAGCATCTGTTGTTCTGTTATTATGGATCACGATTACTCTTTGGCGAGTAAAGGAAACCCAAAAAAGTGTAAACGTAGGCCAAATGAGTTAAGCAGGCTTATGAACAAACGAAGAAATAAAACGAGGATTAATATCCTTTTTAATATTAATAAAAGCGTTTTCTAAATGGAGAGAGCTTCGCGACCAACTTGGACTCGACACAGACTCCGCTCTCGCATGTTTTAATAGACAGGTAAGCACATTTTTTTTATTGTACATGAAATACTCATGCACAGATTATTTGAATAGTTATGATGCAGTTACCCTATGAAGTACAATTTATGTTGCACAAAAATATGTAGCCAATAACGTTACTTGTAAATGCTGTGGGTTCCAATTTACTTTTTAAACGACGACTGTATGACTTTTAAACACGTAAAACTGTGTAGCATTACGCTACCAAATGAATTGACAAAGTCCAATATCAGTCGCGGGCTAACGTAGCATTACATTCCACGTTTCTTGCAAGCTAATTCATTACGATGACATAAAATTCATTTAGCTTCGCCTTTTGTTGTTGTTTGCCAGTGTTGCCAGCGTCGCGGTTTTCCTGCACAGTTGGGCTAAGTTATTTTGAAAATGCAGTTGCGGGAAAAACGTTAGTTGTCGGCACACCACATTAGATTAAACTACTTATCCTCGTAGTTGTGGATATAACTCGATATATAGATCTTAAATCCTTTGTCCCGCTTGCTTGTTGGAGCAGGAGACCAGGCATCAACGATGCGGTGTACATCGTTAATGCTTATTTTTGGCAGATCTTGAAGACATCTTGTAAACACTGACATTTTGCGTGGTGTGAGAGCAAACCGAAAAACTGACATCCCGACTTCTGGCGACAGCGGAAGTGTGGGGAACGAGCGTCTGACAGGCAGGCTACAGTGGACGCGGGAGCTCAGCTCAATCAAAGAGGAAAATATAGCGGTGGTATTAGACAATCCGAATTGTTTTTACCAATGTTTCGTACTAAGGTGCATGTCACGTTGCACAATGAAAGAAATCACGCGTGAGTGTACAACAGTTGATTCTTCCGGCTGCCAAATATCACGTTTGAGCAGCGCTATACGCAGTCTAGAACAACTAAAACATTGAGGTGCTTGTACACATTATACATATGCAATATATTTAACCATGCTTATTTCTTAAGCAAGTTTTTGCATGACTTACGAAGAGAAAACACGTTGTGACGAGGGAGGCGTGACGAGAGCCGTGGGAGGAGCAAGCGAGGCCGGTGATGCGATTGCTAATGAGCGTCAGCTGGGTGCCACACCAGCCTCTTATCTCTCACGGAGGAGATCGGAAGCATAAAAGGCTGAGCGGCAGGAGTATATGGCGAGAGAGGACCGGGCCCGGACATACGTTAAGTTTTGTTTATGTTTGTGTGGCCGGCAGTCGTCCGTGAGGGGCTGCCGGCCTGTTTTGCTGTTGTTTATTGTTTATTTATTTTTGATTAAAGTCTTTTGATTGTTCGCCGGTTCCCGCCTTCTTCCTTCCGTTTTATTGAATTTTATTACACACATTTATCGTCCATTTCCGTGCGTGGCATCCAGCACACATGGGATATTTTTTAAAGGGACACTCCATCCAAAAATGAAAATTCTGTTATGAATTACTCACCCTCTAGTTGTTCCAAACCTGTATACATTTCTTTGTTCGGTTGAACACAAAGATATTTGGTAGAATGTTAGCAACTGAACATTCTTTGGCATCATTGACTACCATAGCAGAAAAAATTATAACGGTAGTCAAAGGTGACCCAGAATTGTTTGCTTTCCTAAATCCCACAAAACATCTTTTAAATTCAACAGAACAAAAAATATATACAATACCTAGGAAACCCTTCAGATAGGTAAATATAGCAATAGAAACGTCTTTTGGCAGTTGTTAACTTTGATTTGACACCGGAAAATAATTGGGCTAGTTTTCACTCATTTTGGGCAGGGGTTTTGAGGGTTCATTGGGCTGCTTTCAGGAAGCTAGTTAGCAAGATCCCTGTGACCAGCAGCAATGACAAGGTATGCTAATGTTTACATGATGACTAGCTAGAATTCTATATAATCTAGTTCAGTGATGGGATGGGACTATTTTGTATTTAAATACCTTTGAAAAAATGTCAATGTATTTTGTATTTAAATGTGTTTAATCTTAGTATTTTTGTATTTTCAAACTAAAATACTTGTTGCCAATCAACCTCCTTATTAGACTGCATGGATGGGCAGTGTTTCAAATACATCCATTTGAAATACAAAATACTATTGTTTTGTAATAGTATTTTGTATTTAAAGGCATTTAATCTTAGTATTTTTTGTATTTATTTTTGTATAGCCTAGTTAATTTAAGAAATCAGCAGTCTAATAAAGAGGTTGATTGGCAAAAAGTATTTTGTATTTTGAAAATACGAAAATACAAAGACATTTTGTCATTTTAGAATGTTAAGTTCTACTTCTGTAGTTATTTTGGTGAAAGTAACTCAAAAGTAATACAGGAGTCATGTAACGTATTACAATTCTGAGACAGTAATATTGCAAGGTAAGGGATTACTTTTAAATAACAGTAACAAGTAATCTGTAATGTATTACAGTTTGGAAGTAACTTGCACAACACTGCATATCAGTGACTTAATATCCGGTGCTTTGCACTACCCTCAGTTTCCGGTTGTAGAAACTACGGCAACATGCAACACACACTTTTTAAACGATGACTGTATGACTGTTTTAAACAGGTAAAACTGTGTAGCATTACGCTACCAAATCAATTGACAAAGTCCAATATCAGTCGCGGGCTAACGTAGCATGACAGTCCACGTTTCTTGCAAGCTAATTCATTATGATGACATAAAATAAAATTAATTCATTACCTCATCCGTGAACATGATGGGCGATCTCCATACGCCTCTGGATGGTGAAAACGACATGTCCCATAATTCCACTCGCCTACATAACGTCACTTAGCTTCGCCTTTTGTTGTTGTTTCGAAAATGCACCATCTAGCGGTCCAAATATTCCATATTGTGGCTTTAAGGAAAATACTGTATACAAATATAAAAATTAATAAACATTTATATATTTATTAATAATTATTGGTAAATATAAATAAACACATGTTAATATTTCCTTAATATTTATACATGTATGTGTATGTGTTTATAAATACAAAATGAATATGCACAGTGCACAGAAATATATTATGTAAACATAAACTTGTATTCTGGATGCGATTCATTGTGATTAATCGTTTGACAGCCCTACTGTGGAATCCAGGCTAAAGTCTCATATACTAAATATGAGATTAGAAGCATCAAAGATTGATTTCAACAATTAACTACTATACTCCAGACAGCACATTTGTTTTTACACAGCTGCAGTAAAAGATCTATGTTTATTCAGTGTATGATTTGCAGATGTGGATTTAACATGCTGTTAAATCGCACAGGAATGCCGCATCTCATTCTAAGATCCTCCAAAACATGGTTCAACAGGGATACACTGACACTTATCATAAAGAGGAGTTGAGTCTCACAGTCAGCAGTTCTACACTGTTACTTTATGCGTGTCTGTGTGTGTAATAGACTTTGGATTGCCCAGCAGTCAAACATGTGTAGGCCGTATTTGATTTGTGAATGAAATACATATCAGGTTATTTAAAGACATTAATGACGTATTGTGTCATTTTACCTCATTTCTATGTAAATCTGGCTTGTAGCAGCTTGATCATTAAATTCCTGATGCAAATAAAATAAAAATAAAATAGATATTTTCATTTGATAAATTACTAACAGCAGAAATGTATTATGTGATGGACAGAAGGAAAAGCTTCGGAATGTGAACATTTATGCATTTGGCAGACGCTTTTACCCAAAGTGACTTATAGTGTATTAAGGTATATACAGTATGTGGATTTCCTGAGGATCAGACTAAAGACCTTTGCACTGCTAATGCAATACTCGACCATTTGAGGTACAGGAAAAGTATATACAAATGCGCAGTGCACTCTATCATACATTTAGCATTTTAAAGAGCCGATTCAGAGATCTGGATCTTAGCGCTGGAATGATGCTATCCAGTCCCTGTAAAGTATGTCAGATTGCAGTATTTGCTGCACTCAGATGAGCACTCGGATCTAAAGTGCAATACAAGGAATTGCAAAGTGCATATTGCATTCAGCACATTTTTTAAATTTTCTTAGTTCTTTTTTAATTGAATGCTAAAACAATGCAGACAGATATAAAGTTGTGCCTGCACATATTTGTTGGTGCAAGAAAGTAGTTTTAAATAAAATCATATTATTTAAAGCTAAAGGTCAAACTTTAAATGAAAATGTCACATCCACAATGCTGGAATCGCCCTCTTTTATACTCCTTGAAGATCAGACTTTACCCCAAACTAAAAGCCTAACAAATTTTAAAGGGGTAATATCGTGCCTATTTTTCAAAGTCTTTATTATGTTTATGATGTGCTAAACAGGTGAAACATAGGCGTTCATAATAACAACAATGTCAATCATTCATTTTAAATAATTTATCTATTTACTTTTACCCGTCTAATAATGTCTTGGTAATAATTATCTGTTTCACAAAATAGCTAAAGGTCTGACAATGTAGTATGGAATGGGCTATCATATTAGGCTAATTGAATTATAATTATAAAATAATTAAAATAAATAACTATATTAGTTAATTGAAAACATTAATAGGATGTCAGCCGGGACGTCATCTCCCGCATGAGATAGTACTGAAAACTGTGCAGTTTACCATCACTGACAGACCTGCGGATCATTCACAATTACAACTTTGTGAAGAGACTGTTGTTGTCTTTCAGACAAGCTCAACATTAAAATACATGCGGGCATAGGTCGTAATTGCCAGGTGGGACATGTCCCCACCACTTTTTGAAAGAAATTAAGAAATGCTTGCGGAAGGTGTGTATTGTTTAAGGGCTATTAACATCTAAAACTCCTGTAGGAGTTACGCCGCTTTCTCACCATCTCCCTTTGCTCACACTCGTAAGTTATATTCGCCGAAGACAGATACGCGGACTGTATGAAATGCGTGCATCATCCGCGCTCGCAGCGCTTGCCTGCGCATCCAGTGTCAAAGCACAAAAACGCGTACACCAACGAACCAGTGACATTTTTATGTCACATGAATAAACTGTTTTTAAGTGTAATGCTCCGCAACAGTCAAGTGACCTCCAAATGACAGTTACGCCACTGCATGCGCCAGTCATTTTGTGTGTGATCACTGACCACCGACAAACACTGAGGAGCGATCACACACAGTCGCGCATCACAATGAAATGTGATTAATGATAACGGTCGCATTAAAAACTCACGCAGGGAATCCTTATTTACACAGCCATGAAAAGATTCATGCAGAACTTAAAAACATACAACCGCTGAATGAAGAGAAAGAGAGATGCGCTTGCAAAACTGAACATTGATCAGGCACAATATATTTGTCTATTCATTTTCCTACTAGCCTACTTTTGGGGATCGACAGGTAACGTCTCAAAGATCGACCAGTCGATCGCGATCGACGGGTTGGCGATCACTGGCTTAGAGTGTGTGTGGAGATGTCCTGCCCATTACCTTTTTTGTGTTCCAGGGGGCAGGATCAATGTAAATTTTGGGATTCATGATGTCACTAATACAGGAAAAAGTCTGTTGTAGTTCCCACGAGCCATTTGTTGTCTTTACAAAGTGATTTCAGAATATAAATGCATTCTTTGTAAAGACTGTTCCTCTATTAAGACTAACCATCCCCACAGCACTGTCTCCCTGCTGTCTCGGTTCTTTAGCTCCCGGCTGCGTCGAGCCAGCTGATCCGAGCTTTGTCTTACCTTGACGCAGATGTGATGTCTCACTGGATCTAGAAATCAAGTCAACTTCGCAGAAGAATTCTTTTGAAATTGAAAATCGTAAGGGACAAAACAGACACACTCACAGCATTGCATTTTTTAAATGTAAGCAGATTATCTTTGATCTCTCTAGGTCAACCGAGGCCGAACGCATCCGCTTAATAGATCAAAGAGTGACAAAAATGACGGAATCAGCCTGCCAGCCAATCAGACGAGGCGTGCAGCCCTAGGTTTAGTTTAACCTCTGAATACATAACAGGCATTTGAGATAGAAGGTTTCAGCGCACGTGGCCTCAATTTCACACATGCCTGCATGTGTTTGTGTTTCTCCATATTGTTTTTTCAGCGTCTTCTATCAGACACTTTCATTTATTTCACATTTCTGCCTGTCATGAAAAAACCCATCTGTGAGAGCGTTGAATCATTGAAATAATTTTGCCCCGGGAAATGATTTGTGCAGCGACTGAATAGTTGCTGCCTTCTGTAATGACAACGTAAACTTCCAGACATTGGCTATCATTTTTCCAGACGACTGGGGGTCAAGTCTCAGCGTTTAATCTGTGTTACAGTGTGTGGAATAGATTGTATATCTGGTCATTTCTCTTCCTGTTAGATAATAAAACGGTTTAGTTTACACTGTGCTACTAATATTTCAATGAAGAGTGATGTGTTTTATAAAAGAAAAAGAAAAGGCTATAATTTCTTGCCTTTTTGGTTTTGCAGCAGCTTGAAGGTACTTTGGGAACCTTTGTCCACTTTGTTAAGACTTGTAAGTGGTTTCTGGTTAAGTGCTTCCTAAATGTAGTGCACTTGAAAAACTAGCTTTCAGAAATGGGATTCATCCAATCTGTGCCACGAATCCAATCAGTAACATCTGACAGATTGACTGTTAATGTAAATGCATAATGAAGCCCAAGCCTAGGTAATTGATTTTATGAAGAGAAGGGAGGTAGAGGTAAGAAAGAAATTATCCTTTTCTGCATGCTTTATCATGTTTTTTACACACAAAAATATAGTTTTTGTAGTTTTATTAATATTTTGAATGTGCTTATTTTATATTTTCCATTAAATTTAGTTTAATATTAAATAACTTTGCTATGTGCTTTTGATATTTTAAATATTTATTAGTGTATTTTTATTTTGCTATTTAAGATTTTTATTTTTATTTAGTTAAGTTTAATTAAACTAACATAAACTTAGTTGTTGTTTTTTTTTGCTTAATCTGTTTATTGAACTTTTATCACAATGACAGATACAGATACAGGAGAACAGTAAAGTTTCCCCCCCCACCCCAATCTCCCCCCCCCAAAAAAATGTAAAATATAAAATAAACAGTACGAAAAAATAAAAAATAAAAAAATAAATATAATAATAATAATAATAATAACACAAAGTCAGCACCTTGTACATATTTAAATCAACAAACGAAGCGATGTAAGTATACTTCGTATCAAACTTAGTTTATTTCTGAGGCAACATTTCTAATTTCCATTTAAGTTTTTTTAAATTACACCAATGTTTTATTTAATGTTAATGAACAGAAATGTTTTAATAGTTTTAGTTAGACTATAATAACCTTCACATTCCGAGTAATAAAGTTCCTAAACATGTTTAATTCACAAAGGTATTTTTATTGTCTTTTTGTGATTTTGGAGATAGACAGCACCAGTCACCATTCACTTTTATTGTTCGTGAAAGAGGAGCTTGAACATCTCCTTTTTGGTCTACGCAATATAAAAAAAACTTACCAACTGGCGCCCACTAATAGGGGGCCTCAAGATGACTTCAAATGATTTAAGTCAAGACAAAACAACTAAAAATCAAAATATGTCTTAGTTTGGTTATACTACCAAATCCTCCTGCCAATGCCAATGCCAAGCTCTAGAAAGTTTTATTGGGTGTTTTATTGAAGTAAAAAATGTTGAGATCCACTTTTCTGTGGTATAGGCTACTCATTGGACCTAGGGAAAGGGAGGGCATACTGTACCACCGATAAAAATTGGTCACTTCTACAATTCATAGAACCCAGTTCAAGTGCAAGGACACATTTAGTCAGCCGCCCCTCGTCACAGGGCCCTGGACAACTCTTTCGGCTGTGCCTCTCTGTGACGACTCTGCCCGGGCTTCATGAATTTTTACGACCACCCTGAAAGGGTCTGATTGTATTTCTATCTTTTGCAGGTCTTGTGAGCCCCTACACTTTATTACATGTGCACACAAACTCTGTCTGCAAACACATCATAAGCCAATAACTTTTGATGTTTAGGCTGGAGATTGGAAGTACCTTGGAGTCATGGACATTTTTCAGTCTCTAAGCCCCTTCCACCTCTAGTTTCTACTGCTGTTATGATGTACCTTTCCCTAAGTCAGATACGTCATAAAGGTTTATTGTCTTAAAATCATGGGCTCATACCAGGGAATGTTATGAAAACAAGCATTTTCCTTGTTGATCATGCCCCATGCTTAAAAAGACGTGTTTAATGCTTTTCTAGGACCTTATCCAACCCAAATCATAAATGTTATTCACATCGACACAAAAGGCCAATAGAAACTACATTGTTCGTGTGACCTTGTGTCTCAACTTCACATGACCTTGGTTCATTCTTCACTAGAAGTTAAAGCGGAGGTAACATGCTATTTCATGCATTCAGACTTCTTTACACTGTTAAACGTGCTGGCTTCTCAAGCTTAACATGGTCAACTTGAGTTGAACGTATGATGTAGTATTTCTGTGCTCAATTCACTCTGCCAGGGTTTCCTACACGTTTTCTGAACGTTTTTTTTCGAACATGGATTCTCGTTTCGTAACAAGGGCTCTTATTATTGGACAATTCTCCCAGAAAAGCACGCCCACGCATCATCCAGTGAGCGATGGAGCACGCCCACGTGTCAACCAGCTATCGTGAGAAAGAGTACGCCCATCAATGCCACTTCACTCGGCTGAGGGAAGTTTAATTGTTTGTTTGCTCACTGCATTTTGGTGATGAATGTTATATAAATGGTAGGGCTGCTCGATTATGACAAAAATCATAATCACGATTATTTTGGCCAATATTGAGATCCCGATTATTTAACAGGATTACTCACTAATTTTTAAAACAACATAGAAAAATAAAAGAACTTGGCTTTTAAACTGTGAATTCAACTGAAAAATAAATGTAAAGAAATAGCACAGCTGATCCACTTTAAAGGAAAGGGGTGCGCTGTGGATTTATACCACAAGAAAAGATAGAGGATCCTTGCAAAATGGAATGCGGCACAATAATCGGTTTACTTCGATTATTTTGTTTTTGTAATTGTTGAAGGCCAAAATTGATGATTACGATTAATTGTCGATTAATTGCACAGCCCTAATAAACGGTGGCTATAACGCTGGATTTGGAGATCGTTTGAAACATATAGAAGGCGCGGTCTCAGCGCTAAAAGATGCCGGGCATGAACCGCACTTGGTAAGTCAAACTAAGTCCTATGTCTGTGTTTTGTTAGCAATCGGCTTGTACGTGCATAATGTAAACAACACGTATTTATGGTGAATCAATGCGATGATGTATTGTGTGCTCGTGCTGTAGTTCCACCCCCCCTGCACGCCTGCAGATGCTCGTCTTTTTCCAGAAATAATCGTACAGCTGTATCTGAAGAATATTTAGTTTGATCAAATTGATAAAAGACAAAGATACGAAGTATGCAATACTACTCTATAGGTACTCAAGATTAATATAAGATTGGGAGAAACTGCGTGTTACCTCATCTTTAAAAAACATGTAAATTAGTGTACTGTATAGTGTACTCTATTTTATGTTATAGTTCATATATTATTTTTTAACTATATTAATAAATAAAAAAAAATTAAATTAAATTAAATTGTTTTAAAATGGACTAAATAGTACTTTTTTAGGGCTGTCCTCAAAGAGAAAGGTGTTCATTTCTATTAAAAAAGTATTTTTGGTAGTATTCTTTTGGTAATCATTCATTTTTTTACAAATATGCAGAAAAATGTTTTGGTTATGTGGTGGACCCCCCTTAATCTATCTAATTAATACCTGCATTCATTTAAAACTTTGCAGTATTAGTAAATGTATATATCTGTGGATATCAATAAATGTATATATTGGTATGAGTCAGATTTTGTAGGATAGAGGTGTGTGCTCTATGGGCGTTAGTATGACATCAATTTTTATAGTTCATTTTGTCCCTTTTGCTCAGCTGGTTAGAGCATTGCAGTAACAACACACAGTCTGATAAAATGTAACCTGAGTGCACTCTTAAGTCATTTGGGGTAAAATGCCAAATGTGTGCTGAATAGAGCCACATGTGATACTCTCTGAACACCTGACCCTCATAATACATTCTCTTTTTGAGTCTTTAGCCTGTGGCCTAACACATAAACAAAGTGATGATGTGAAATATAACCAGAAGTTAAAAAATGCACAGCCCATATTTCCCTACTCCTCTCATTCCATCCAATAAACTGTTGAATGGCCTTTATATTGGAGGTTGTGTGTTATTTGCTTTTATACATGCTAATAGAGTACTTAGCGCAGTGGGAACAGGAAAATTGCCTCTTTATGAGGATTGTCAACCAGGGCTTTTGTATACACTGAATTTAGTCAGTATAAACAAAAACATCTTCACTTTGAAAATGAAGTTTATTATGCCAGTAAACATTCCTGTCTAGCACAGTGCAGTCTAGCAAGGCAATACTGAAGCCTTAAAAACCAATAATCACTTCTTGTTTGGAACTGATTTTATTTTCTAATGAATATCATAACCAAATGATTTTTATGACTTTTGTCAAAGCTGTTAGTAGGCTTATGGTGTTAATAGTTCTCAAATCTGCATTCTTCTGCTGTTCTTAGTGAAAAGTTAAAGGGATAGTTCACCCAAAATTGAAAATTCTGTCATCCTTCACTCACCCTCAGGTTGTTCCAAACCCAAAATTGAAAATTCTGTCATCCTTCACTCACCCTCAGGTTGTTCCAAACCCAAAATGGAAAATTCTGTCATCCTTCACTCACACTCAGGTTGTTCCAAACCTGTATAAATTTCTTTGTTCTGCTAAACACAAAGGAAGATATTTGGAAGAATGTCAGTAACCAAACAAATCTCATCCCATATGAATTGTATATAATGACTAGTTGTTTAGGTGTACTGTAGTTAAGATAAATGGTTGTGCTTCTGTTTTGATAAGTGACATATTTATTAAAATGAATACAAAAATTTAAACCACCGTAACGTTTTCCTCTATATCGCCACGTATGTTTGAAACCAAATTTCCAGTTGCTTTACTTATTAGTAGGTGGGTGAAATGATGTCAAAATAACATTTCCAGTGAAATTTGACATTTACAAATGATTATTATAACATAAACTTAATATTATGGAATATTTATGGAATGATCTGCCTGCTGCTACAAGATCAGCAGATTCTGTAGCCATCTTTAAGAATCGTCTGAAAACACATCTCTTGCGTCAACACCTGACTGATCAGTTCTGACTTCTATCTCTTTTCTACTCTTAAAAAAAAGAAATACTTAGCTCTGTATACTGTGGTAGGCTATATGAGACCAGTTTTCTTTTATTGCACTTATGCTTTTTGTTGTCCTTATGTTGTTCTAATTGCTTCCATTGTTTCCCTCATCTGTAATTCGCTTTGGATAAAAGCGTCTGCTAAATGACTAAATGTAAAATGTAATAAATAATAAAACTTTGTGAACCCCAAAAAATATATGGATTTCCATTTTAAACATGTAACTATTCTTATTTATTTATTGTTTTAATATTTTTATTTAAAATACAGTCACAATCAAATATTTAATATTTGCCAAAAGAATGCTAGGGGCAGTAAATTAAATTTTAATATGGATATCATTGCTCTCCTTCTGATACCTTGGATGTCCAAATTCGGAAAATTGAAAAAAACACTGTACTTTTTAATGATTAAATACTGTGTTGACAGTATTAAGTTGATGAGCATTTTTTTTTACACTTTATTGGTAAGATATTTGCTAAAAATATATATATTTTAATGAAAAAAATATGGAGATATGAGGTTTTAGAAAGCCAGCAGAGATATTCTTTTATCCAAAATGACTGTTTGACAAAATGACAAAAAAATATACCTTCCTCAAATATACTAAAATAATTGTTTACCAGAAACCAAATCTGTTAAGAGCTTAAATTTTCAGTTTCTAACTATTCCCATCCCATAGCTGTGAATACATCCAAACTGTCTTTGCTCTTGAAGGGCAAGCTTGTTTTGAAGAGGACGGACTAATGCTTAACACTCGTGTGAATGTGAAATCGATCTGACATCCCTGTCAGCCGAGTATGCGCGTTCATGTGTTCTGTGACTTTGGTTCAGACCTGTCATCTAATGAGGTGAAGGCCTCACTGGCTCCCTGCATATATCTATCTGCTCCCACCTTTTATTCTACGCCTGTGTGAATACGCGCGTATGAGTCTTCGGCATGGATCTGTCAGCTCCAGTCTCGCCAACTTCACCTTGAACTCGCCTGACGTGGAGTGTGACACCACCTGTGGTATTTTGTCGCCTCTGCTCGCTCAGGGGAGATGCTGAGCTTGTTCGACAGGTACCGTCACACCATCCCACAAGCTAAGGCATAACACCCCTCACGAGGTTACGTCGTGAATCTCGCGATGGCCGCATATGATCCGTGGGAATGTGTTAACGTGAGGTTGTGATTGTGCATTGAGAAAAAGAGCAAATCAGGTGTTAGTTGTAGTCTTTTTATTGAAAGATTTAAATGAAGATGGCAAAGTCATGGTTGTCATGGTTCCCCTCTGACTCTCCCTGGACTTCACTTCCCACAATCCTCCACGCTCCTACACCTGTCACTCATCTGCAATCCCCGCACCTGTTAGCCATCAGCCTCTTCAACCGGACTCTATTTATACACATCCTGTTCCTTTGTTCATTGTCTGGTGTTAAATGTCATATTCTCCTGTTTCTCGTGTCCTTATAATTAAAGTGTACCTGTTTAATTCAAAGCTTCGTCTGTGGTCCGTTGCGATCCCTGACAATGGTTTCGTTGTATAGATTAAATGCACTTTTGAGTTTTATTTTGGCAATACAACACTTTTAAATTGTCAACAAGCTTTTTTGCCAACATTTGCTGCCAACGTTGGATTCATCGTATACAGTATAAAGAGACAGCAAGAGATGTTGTGTGCGCATGCATCGTAAATATAAAAACTGTCCACACTAGCAATCTCTACTGCCCTAAATTCAAGAAGGCATGCGTTGCCAAGAGGCAGAGTGAGAAGATAAAGCCATGACTGAAGGGAGATGATATGAATAGTTCTGGTCTTTTTCAGATTTGAAATGCTTGATAGCGTCCCAGAACCATGATACATCAAACGAAGCAGCATCTTTCTTTGGCTTTCACCCTTTAATTGTCTGTCTTTAGTCTAAAGGTCAGTAAAAATGAGCTTTTTTGCTCACAGATGTGAAGTCTCCGATGGTTCTGAACACACTTGCTTTGTCACGTGATATGATGTCTGAGGTTGTCTTGTTGAGATGTTAACGCTATGTGTCAATGATCAAAAGCAATCTTTTTGATTTGGTTAATTAAGGTGTTTTTTAGGCTAGTTTTGTCTTTGAAATCAACACTGAGTCAGTGTCACAGGATGTGATGTTTTAATGCCCACTACATTTAACTACATGTACTGTAAATGATCACAAATTGACAGAAACGAGTTTGCAGAGGTACAGAGACTCTATGCACGCTCTTATGTGATGATACCTTTTGCGGTCAAAAAACATAATTGCAAATGTGCATTTCGTAGTTGTGCTAAACAAAATGTGACTTAAAATATTTCAAATATTTGCAGTGGTGTTGGCATTTTCCACAGAAACGATGATATCGGTGTATAAAGCACACAAGTGCACAATGACAGACAGACACTGTTTACACCTCCTATTATGATCCGTCCCAGGTGATCTAATTACAGGTATTTGGGTGTGACACATCAGCGTTAAGTTATAAGAGAGTTAAATACACATTGGGTACACCCGTTTTTGAAAGTGACACATATGGAGTTGCTGCAATGTATGTTGACTGATGCTGATGATAGTGGACTAATGCTATATTAATGCTAAGTTGTATCATTGTTAAGGCAACAGATACAAAGTTGAGATTATGTCAGATTGGTCCGCATCATATTTGAAGTAGGACATCTGACTGGTGTGACTGGTTACGACTGCAGTTTCTTTGCGATCATAATGACAAGTTACGGTATATACAAATATTGGTAACCTGCCATATGTATTTATTTTGGGTAAGCCCTTTTTTTAAGTAATGATCGGAATCATATGTGACCCTGGACAACAAAACCAGTCTTATGGGTCAATTTTTAAAAATTGAGATTTATACATCATCTGAATGCTGAATAAATTGGAAAGAATAAATATATTTTGCCGAGACACAACTATTTAAACTCTGGAATCTGAGGGTGCAAAAAAATAAAAATACTGAGAAAATCGCCTTTAAAGTTGTCCAAATGAAGTCTTTAGCATAGCATATAACTCACAAAAATAAAGTTTTTATATATTTACGGTAGGAAATTTACAAAGTATCTTCATGGAACATGATCTTTACTTAAAATCCTAAAGATTTTTGGCATAAAAGAAAAATCAATCATTTTGACCTATACAGTGTTTTTTTGGCTATTGCCAAAAAAATTCCCGTGCTACTTATGACAGGTTTTGTGGTCCAGGGTCACATATGTTTTCATGCATAATATCTGTCTGCTGAGTTTGTTCAGAACTAATGTAAACAATCGAGCAGTTGCAGATTATTTTCACATCCACTGTCTGTAAAATGTGTGTAAAATAGTGTATAAAATATAAATAATATTTATGTAAACATAGTTTGGGACATATTTTATATATTTAAATCACAGATGAATAAATAGATGCATAATTTATATTTAAAACCATTGATGCAGAAAAAGCCTCGGGCTCAACGCTGGTCAGTGTCTGTGTGTGCATCTGCAAATATGAATATGAAAAATAAGTACAAAGACATCACCTGTACCGTAATATGAATTTACCTCACGTTGTGTCACCACCAGCATTCCAAATACAATATTGTGTTGCTATTGCATGTTTCTTACAAATCATCTGTATTTACTTTGGCGTTTCATGCGAAATCATTATTGTCATATCTTGAACCATGATGAGGTTAAATATTGTCACTTAGGCAGAGTATCTGCCATCTGCAGTGTCACGCAAATGTGAGTGAGTGAGTGAGTGTGTGTGTGTCTAATGTTTTGCATATCAGTTGTGTTTGCTGACTTAACCAAGCAGATTACTGTCTTCACTCAGACTCCATGTAACACTTTGTTAGTACTTCTGAGTGCATTACTGGCTAGGTGACCTTGGCTCTTTTTCTGTGTTTATAGGGGAGGTGTCAGTAAAAGAAAGCCTTTACCATCTGAATAAAAATCAGTTTCTGTCCATACTTTCCTTTCCTTAGTCTGTATTTATGAAGCTCTGTGGCAGAATACTGTTATTAATATTCATAAACAGCCATCAAAGTGATCTTTTTGTTTTCAAACAGAGTTCTGTAGCGAGGAAGAGAGAGTGACCCTTCATTATTGCCTTTTTTGTTCATAAACATGATATCAGTGTCAGTCAAAATGTAATAACCTCAGCTTTTGCTGACATGATAATCAGAAAAAAGCTAAAAGGCTATTTCGGTCACAGATTCCTTGTTTTAGTTCCCTCTATTTTAGAAGGACTGTAATTATTTCATTATCTGGGTATTGAAAAGAGAGATTTATTGATCGATAATTAGCTGAAAAAAGGTTTTCAAATTATTGACTATAATTGAATTAATTGTGAACGTTACATTCAAAGCTGTGCATTAGCTATTTTCCACTCAATTAATAATTGTCATTTCACTTCAAGCTTGTAGCACAAAGACCTTTGCTGATTCATTTATGTTAACGGTTAGGTGTATACTAAAACTGTATTAAGAATTTTAGTCATGGGTTAGTTGTGCGCAAACGCAATGTATGCCTGCAATTACACGTCTGTCCTCCTCTGTTGACGCATCTGTAAAATGGCACGCCTTGACATATTGAAATATATTCATATTCGATAGGCGTTTATCATTCATTAACATACTGTATATTATCCGGAAGGTTATGCATAATGGCCTGCCGGAAGCAAGGAAGGAAGACTGTAATCAGTTTTTGACATTGTCAATACAGTAACCAGTTGACCTGTTGATCCCATACTTTGCAAAAGAGCTTTGACTTTAGACATTCCTGCCTAATTGAGGCAACATGCCACACGTAAGAATTTATTGGATATATTGTACCTGATGGGATGTGCCGTGCTTGAGGCAACCCTGACCTTTAACATTAGAATGGCCGTTCCATACAATGGATGGAAGACGCTTAAGAGAAGATGTTATGCACGTTTTAATATGACTTCCTTAAAGTGATAGTTCCGCCAAAAATTATTTACTCACCCTCTTGTCATTTCAAACCTCTATGACTTTCTTCTGCAGAACTCCAAAGAAGATTGCATTGATTTTGTCTTTTGTGTTCATTCAATAGCTGTTTGGTGACCAATCTTCTTTTATGTTCTGCAGAATAAAGATAGCCATATATGTTTGAAATGACACGAGGGTGTGTAAATGATGACAGTTTTTTTGGGGTGAACTATCACTAAGGCTGGAAGTGTTTAGTGGTGTGCGGGAATTTAAGAAGCCCTGTAAGGAATTTAGTCTCATAAAAAGAACTCTGTTAAAAGTACACTGTTGTTGCCAAAAATTCACTGTTAAAAATACAATTAAATGTTTTAGGCATTTTGGAATATTTTAATGAACCTTAAACTAGAGGTCTTCACGGGTCCAAAAATGTGGACACAAACCCGAAGAGACCCGTGAATGTGCTACACAGGTCCGACACGGACCCGTCTAATAATTTTGAAGTTGGACCCGGACCGTGCAGAATCTGAAGCTGCATCGTATCTCAGCATTGCGAGTGGAATCAGAGCGGCAGGTCAATGGTAATCCACCGTTTCCTCAAAATAGTCTGTTTGCAAGCAGCAGAAAGCCGTCTGCATGCAACGCGCATACAGTAAACCCAAATGTCATTTACTCTGCTGCGCATAATAGCACCAAATTAATAAAAACAATATATTGATCCGTGTTCTGTTTTCTGTCATGCGCAGTGCACATTTTTGATGATGTAAGACGAACGCAAACGCACCAGGGTTCGACAGAATCAAGTTGAGTCTGAAATCAAACCAACGGTGCGGTTGGCGCCGGGAACAATTGCACTCAAGTTCGGACCGCAGCAAACGAGCTCAATCTGAAAACGCCCTGAAAATACCCGGCTGACCATATAAAACATAGACCCGAACCCGTACGGGTCCCAGGTCGGGTCCTCCCTGAAGACTTCTTTCTTAAACCCTGTAGAGACAAAACTACATAATTTCCATCACAAACAACTTAACTGTTTACACTGGAAATGCCCTTATGTCTAATATAAAATTATCTTTCCGGTAATATTCTCTCAATATTCTTACAAGGGAAAACATGCTGGGAGGAATTTGGAAAAAAGTAATAAGGAATAAGGATAATAATTTTCCTAACCCAAAGTTCTATCTTCCTGTAAACTACATGTAATTGTTTGAGTGACACCTTAAAGAAAAATGTAATCTCAAAATCCAAATAGTGTTATTTTTTACTCACCCACATGACGTTCAACATGTTTTAAGAGCTCGCGGCGCACTCTATGGTGCGCGTTCACGAATCACGAGAGCACTTCAACGCATGCGCATTCGGTTTGTACGGTTGGGCAAAAAAGTGCAAGTCTTCCTCAATATCGAAATCATCAGACATTTTGCGAAGATCAGCTTACACACAGTGTGCGTCTGCTTGTAAACACAGAGTTGCGCTTCAGGGTTGTCAGTCAGAACGCCGGCGTCTGCCCCCACCGAATGCGCATGCGTCGAAGTGCTCTCGTGAACACGCACCATAGACTGACAAGACAGAGGAGAATATATCGATTAAAGTCGGTATTTTGGTTTGTTTTTCGAACATAAATTATTCTCGTCGCTTCAAAAAAAATTCAATTGAGCCACTATGAGCGGATGAACCAATTTAACGATGTCTTTAGTACTTTTCTGGACCTTGACAACAACTATAACCATGATGTCTATGAGGAGGCCTGGAAATCTCTCGGATGTCAACTAAAATATCTTTATTTGTGTTCCGAAGACGCCAGGAGGTCTTAAAACATGTTGAACGTCATGTGGGTGAGTAAAAATAACACAATTTTGATTTTGAGATTAACTTTTTCTTTAATCGCTGTGATAACCCAACCTCACAGATTGAAAGCAAAGTTAAGCCGATGACATTACTGTACATTCCCTAAAGGGATTTAACAGTTTGACTTTGTCAAGGGCGAGTCTTTGCTTTCTTCCAATCCTCCGTGCATCCACTAGAAAGAAGACTTCCTGGCCTCCATCATCTTTTCCTCTTAGTCACAAACATGTTCAAGTGTGCCGAACAAGTTGTCATGGAGACAACCCGTGCAACCTCTGCTGTCAGTTAGAATCAGGACTTAACCTGTAATGGCCCCGTTTGAGTTCCTCAGCCTTGGACGAGCGATAACTGCTGGGAGATTCTGAAATGACATGTTTACTGAATGTTTTAATGGGTCCATGCAGGTATAGGTTTATAGACAGTTTTTACTGACCCTTATGTTGTTTCAAACTCGTAGCACTTTGTTTCGTCTAAGAAACACAAAAGGCAGAATATTAGGGAATGTCAGCCTCAGTCTCCTTTCACTTTCATTGCTTGTTTTTCTAACAATCTTCCTTGTGTTTCTCATAAAGAAAAAGTCATAATCATAAATACGTTTTTATTTTGAGGTTGGAACGTGTATTGATGGTTTAAAGAATCGTGGCAGCCGCCTCTGGAGCTCAGGAGACGTGCCCTGTATTCTGCCTTCGAAGAAGGATGCTTGGAAAAATGACCTCTGGTATTTAAGAACAGCCAAGGTTATTTGCCTGGGCGATAGTTGTGTAAATGGTGAGAATATTGCCTGTGTGTGTGTGCACTTATGTGTCATCGGTGCTTGAGGGGATGTGTGAGTGACAGCCCCACTTCAGGCCAACACAAGCTAATCGCAAGTCAGACCGCACTGTCCGCAAATTAGCGCTTCTGTTTCTGTTCTCTTTGACAACACTTCTGACACATGTTGACATGGGTCTGCAAGGCAGCTGACACAGCAACATGGGTTTATGTCCCTGTATCTTACATTGACTTGCAGTATCAGAAGCCTGATTTTTTGGTGTTTGCTTTAATGAAAAATAAAAACGTTACAGACTTTAAAGATGATGTACACTACCGGTCAAAAGTTTAGCATCACTTACACATTCTTTATTTATGTTTTTTTCCGCATTTTACATTTACATTTAGTCATTTAGCAGATGCTTTTATCCAAAGCGACTTACAAGGGAGTTCAGGGAGCAATAAAGCGATATGTCATACAGGAGCAATACAATAGGTGCTAATACAAAGTTACTAGTTTCCACAAAAGCCAGAACAATACCTGTTGAGAGAAAGAGAGAGGGTTAGTGTTTTTTTTGCCTGTCAAGTATTCACAGAAGAGATGGGTTTTAAGTAGTTTTTTGAATGTTGTGAGAGAAGTGGTTGACCGGACTGAGTTGGGAAGAATGTTCCACCAGGAAGGAGTTGTGAAGGAGAATGAGCGGGAAAGTGATTTACTGCCCTTTTGAGAAGGCAATACAAGACGCCGCTCGTTTGCTGAACGCAGGGTTCTTGATGGGGTGTAGGAGTGTAGGAGGGTGTGAAAGTATGCCGGTGCAGATCCAGTGATAGTCCGACTCCTGTAGTAGGCAAGCATTAGTGACTTGAATCTGATACAGAATTATTTAATTTAGTATTATAAAACCCATCAAAAACATGGAATAACATAATTGTTAGTTGTGGGAGTTGTGTTGTGACTAAAAACATCAATGTGCTATTTTATGATCTTCAAAGTAGTCACCCTTTGCCTAGAATTAGCAAAATTGTAAACTTGGCATTTTATCATCCAGCTCCTTGAGGTCTCAACCTGGGAAGATTTTCAAACAGTATTGAAAGAATTTCAATATGCTGGACTCCTATTGGCTGCTTTTTGTTGTGAAAAACTGTGCGTTAACATTAATGGATGCACAATAAACTAACATGAACAACAGTATTGACTTCACTAATATTAACAAAGATGAACAAATACTGAAAATGATTGCTTATTTGTTAACTAATGCATTTATTTACTAATGTTAAAGGGATAGGTCACCCAAAAATAAAATTATAGAACGGTCAGTTCTGGTCCTTGATTCTGATTGGCTGAGCCAATTTTCTAAGCCGTTATAAAATACCCCGATTTATAATGGCTGACCACATTACATAGCCTAAATATCATTTTATTTACTTTATTTTATGAAATACCACAGTCTGAAATATCTGGTATTTCTGAAATAGAAATACTTCGCCGGTACTTCGCCGGTGCGTCCTGGGCGACCCGAGTTCGAGTCCGGCTCGTGGTCCTTTCCCAACCCTACCCCTTCTCTCTCATCCACTTTGCTTCCTGTCCTCTCTGAAAAGAGTCTCTCTCTGTCAAATAAAGGCAAAACGCTAAAAAATAAATCTTTAAAAAAAAAAAAAGATCACTGAAAGATTGTTTTCAATCACGTGGTTTTGATTTGAATTTAATAGAAATGTGTTTTTACGTGGTCGTTGTTTTGGTAGGCTATTGTGACAAGCAGAGCGGGACGAGGGCCGTGAGGGAACGGCACGATCACTCAGCTGCGCGTTGCACCGGTCTTGCATTTCTCACGGAGGAGCTCCGGAAGCATAAAAGGAGGAGCGACAGCAGTGAAGGATGAGAGAGAACCAGGCCTGGATTTTATGTTATGTTTTATTATGTTTGTGTGGCCGGCAGTCGACCGTGAGGGAGCTGTCTTTCTTCACTTTACTTTCGTTTTGTTGTTTGTTTATTTTATTAAAAGTTTGGTTTATACCTTCGCCGGTTCCCACCTCCTTCTTCCCGGGTTTCGGCACCAATGTAACAATGTTCAAAGTAAACGGGAAGAAGGATGCGGGAACCGGCGAACTCTCAACCACACTTTTAATAAAATAAACAAACAACAAAACGAAAGTAAAGTGCCGACAGCTCCCTCACGGTCGACTGCCGGTCACACAAACATAATAAAACATAACATAAAATCTGTGATAACATAAAAAGAGCTGTGAATCTTTATCTTTACACCTCGTCCTCCGATTCTAATGTATTATTAATAAAACAAACATTTTTTTATTTACCAGCTGTTTTCAAACTAAAGAACATGTTTTTTTTCATGTTTTTCAAGTTAGTCAGCAGTAGTAGTGGACACAAAACACGTTTCTGTAGTGCAGTAAACAGGGCTGTGTAATTGACTTTTATGGGGGATTTATTGACTTCATGGGGACTTTCAGAAAAACTACAAACTTATATTAAAGACAAACAATGCGGAAAGAATATTTAACACATTAGATAAATAAATATACGTGTACTTAAACATCAAGAGAACAGCTGTATGTAACAAACAGAGACACTTTACTGCAGCGGCTCTTGTCAAAAATACATTGCAACGCTCGCTTCATTGATTTAACCTCGAGTAGATGCAGACGCGTGTTGAATTGGCACTTAACAGCAATAACAACAGTTTTAAACAGCAGTTCAAGTGCAGAAATACAAAAGAAACTTAATTTGCATCCTGCTCGTCGGAAGAGAGAGAGGGACTCACAAGCGCCTGTCTGCTCCCGCTCTGTGTTTGAGCTGCCCGTCACGTGTTAACTGTTACATCGACATAAGTAAACAATAATTCATACAACTATTTTAAAATTGCACATAGGCTGAGATGTATTCCGTATTTATCAATCATATATTAAACATTAAATATTGTATTTAAATCACATATCTAAATTAATATATAGTTTGCTGTCGAGTCACGTACCACTGGGGTCTCTTCGCGTACCACAATCACAACGTTGTGGCAATATTTTAAAAAGGCTCCTTAACTCATCTCTGCTCTCTCTCTTTCTCAGGTAACATCTTTGTGGTCAGTCTGGCCGTGGCGGACCTGGTGGTGGCCATCTATCCGTATCCACTTGTCCTCACTTCCATATTTCACCGGGGCTGGAACCTTGGATACATGCATTGCCAGATCAGCGGCTTCCTAATGGGCGTCAGCGTAATTGGCTCCATTTTCAACATCACCGGCATCGCAATTAACCGTTACTGTTACATATGCCACAGCCTCAAGTATGATAAGCTATACAGTGACAAAAACTCAGTGTGTTATGTGCTCTTGATATGGGCGTTGACTGTGCTCGCCATCGTGCCCAACTTGTTCGTGGGCTCACTGCAATATGATCCTCGGGTTTATTCCTGTACGTTTGAGCAATCGGCTAGCTCGGCGTATACAATCGCCGTCGTCTTCTTCCACTTCATTCTTCCCATCATGATCGTTACTTACTGTTACCTGCGAATCTGGGTTCTGGTCATACAGGTGAGGCGACGCGTCAAGCCTGACAATCGGCCCAAGCTCACGCCGCATGATATACGAAACTTCGTCACAATGTTTGTGGTTTTCGTGCTCTTTGCCGTGTGCTGGGCACCTTTAAATTTCATCGGGTTGGCAGTGGCGATTTCTCCAGAGCGTGTGGTTCCTCTGATACCCGAGTGGCTCTTTGTGGCAAGTTATTTCATGGCGTACTTTAACAGTTGCCTCAATGCAATAGTCTACGGAGTGCTGAACCAGAACTTTCGTCGCGAGTACAAGCGTATTGTGGTGTCGGTATGTACTGCCAAGATCTTTTTTCCGGAAAGTTCTAATGAGGCACAAGAGAGACTCAAGAGCAAACCCTCACCACTCATGACTAACAACAATCAGGTCAAGGTGGACTCTGTGTGAACGGCCATTCTGGAAAATCCAGCATACACCAACTGGTAACTGGTTCATTGCTGGTCCAAGTTGGTCTACCAGCTTGGACCCACTAGAAACCAAATGCCAAGTTCCAAAAAAGCTTAAGTTTAAGCAGGGGTTTGTATGTGTGTGTACACATTTATAAGATGACGAAAACATGAATAAAATGAATTTTTGCTTACAGCTAAGCAAACTTAAAAAATAAATAATGATGAAAAATCTGATAACACTACCAAATATGTGTCTTGTCCTAAAACTGTGATCTTTTGCCTCAAAACAATCAAACGAACAGGAAAATGTTTTCATGTCTTTTATAAAGCACTTTCTTTGTTTTTTCATTGTTGGTCAAATGTACTATGAATTTAAATGTTTACAGTGATTATACAAATCTATGTAAGACATACTTTATGTAATGCTTTTCTATGAATTATCTATTATATGTGAAGGTATGATTGATATACAGTACTGTATATACTGTACATATATTGTTTCACTGATGTTGATAATTCAGTGAAGAAAGAACACTATCAAAATGATGCCATGAACATCAGCATTTTAATTCTTCAATGTTGATCATGGTCATGAATGGGACCAAAACTTTACGAATACTCTACCAAAAGAGCTCGCTATATGGAGTTTACTGCTTTGAAATGACCTCACCCGGTTTGACACTGTTACTCTGCATTTGAGGTAGCAATACACCTGCATTGCTGCTTTCCCACAAACCCTTGCAAAATATGTTTGAACGTATGGGATTCCTTTGCTCTCTGTTAAATCTTTGTCTTCTCCACCTGCTTTTTTAATCTCTTCTTGTCTGTTGTGTGTCACTTTAGAAATCTGTTTTTTCTCCTTTTCTTTTCCCTTATCTCTCTTCTCTCTGTTCTTTGTGTGCATGGTTCCAATGATGAGTTCATATGCAAACTAAAAATAATGAAATGAGAAATGTTTAAAGAAAAAATGAATAATTTTTGAATAACATAAACATTTTTTACATAAACACACAGATTGAGTGCATTTTCATTTTTGGGTGTGACACACGCTGAACTGCTCTTTTGGTTAAATACAACTCAAAATAAAGCAAAAACTGTTAGGCTCATTGTGGTGAAGTGTACTAAAAATAATATTGCATAATAAAAGACTACTTTTAACAACAACAACAACAAAATAGTTTTAGGAAAAGAACTTTAAAAATGCTAAACAAAAATGTTATTTTGTGTGTGGCATTATATAATAAAGTCTTATATTCAAACAATTTGTATACTGTAATACAAACAAAATCAACTATAATATAACATTTGCTCTATAATGTAAAACGACTACAGTCGAATATATATCGTTTTGTTAGTGTTTCATGCACTTTATAAAATCGCAAAGGATACAGAATCATGAAATGAAACATAATAAGAACTGATAAACCAAAATACTGAAGGATAATCACCAACCATCATTGTATTTCATCTATTAAATATTGCATTCGAAAAATAGGGCAGAACTTTACATTATTATCAATGCTCAAACACAAGTATTAAAGTGCAGAATTATAGACTAAAGCTTATGCAATAGGTCCAGTTGAGTATCATGACGCGTGATGACATCATTCTGTTTAATCAAACCCAACCGATTAAAAGATTGCGTGACAATGAATAGACAACATAAAAATGCCAGGATTTACATACATGTGCACTAATCTGCACCTTCCAGAGATTTTATAACCCTCTGTGTTCAATTTGGTAAAGGCTGTAATTTAGTGTATTTCTGGGAACAGCAATTTAAAGTGTCGATTTGCTGTATGGTATATACAGAATGAACTGTTTCACAGTGGGCTACAGCCTGATCAGGGTTTTAGCCTATCTTTGTTATTATTTGATGATATCTGAGCTGATCCAGAAACAGTATGTTTAATTTGAGGTGATTTGCAGACGAGTTCTGCCTTCCCAGACACAGATTAGGACTGTTCCTAGACTGCAGGATTTCCATTGGAGAATCACCTGTGCAAGAATTATTTGACCCAGTTCTGTTATTCTGTGTCTAAGCAACCAGCCCCAGATGTCTATTATGTTTTTTTTTGCAACCAAACGCATCTACTATAGAATTCAGGCATTTCACATTCCTTTCAACCTGTGTGTTGTCTTTATCTTGTGGGTTGCCATTATAGCCATAATTTCCAAAACAGTAAAGCTAAATTTCGTAGTTTAAAGGAGCAAGATATTTATAAGAAATTCTGTTGAAAATTGAAATCAACACCCACACAAACAACTTTGTGAAAATTTGATAGATGTCTGGTTTTAGTATGTGTACATAAAATATTGTGTTTGCACACAGTCCTGCTTGTGTAAATGGAAAAAATTGCCTGACACAAAAAAGAACACTGGACCGATTAGATTTTTAGTTCACTAAAGGTTCTTCACAGCGATGCCATAGAAGAACCATTTTTGGTTCCACAAAGAACCATTCAGTCAAAGGTTCTATAAAGAACCATCTCTTTCTTACCTTTTTATAATCTGAAGAACCTTTTTTGCTACAAAGAACCTTTTGTGAGACAGAAAGGTTCTTCGGATGTTAAAGGTTTATTTTTTTTCATTTATACAAAAATGGTTCTTCTATGGCATCGTGAAGCACCTTTATTTAGTGTAGGCTACTTGACTATCTGCTAGAGAATGATTTTCATATGACTTAAGTGTAGCCTAATCAAAATTTTGTATAGTTTATCTAAGAGTTGCTGTTGTTTGCTGGAGACAGGTATAGGATACTTTTTGCATGTAAAATGACATTTAAATGCTTTCAAGTGCAAGCATATCTCTGAGTTCATACATGTTGCTGGAAAATAATATGAAAGTAGCATATGTAAACCAAGCAAAACTATGGAGAATGTTACAAAAGCATGCTTTCCTGTGGACTTGAATGAATAATTCATTTATTTAACATAAATTTGAATGCTGGTAAAGTTAACGCGTTGCTCAATAGCTCTGAAACGTAATTTAAAAAATAAAAATAAAATGACTGGGCAAAAAATACACTGAAAAAAGGTTAAAAGGCTTAAGGCTTTGCACATACAGTCCGAAATTTTCGTATGCGTTTCTTCGTATTTGGCGCTCGTTTGTACGGTGTCTCTGAATTGTTAAAAAAGGCAACTCAAAATGCTTGCTACGCTACGCATGCGAAAAACGCAGAAAATCAAACAGTCCGAAAATATCGGAAGCAGTGTGTAAATGTGATTGACACAACGTGAGGTCGTATTTATTTTTTAACGTGCGGAAATTTCGGACGCAAATTTCGGACTCAATGTGCAATGGGCTTAGGATTCACATCTATATTTTATAACTTCAGCCAATGAAAAATAATAAAGAAAAGTTATTTATTTTTCATTGGCTCAAGTTATAAAATATAGATGTGAAACGAATCCTTACCCTAAAATATTTTAATTGGTTGAATGAAACCCTTTTTTCAGTGTAATTACCATTGACAACTGCTCTTTACCAGTCCGACTTCATGCTGTGATCCACAGACCATTCAACGTATGAAATCAAAGTACAGCAAGTTTAGATTCTAAATTATAGATTGTTTCAAAGCAACAACATAAACAAACATTACTGTGCATACGTGCGTTCGTGGACTGTCCTTAACTTCCGGTACACGTTCGCAAATAATAGAGGACCTGTAGATTATTTCTGATAACAAGCAAAAGAAACCGAGAACAACCGTTACTTGGCTAAACTTGTCTCTCTAATATTTTATGTTTAGACTGCACTACCAAGCTCAACTGCTAGATTTCAATGTCTCATACGTTTTCGTTAAATGCGACAAAAATTCAGGACCCATTCAACAAATAGTTTTTTTTAATAAAATGAACATACAACAAAATTCAACAAATCGTTTATTAATACAATTATTATACAATAAAATAGTAATATTAATGAATATAAACATAAATAAAATAAAATAAAATATAAATAGTTGTTAGACACTAGCCAGACCGATAAACAAACACATACAGTTTTTTTATTCATTGCTTTAACAATTACAAACAAAGAAAAGGCATAGATAACAATTCTAAATGTACATATAACCAACTTCAGGTTGAGCTTACAATAATAATTACTCTAAAAGAACTCAGACTGGAAGTTAAGGGCGGTCCAGGAACGTGCGTCCGATGAAACGGAGTAGTCTCGCAGTAGTTGATGTCATACGCTGATAGGACTGCGCAGCGCCGCACAAAATCATACACAACTACTGTGTTGTGGTTTACCTTTGAAAACGCGCTAGTGTTTTAAAGATAAAAAAACTCCCCTGTTACATGCGTGCATAAACGCTACGGAGAATTAAGTCATTTGTGGAATTCAGACATGACGGTTTCTGAAGCACTACTATCGATATTCACGACGGTAAGTTTAAAGCACGTGGTATAGCGCACTACAGTGTAGCCATGCTTGTGTGTTTCTGGATGTGTGACGTGTTGAACTTGACCTTATACAGCACTGCTGTCCAAGTATAGCAGAATAGTAGAGGTAAATTTCTTTGATGTTTACCTCGTTGTACTGAGTTATTCATCCTTATTAACCATAAATAGAGTCTAATTGCATCCTTAGAATAATTGACGGCAGAGTTAGAGCTAAATTGAATGAAATGTGAAAGAAATGACATGATTTATTATCTACATTTGTCAGTTGTTACATTTACATGGACACATCCGACTGAATTTATTCAGATTATGCAATCTGAATGTAGTTTTTACATGAAAGGTAAATAAAGTGATCTGATTGATGTGCGCGTTTACATGACAAGCTTCAAATCCGATTTAATTTGCTGATGTGCGGACACTGCACAAGTGTTCACCTAAATACCCACGAAAACAGTGTTTTAAAGCACACGTTGTATATATTTTATTTTACAAACGGCACGAAAAAGATTTTTAGTTTATAACAGGCAGAGTAATGTGTCGTGCCAATGAATCACGAGCACACCCGATGCGGTTTTACCATGGTAAAAACCATATCAAAACTACCAAGACCCACCAATATGTGGATTCATATATGCATTAATGGTATAAACAGAGATGAGCGCGGTGGACGCGGCTATCATTACAATATTCATACGAACGGCTACTCAAAACAATGTTATAAGCACAAATGTGTTTATTTTATGTCACAGACACCAGCATAATAATGTACAATTCATAAACAGCAAATTTGGTCATCCAAAGCTTCAGAAGGACAGCGACGAGATGTACGTTTTATTTTATTTATGCAACTTTTTTGTATTTTTAATTCTGAGAATAAGTTGTGGACCCCTAAACTTAACCCTCAAACATTTTTGCATTTTGCAATTTTAGTATGTAATTTATTATTTATCTATAAAATATTTAAATGAAGTGCACACTACAAGATTATTTACCTATAGTGTAAGGATAATAAATTAATTTTAAAGAGCTAAAAATGAATCGGATTAGTTCTTGTTTGTCTTGTGACTAGTTGTCATATGATATTTCCTTCGAGACCGCAAGAACGGATGAGAAAGTTATTTATTGAGGCCTATGGCTCTGACATCTTTGTGTGCACAGATGTACTCACGTCTTTTACATTTGTTTTCTTATTTTTTTGGCTTACCCCCATGTATATCTATTGTTCTATCAGTGCGTTTTTGCAAACTTTACCATTCTTGCCAGTCATGACAGGACGTCTGATAGATGCTTATGAATATGCAACAAGTGAGATCTCGTGAGGGCTGGCCTCGCAACTATTCAACTGCTTCTGTTTGCACCGATCCAAACAAATATTTGCATATTCATAAATATTTCAGCACTGACCTAGAACTCGGTGCTACGTTTTGGAGAGATTCTGAGACAACCTATTACATCAAACAGATGTGTGAGCAGCAACAGGGGAGAAATAAATAATTTAATCAGCAGCACTCTTTACTGGTTTTAACCCCAAGCACTCCAGAAAAATAACTGCTATTTGGCTATCATGAAAAACTACATGATGAGGACAGCTGGCAATCTATCACCCCGGAATCAAATCAGTGTTGCTGAAAACGCTCTACCGCCTGCATTTAGATTAGGATTAGAAACTCCCAGTGTGCATGGGCCAGATATTAATCCCTATTGGAATGAAAATGTCTTGTTAATCACTTCCCGATGACAGAGATAAAGTTATCTAATATGGAAAAATGACATGGAAAATGACGGCTCAAGCAGGATGATTCTCCTAATGATAATGTGTGAAAAATATAAAGCAATGTGTAGATTGCTGCTTTGCGTAAATGAAATGTGAATGACTTAATGACAGAATGACAGAGCACAGTACAACTACATAGCCAAAAAGATACTTAGGTACAGTAACTAATTACATTTACTCCAATACTTTACACCACTGATGGTAGGGTCCTTCATAGCATTTTGTGATAGAAGGATAGGGTCCCACTTTCATTTGCGTTTGTGAAACAATCATTTTAAGGCACCATGAGACAAGCCCGGTTGGCGATCCTGCCACATCTCTAGAACCAAGCAGATTTACCACTGATGATGAAGCTTGGTCTCAAACGAGCAGATTTTCACCCACGTTTTATGGATGATGAAAGTAGCTCAGATCCAAGCGTAAAGCTGCACTTTTCACTCTTTTTCACTTTGATATCTTCTGCCTTTCACTCAGACAGACCCACGATGAACAGAGGTTAGCTTTAAAACATCACACAATCACACAAGAACGCTTTAATATGCTCCACTGATGACATGAAGACTGACACTGAGCAAATGTTAACCAAATTTGCCCTTGGGAGTGCAGTCGTAGCGTTGCCTCTGAAAACGTGAAGAAAACATGGGGGAGGCCACAGGGTCTTCAGACATTGTGTAATGATTGAACAGAGCACCCAAATTTGATAATCTACATTTGACAATTATTTAATCTGCCATTATGTTCCATTACAAGCGGTTTTGGCATAGGAGAGCCCATGACTCATTCGTCGCCCCCTCTGTCCACTCTGTCAAACGCACACACTCTTCCAAGTCCCTGCCGGGGTCTTTGTGCTTCCACAGAACAGAATTCAACTTCTCTGTTGTGCTCCACTGGGTTTCTAACGTTCACGACAGTTTGGCTGAATTAAATTTCATCATTATTAGGCCAATTAATTTCTAGTCATCCAAATCTAATTCCTTTTTTTCTGACCGCCCTCTGTCTTTCCCTCTGTCCTTGGACTCGTAATAAATGAGAGGAAAGTCTCGAAATTATAAAATGGACCTAGTTAAAATAGGGTGAATCTTTTGTTCTTCAGATGCCCCCTTATTTTATTATTCATATGTTTTTTATGTGATGATAAATTATTGAGAGTTGATAAACCTTTTAAGCCAACAAAAACAACAAACAGTACACCACCAGTAATTAAATTACCCTTCCTCTGAAATGAAGTTGTATTCGAAAAAATGCTGGGTTATTTTCTACCCATGGTTGGGACAAAAAGCGAGGAAGCTAACCATTGGCTTATAAATAAACTTATACTGGGTTATATGGTGGTGTAAAAATTTTACTAATTTAATTTATTATTTAGGTTATTGTTAAATATTATTAACCTAATTATTAACCTCGTAAATCGTGGTCTCATTGGTCTAATTGTCTCACACCTTTTGAACCCTACTGTATATACATGTATTTAAGCAAAGATTTTGTGTGCAACAGAAAGCACTGTCTTTGTCTAGTTTCTTCATTATTTCCAGAACTTGAGTAGGACTACGTCCCGACCTTGGGTGTACCAGCTGTCGATTTGGGTGGACCAGTGCCACTTTGGCTCTTATGTGGCCTCGTGCCTTTTACAGACTATCTCACGCCAACATTCTGCTAAGCCCATCACTTCAAAGGACCGTCTAATGAATGAATACAATGCTACAGAGGATTTCTGTAAAGCTCAGTCATTGAATCTAACCGGACAAGCACACCCCCGCGAGATGAAACATTTACCATTGAAGATCACTTAGTATCAACATGTTCTGATGGAGCGTAAAATGAGTGTGTATCTAAGCCGTATTGGATAGCTAAATCCCTCTCATTCAGACCCTGTCATCTGCAAGCCAAATCTAGAACACACACATACACACTTTTTTAGCCTACATTATCCCTTCTAATCATTTTGTGACTTTTCAGCTCTCTTCTACTTTTAGTTTCGATTATGCTGTGTGTCACAAACCAACCTTAATGTCATTTCTTATTCAATCAGGATCAATACACAGATGAATACTGCCAAGTTCTGAACCAAAGGGGTCAGACTGCTCATTTTTATCCTCACAATGGAGTGATTGAGTGTTTCCTCATTTCGTACAACATCCCCCGTTACGGTCTGGACAGTTAAGAAACACACCTTTTCATGGGTTTCAGGGGATTTTTCTCTACATTAAAGAAACAATTCACACAAAAGTGAAAATTCTGTCTTCATTTACTCACCCTCAGGTTGTTCCAGACCTGTATACATTTCTTTGTTCTGATGAACACAAAGATATTTGGAAGAATGCTTGTAACCAAACAGTTCTTGGCTACCATTGACTACAATAGTTGAACACAAAAGATATTTTGAAGAATGTAGGAAAGCAAACAGTTCTGGGACACTTTTGGCTCCCATTTTAATTTTGCCTACTATGGTAGTCAATGATGGCCAAGAACTGTTTGGTTACAAGCAGATAGAAGACAGCATTTTTATTTTTGGGTGAACTGTCCCTTTAATAAATTGGATTGTGTGCAGTAAATAATTGCATAAGGCGCAAGTAACCAGATAAGCTGTGATACACAGGAATGTGGACCACATTCCCATGAATTTCCTAAGCATTTATTAAGTAAAGGAATGTACAGTGTTCAAAAGAAACTCCACCATCTGTCTACACCATCTGTGCATTTACTCCAGACAATTTTAACTAGAAGTCCTTGAGTAAACAAACATTGATGGTGCAATGTGTTTCAGAGAGATTAACAGAAATGCGTGGCTTTTGTATTTATTAAGGTCAATATTTAATGTGCATTATGTTAAAGTGTGTATTTTAACATGCATAATGACAGTCTGTGGGATATAGTATTACATCGGAATAAGAGCAAAATTGTTAACACATTTCTTGTTTAGAGATGTTAATGTTGAACGTGTATGAAATGCAAACAGTGCTGGCATTTATAAACCTGAAGGATAAAGCTTTTAAGCAAACAGATTGTAACATAATCCAAAGTGCAGCAGTATATCTCACTTAAACAGTTCTGTTCCCTTTCTGTCGGTCTCTCGACGTTGTGTTGAACCGACAGAATGGGGTTTGTCTTGAGAACCTATCATCTTCTGAGTATTTAGAAAAGGCCAATGAAAATTGGCTAATGAAATTTGCATGCCGGGGTCCTCCCCTGATGTCCGGGTATAAGAGGGAAGCCGGCGTGCTCATTCATTCACCTTTTGTTCTTCAGAGCGTATCTGGTGAGCTTCTCTACGATCTTGGTGATCATTCTTTCTGCTGGAATCTACGACGTGGACAGCGGACAGTCCCTTCCTGCAGTGACTCTCCCCTGGGCATCTCGGCAGTTCCGGAGGTGTTCGAGCAAATTTCCTTTTCTAAAAGAGCAAATTTCTCCAGCGTGGCTTGTCCCGCTGTTCTCATGGGTGCAACACACTCATCGAGGAGGGGGACGGACACAATGCCTGCTTCCAGTACGCTGGGGCAGACGTTGTGGATACGTCCTGCCCGCACTGCGGGCGGTGAAGATTCAGACGTTGCGTCACAGGTGGCTGTGTTCCCACGGGACTCAGCCACCACCTCGTTTGCTCCCCGTTCCGTGGCGGCAGGACTACGGCCCTGCCGTCCGCTATGGCAAGCAGCGAGGGTGATATGAGGATTACTGTGAGCGATAATCCGCCAGCCACGGTTTACGGACCGTTCACACCTCGTCTCGCTCGTCTGACCGTTCCCCAGGAGACGGTCCACCGTCTTATTCCTCAATCACGTATTCGGACACGATGCGTGATGATGATATGTCTCTTGCAGCATCGGGGGGTGACGTACTGCCATCCGACTCCAACGATTCCTCGGGCTCCCTCCCTCAGGGGGTCGAGCCCAGGAAAAAGCGGACGTCGAGATGTCGGCCATGCTTTCCCGGGCCGCCGTGAGTGTTGGGTTGCAGTGCCCGCACTGCCTCTCCCGGCACTCGCGGCTGGCTACATGGCACCTTGGGTTTGAGCGCGGCTCCAAGCCGCGCCCGCCCCCAGTGCCGTGTTTACCGGAAGTGCATGAGGAACTTTGTAAGACCTGGAACGCCCCTTCCCAGCACGTTTCACGTCAAACAATGTTCTGTCACCCTCTCTTCCCTCGAGATTGAGACAGCTGGAGGATACGTCGGTGTGGGGGCTCGACCTAGACTCCCGTCCAAAGCATGTGGTGTCTCGGCATCTCTGGTGTCGAGAGCTTACATTGCGGCGGACCAAGCTGCCTCCTCTCTCCATGCTATGGCTCCTGCCAGGGCGTTGAGAGAGCTCCACGAGGGTAAGACCGACCCAGCGCTTATGCAGGAACTCCGCGCCGCCACCGACCTCGCTCTACGGGCGACCAAGGTGACTACGCGAGCCCTGGGTCGGACGATGTCCACACTTGTGGTCCATGAGAAACTCCTCTGGCCAATCCTTGCACAGATGAGTAACGCTGAGAAGGTCCGCTTTCTCGACGCACCCGTCTCGCAAGGGGGGGCTGGTTGGTGTTACTGTCGAGCGCAGCGGCCCCGCTCACCCCCCGCCCTCGGGGGGGGCGCGAGACCCGCACGCGCCTCCCCGGAGGGTTCTCGACAGTAAGAAGCAGTCCTCCGATCCGCCGCCTCGGCCGTCGAGTCCCGTGCACTGTCTGCTTCCCAGCAGCCCTGGTCCTCTTCGACGCCCTCCAGCTCTGGCGCCCCCCACTCAGGCGGCCCCCCCTGGAGGAGACAGCGAAGAGGAGACCATCGCCCCATCAGCAGCCGCGGCGAAGCGGCCTCATGGGAAGACCTCAGGGGGATCGAGGCTACCATTGGGCCCGACCCCAGCCACATCGCTGGGAAGTCGGATAGGGACGGATCCTGCCCCGTCTCTCCATCTGCTGGCCCCCTCCGGGGGGCTAGCGCCCACTTACTCTCAAAAAGGAGAGTTTCCTCTCTCTCTGGGTTACCACAGCCGCTCTCACCCTCTGCACGACGGTGAACGGCAAACTCGACGTTGCGTCATGGCGAAGCGCAATGTCGAGTATAAACACCAGCCCTCAGCACTCTCAGTCAGACAGTGCGTTGAGCTGCGCAGTCGCCAGGCAGGAAAAACAGCAGAGCCGATCTCCTCCCCGGGGGACCTCCCCCGGCAAGGAATCTGTACTGCTAGCCATCGAACCACCCCCCGGGGGGACGATGAAAAAGATCGTACCTTTAGTCCCCGTCTCATTCTGAGACTCCCACCTTGCGGTTAACTCCTGCAGTCCGCACTTCCTCCCATGAGTTCTCCCCTGATGGTGAGACCATGTGGTGTCTCCACTAATTCCTCCCTACGGTAGGTAGTGGCCTCTGCAGCGTTTTTCCCCCAGGGGGAATAATGCTTACCCAGTGGCCCGTACGGTGCCGGGCGGCTTCTCGCCATTTAGAGAACTAGGCCTCCGCCCGTGACGGCCGGTGACAGGGGCTTCCCAACTTTGTGTAAAGCTCTGGGTCCCCCTCCTCTCCACTGGAGGGTCATAATTTCGCGTTAGCGTCTTCGTCTGACTCGCCCAGGCCAGTCAACGTCGCTCCGCAGAGATTGTGACGCGGCTCAGTGCTGTGGCGTTTTCCATAGGAACCCCATTCTGTCGGTTCGACACAACGTCGAGAGACCGACAGAAAGGGAACGTCTTGGTTACGGATGTAACCTCGGTTCCCTGATGGAGGGAACGAGACGTTGTGTCCCTCATGCCACAACACTGGCCGCCCACCCCAGCGGTCGGGGGAGGATGCTTTAGGCTCCTCAGACCAAAGGTGAATGAATGAGCACGCCGGCTTCCCTCTTATACCCGGACATCCGGGGAGGAGCCCGGCATGCAAATTTCATTCGCCAATTTTCATTGGCCTTTTCTAAATACTCAGAAGATGATAGGTTCTCAAGACAAACCCCATTCTGTCGGTTCGACACAACGTCTCGTTCCCTCCATCAGGGAACCGAGGTTACATCCATAACCAAGACGTTTTAATGATATAATTTCAAGATATAATTTCACACCTGTTGTGTGTTCAACATGACACAAGCACACACTTTTGTTTGCACGTTTTTATTATGGTGGAGCCTTTCCATTTGACTTTCATTAGACCCTGCGCTTCTTTTAGTTTAGTTTCTTACACTTGAAGTGGTAGTAAATCACACGGTTTCTGCAAATCTCATATGAGTCCTGTTCATTGCTCCAGCTGGTTGACGTGTGCGCCTGCTCTTTCTCCTGCTCTCCCTGGTTGACGCATGGGCGTGCTCTTTCATCTCGTTCTTGCTGGTTGACATGCTTTCCGGAAGAATTGTCCAATAAGGGACTAAGAAAAGTTGTTACGTAAGGGAATTTCATGTTCGAAAAAAACTTTCCGAAACCTATATGAACCCTGGGGTAGTGTATCGAGTACAGAAATACTATGTCATACGTCCAACTCGTTTTTTGACAAGTTGATGTCAAGCATGAGAAGCCAGCACGTTTAACATTTTTAAGATGTCAGAATGCACTGACACTGTGGCACCACCCTTCTAATAATAACTTTATTTGTAAGTATTATTTTAATATTTAAAAATTACCTGTCGACGTTAGTGTGTGTATGTACAGTTTTTTGCACATTTAGCTAGGTTAAAAATGAATGTAGGCTACACATGATGATGATGAATTTCTATTTGTCATCATGTTGAATCGGCTTAATAACATCCCAAACCTCATTACTGAGATTAGGAAAGTAGAGCACACCCACAAATAACACGCACGCACGCACACACACGCACGCACGCACGCACGCACGCACGCACGCACGCACGCACGCACGCACACACACACACACACACACACACACACGCACACGCACACACACACACAGATATGCAATACACAAGATAATATGGAAGCTGCTTTTTTTCCCATACATGCATGCATACACCCATATTATGACGATAAACAACTGCAGCCCATCAACATACACAACAGCACAGCAAGCATCCAGATATCATGAATTCACATCATGCTATTTAGAATCCCACATTCTGCTGATAACAGGCGCTCTGGCCGGGCCTCTGTAACTGGATGCAGATAAGAAGTAATTATAACTGTTATCGAAACAGATGAAGATAGTCTGCATGTGGTGGTTGTGATTATGTGTTGAGTTTGGAGATAAGACAGATCAGGTTTTATAGGTTACTCCAATACGCGGTGTGCCCATATGTGTTTTGGTAAATATGATGTTGTTTTAGTGCGTGAGACCTGTGTTGTGTGTGTAATGGGGAAAGGACCCTTGTATTTCGTGGTTGGACTTGATGCGGGTGTTTGCATAAGCAGTCCCAACTTAGCAGTATAATGTTGTATGAAACATTAAACATCCACTTTCAGAATTCATCTTCAGTTGAGTACAGAATAAATTACATTTCGAACTTGGTGTACTGTTATGTGTAAATGTAAATCAAGCCTTGCATGCTTGGCCTCAGGCTATTGGCTGAAGAAGAAAAGGCTATAATGATGGTTCTATAAAATTATATATATTTTTCATGCTTTTAAAGACATATGATGTTGAAATTAGATTGTTTGTTAGGGAAATTGTCCCTCTTGACCTACCTACAAGAGTAAAGAGCATTTTTATAGGGTTATTTTTTGAGGGTCTGTGCATTCTTGATGATTAATAATCAACGTCTTAACTGCATTCCTCTCTTGTCTCTTTTTTCTAGTCTACAAAAATATGCTGAACTTTTCTCACCTTTCTCCATCCACTTTGCCCTCGATCTTATATATGCTCCTTTGGCTTTTTCAATATAGATGTTGTCTAATGAGGATTGTAAAATAATAAGTGTAGTAAAACCATGGCTACAACAAAAGAACTATAACTATGGTTTTGAAAACTGATTTAATACTGATTGGATCTTTTTTTAATCATTTATATCTTCATTAAATTTTTTTATTACTAGATGGCCAAGGTGTGAAAGCCATCATACCACGACATATAATTGATGCAAGGCGTAGGATCATTTTTGTACACAGAGAAGAATGCCCTAGGCTCTATATGGTTTGTTCGTCTGGTTGTTTTAAGTTAGTCTGGTTGTTTGATGGGAAAGAGATGAAATGTAGTTGGATTAAACGTGATAAGAATCGGAATATGCGGAACTGAGGAATATAAGGATAAGTTTCTTATTTGTTTACTTTCGATATTAAATCGAAAAATGACTGAACGAATGATACACGCAGTGTTGGGTAAGTTACTCTGAAAAAGTAATTAATTACTAGTTACTAATTACACATTCGATAATGTAATTAGATTACTGTACAAGTTACTCTCTTCAAAAAGTATTTAATTACTTATTACTAATTACTTTCTATATCCTACATCAACCGTAATGAGTTAAGTGATTCAAGGATGGACATGAAACGGCTCTTTTAATTCATTCAAATAAATAATATGAAACTACATAAAATATTATTAGTAATTACAAATGTGAGAATTATACATTAAAGCACGGATTTTAAAGTTAGACTTTGAATTTTGATGTAAATTCCTCTTCTGCACACACACATATTACACAAAGTATTTAGTTTAATTACATCAGAAGTAACTGTAATTAAATTACAGAAAAAATAAGAGTAATCCCTTACTTTACTCTTTCAAGGGAAAAGTAATTAAATTACAGTAACTAATTTGGGATCGTTTCAATTTTATCGATTCCGATTCCAATTCTGATTCTGCTTATCGATTTCGATTCTTATCGATTCCCAGTTTCGATTCCACAGTTGAAGTAAAACATTTAGATATCAACCTGTATGGTCATTTAGCCTGCTTATTGACTTTTGCAATAATATATATATATTATATATATTTATGAGCACCGTTTTGTGTATATTTACACATAGAAACCACCTTTTCTGATTTATTACAATTTGTATTATCATTTGAACTACATCATGGTTAAACTGCAGTTACTATAATAACTATGGTTAATTTGTGATTCCTGTGCTTTAATGCAAATTCTATAGCTAAACTATGCTTACTATAGTAAAAAATATTGATAATTTTCATAAGGGCTTTTATTGAGATATCAGCAGATCATGCAACGCATGTACTTTTCTGAAAATATGCACACAGGAATTGATAAGAGGAATTCAAATTTTAATTTCAAGTATCCGATTCCTATTCCTTTCGATTCCGATCCGATTCCTAGCCTTTCGATTCCGATTCCAAATTGGAATTGATTTTCGATTCCCAACCCTATTAGTAACTAGTTACACCCAATACTGGATACACGGACCTCTTGCTGCCAGGTAGTGCTCATTGCTCACCGAAATAAAACAAAACAAACAAATAAAAAACGAACGTGGTATGGTTTTACACACCTGCGAAGACAGATCCTGATCTGTCATTTTTCTAGAAAGTTTGGCAATTTGTTTGGAAGAATGCTTATAACCAGACAGATTTTGCCCCCCATTGACTACCATAGGAAAAAATACAATGGCAGTCAAAAGTGCCCCAGAACTGTTTGCTGTCTTAAAAATGTCTTCTTTTGTGTTCAACAGAACGAAAAAAAAACCCTGGTAAAGTAATTTTCCTACTGTGGGAGTAGGGATGGGTATCGTTAAGATTTTAACGGTATTACTACTCTTATCAATACTGCTTATCGGTCCAGTACTTTAACGGTTTTCTTATCGGTGCTTTTGGATACATTTTTTTATAAGAAATAAGACCAAAAATAAAGAATTACGAATAGAATAACACTACTTTATTTTCTGCAATGTAAAATAAATTGTATTCAGCGCGGACCAGCAGTATTACAAGAAGTGGGTTGGTTCATCATAGCTGCCGTAACGATTTGTTTTTTAAATATTGAAATGTGTATTTTAATGGACAGATTTTTATGTTTGTCCTATGTATGTAAGTAAAGCGATGAATTATTAAGATCTCAATGTTATCAAATAGGCCTATTATTTGGGCTGATTTAGTTATTATTATATAAACGAGTAGAAAATGTGTTGTGTCACATCATTTAATCCAATTGAAATTAGACACACGAATAGATATAGGTTTCGCACATGTCTCATCTGTTTTGGAAGATGCGCGCATGGAGACTTGCAGTGCGGAGCCACGACTCCAGGCGCGAACATGACTCTGCTTGAGAGAGACATGTGATGTTTGTGATGTTAAAACAGAACGTCTTGGTTACGGATGTAACCTCAGTTCCCTGATGGAGGGAACGAGACGTTGTGTCGAGCCGACAGATGGGGTTCGTCCTTGAGAACCAATCGCTTCCGACTACTTAGAAAAGGCCAATGAAATTGGCGAATGAAATTTGCATGCCGGACTCCGCCCCCGGATATCCGGGTATAAAACGGAGACGGCGTGCCTCATTCATTCACCTTAGTTCTGAGGAGCCTGAGACCTCTCACGACTGCTGCAGTGGGCAGCACGTGTTGTGGCAAGAAGGACACAACGTCTCGTTCCCTCCATCAGGGAACTGAGGTTACATCCGTAACCAAGACGTTCCCTTTCTGTCGGTCTCTCGAAGTTGTGTCAAGCCGACAGATGGGGTTCCTATGGAAAACGCCACAAAACTGTGCCCTGTCACAATCTCTAGCGAAGCGACGGTGACTGGCCTGGGCGTGTCAGCCGTGAGCGCCCACCGCGAAATTGTAACCTACCAGTGGGTAGGTAGGGGGTCCCAGAGCTTTCTTAAAAGGTGGGAAGGCCCCTGCCTTTGGCCTCACAGGCGGCGGCCTTGTTTCTCTAACAGCGAGAAGCCGCCCGGTACCGTAAGGCCACTGGGTAAGCGCTACTTCCTCAAGCGGGGGATGCGCTACAGAGACCACTTCCTACTGTAGGGAGGAGATTAGTGGAGATATCAACATGGTCTCACCGTCAGGGGAGAGCTCATGGGAAGAATGTGCGGACTGAAGGAGTTAACCGCGAGGTGGAGGTCCACCTAGGGAAGTTCATGGGTTACCAAGGTGGGAACCAACATGAGGATACATCAGATGGAACTGCCCTGCTGGGGGGTTACAACGTCTGGTAGCACTAGGTCCGGTTAGAGCTATGTTGCGAATAACTCAGGTGGTACCCGGCCTAAGGGGCAGGGCTGCTCTGCCCAGCCCGCCCGCAGGAGGTGCTTGCTTAGTGATGGATGGAGTGCCTGTTCTTTGCCCAGTGGGGAAAGAAGGGAGGCTGAAGTAGTACGCTGACCCACTCGAGAGAGGGGGGAAGGAACCAATATAGGTGTACACCCTACCGGTTGCCGGTCCTACATGTTGCCATGCAGGACCTGGGCTGACACCGGTTCTATGCGGAGGTTGTAGAACCTCACGAAGTTGTTGGGTGTAGCCCAACCCGCAGCTCTGCATATGTCTGTGAGAAAGGCACCACGTGCCAATGCCCACGAGGAGGATATATCCCGGGTGGAGTGAGCTCTCACTGCGAGTGGGCATGGGCGGTTTTGGGATTGTTAGGCCGTCGTGACAGCATCCACAATCCAGTGCGCCAACCTCTACTTGGAGACAGCTCTCCCCTTCTGCTGACCTCCGAAACAGACAAAGAGCTGATCCGAGCTCCTGAAGCTCTGCGTGCGGTCTAAGTAGAGGCGCAGTGCGCGTACTGGACACAACACGGACGGGGTTGGGTCTTCCTCCCTGGTGGGGAGCGCCTGTAAGTTCACCACCTGGCCCCGAAAAGGAGTGGTGGGAACTTTGGGCACGTAGCCGGGCCGAGGTCTCAGGATAATGTGAGAATCCCTGGGTCCGAATTCTAGACAGTCAGGGGACACGGAGAATGCTTGTAGGTCCCCTACCCTCTTGATGGAGGCGAGCGCCATCAGGAGAACCGTCTTCATTGTGAGATGAGAAAGAGCGGCATCTCCTAGGGGCTCGAAGGGGGGCGTCTCTGAGAACCAAGTCCGGTTGGGCCAGTGTGGCGCAACGAGTAACACTTGATGCTCCTCTTCCCTGACCTTGCACTTGTCCCGCGGCCAGCTGTGCGCTAGGGCATCCGTGCCGAGGGGAGCCTCAGAGAGGGAGTACCAAAGCGGGCAATGGGTGGTTTCCAGGGAGGCAAACAGGTCTACCTGAGCCTGCCCGAACTGCACCCAAATGAGCTGGACTGGGAAAGGGGGTGGAGTCGCCACTCTCTGCGAGGCGTCGACTGACGAGAGAGCGCGTCGGCTGTCTGGTTCAGGTCGCCTGGGATATACGTGGCACGCAGGGAGCGGGCGTCGGGCGAGTCGTGTTAACTGCCGTGAGTGCACGCCACCCTGGCGGTTGATATACACTACTGCAGTAGTGCTGTCCAACTGGACCAGCACGTGCTTGCCCTGCACGAGAGGCTGCAGCCTCTTCAGTGCGTGTAGCATGGTCCACAACTCTAGGCAATTGATATGCCAGCGCAGGCGGGGGCCCGTCCAAAGCCCCGACACTGCGTGCCTGTTGCACACTGCACCCCAGCCCTGCAGGGAGGCATCTGTCGTCACCACGACATGCCTTGTAACCTGCCCCAGGGGGACCCCGGTTCGAAGGAAGGTCATGGAAGACCAAGGGGTTAGGGTGCGTCGGCAGAGAGGCGTAGCTACCATCCGCCTGCTGCCGGTGTGCCTCGCTCTCCAGGGAACTCGACTCTGTAGCCAGTGCTGGAGCGGTCTCATGTGCAACAACCCGAGGGGTATCACCGCCGCCGAGGATGCCATGTGTCCCAGGAGCCTCTGAAATTGTTTCAGGGGGGACCGCTGACTGCTTGAAATGTTTCAGGCAGCTCAACACTGACTTGGCGCGTTCTGTAGTGAGACACGCTGTCATGGTGACAGAGTTGAGTTCCATACCAAGATAGAGGATGCTCTGCACAGGGGAGAGCTTGCTCTTCTCTTGGTTGACCTGTAGTCCCAATCGATCTAGGTGCCGGAGCACCAGGTCCTGTGTGTACACAACAGATCTCGCGAGTGTGCCAAGATAAGCCAGTCGTCGAGATAGTTCAGTACCCGCACACCTCTCTCCCTGAGGGGAGAGAGGGCGGCTTCCACAATCTTCGTAAAGACTCGTGGGGACAGGGACAGACCGAAGGGGAGGACTCTGTACTGATATGCCTGACCCTCGAAAGCGAACCGTAGGAACGGGCGATGACGAGGAGAATCGAGACATGAAAGTAAGCGTCCTTCAGGTCGATTGCCATGAACCAATCCTGACATCTGACAGATGTCAGGATGCGCTTCTGCGTGAGCATCCTGAACGGCAGCTTGTGCAGGTGCCTGTTCAGGGTACGCAGATCTAGGATGGGGCTGTAAAACCCGTTGGACATCTCGGCTAGAGGGATGGGCTCGATAGCTCCCTTCGCCAGAAGGGTGGCGACCTCGGCCCGTAGTATGGGAGCATCCTGACCTCTAACTGAGGTTGAGAGGATGCCCCGAAACTTGGGCGGGTTTCTGGCGAATTGGATCGCATAGCCGAGATGGATCGTTTCACACCCGGGGGTGGTTCGATGGCTGGCAGTGCGGGTCTCTTGCCGGGGGCGGACCCCCGGGGAGGAGACTGGCTCTGCTAGTTTGCCTGCCTGGCGATGCAGCTCCATGCACCGTCGATTTGAGAGTGCTGAGGGCTGCAATGTACATTCGATGTTGCGCCTCGCCAAGACGCGATGTCGAGTTGCTGAACACCATCTGACAGAGGGTGAGAGCGGCTGTGAGAAGCACCTAGGGAGATTGGAAACTCTTTTTGTGAGGAAGTGGGCGCTAGGCCCCCAGAGGGTGGGGCAAGATGTGGCTGATCGCCTCCGTCTGCTTCTTCACTGCCGAGAACTGCTGAGCGAAGTCCTCGACAGTGTCATCAAACAGCCCACCCTGCGCAATGGGCGCGTCGAGAAAGTGGACTTTCTCGGCGTCGCTCATCTGCACAAGGTTAAGCCAGAGATACCTCTCCTGAACCACAAGAGTGGACATCGCCCGACCCAGGGCCCGCGTGGTCACCTTGGTCGCCCGTAGGGCGAGGTCGGTGGCGGTGCGGAGTTCCTGCGTTAACCCTGGGTCGGTCTTACCCTCGTGGATCTCTTTCAACGCCTTGGCCTGGTGGACCTGCAGGATGGCCATGGCGTGGAGAGAGGAGGCAGCTTGGCCCGCAGCAGCGTAGGCCTTCGACACCAGTGATGCCGAAGTCCTACACGCTTTGGACGGGAGTTTCGGTCGACCTCTCCAGGTGGACGCCGCCTGCGGGCACAGGTGCACCGCGACTGCACATTCCACCTGGGGCACGTTACTGTTTTGGTAACGCGAAACGGAGACGGACACGCGTTTCAAAAGCATTCAAACACAGGCTGCGCTCCCTCGTGAAATTTAAACAGCTCATCTGTTTAGTTTGAGAGATGCCATGTTTCGGTAGAACCGATAAGGGCGGAGCTTATCGATGCTCTGGTCTTTCATAATTTAGCCCTAGGCTCTTTTAATACCGGGTTTCGGTACCCATCCCTATGTGGGAGTCAATGGGGGCAAAATCTGTTTGGTTATAAGTATTCTTCCAAATATCTTTCTCTGTGTTCATCAGAACGAAGAAATTTATACCGATTTGGAACAACTCGAAGGTGAGTAAATAATGACAGAATTTTAATTTCTGGTTGAAGTAGGGCCTATCCCTTTAAAAAAGAGCTTAGTGTTTTGATTGTGCGTGTGGCATACTTTTTATGAATGTATTGATTTGAAAACCTGATTTCAACATGGAAAATAGTGTTTTTTGCCACTCTGTTTGGGGTCACCTAGTGGTTCAGAAATGACATGTCAACAAAGCTGTTACACGCAGGTGTAACATCATGACAGATTGCAAAAATGTTCTTGGGACATGTTTTTCAGTCATTAGATCGCATTGCTGAACAATGTTTCACAAAAGCGTTCACTGACAGTTAAGAAATTGTGTTTGCATGACAACACCTTCGGTGCAGTTTTCCAGACTGATATAACAATAATGACTCTGGTGTAAATACTCATATGTACTGGAATAAGAAAACATATTTATTGGTATTGTGCTTGACAAGTAAAACAAAACAAACACAGCAAAAATAACAACAGAAACTAAAAAGAGTTCTCAAAATAAGGTTGCGCTGGTTTAAAACAAGGATCAGTTTGACTTATATGTATTTTTAAAGAATTTGGTTAAGTATCTTAGTAATCAATCTTTTGAACCAGTCAATTCATTATTTAGAGTCCAGTCATATTTTTATTAACACGTGCAAGTATATATTTATAGCTTCTGCAAGCATGAAAGGTTAATTGGGTCTTGTTGGGAAAAGCCAGCTCATTTGCTCGAATTGGGACAGTTTGCATGCATGTGTGTATGTATGTGTGAATCGGGAGGCAAGGTGGGGAGCAGCTAATTCCGACACATGATTTGTCAGGACAGAAAACCATCATTTATAGTTTCATTGGTGAAAAAAATTTACATCGTCTCTGATCTATCTGAACTTCACCCTTAATATTTGACCTTTGGCAATGTTCAAAGATCCTCTTTGGCAAAGCATCCAAATTGATCTCCAACGATGAACCAAAGACGAGACTGTTATCAGACAGACTGCACACTGGCACGCAAGAACAGTCGTATGAGATGTTGTTAAACTGACGTAACATGAGCGGAAGGAGCTGGTGGCTTTCAGTGCCATTCCCTTAAGACGTGGCATCACATGGATGAATGATCTGACTTTGGGGGTTAAAGTACACATTCTCCATTAAACTTACAGCGGACAACAACAAAAATAAAACGCTACTATTTGGGGGTAAATTATATATACATTTATATATAAAATTAAAAATATATATATAAAATATAAAATTATATCTAAACTATATCTGCCTTTTTCACACTATATAGGTCATGCTATACTGTCTATACATATCATACATAAAATATATAAATACATGTAGGTCATATGACAGCAGAGTAGGTCAGTGTAAAAGCTTTTCTCTCTTATTTCAGTGAGTTCTCAAATGACAAACAATATAGAGAGTTGTAAATTAGTGATGTGCCTCTATTAAGGAAAAAGCGGTTTGTGTATTTGTACAAGGGACTCTCTGAAGATGAGCATCTGACTGTGACACGATGAGTTAAATATGAACAATATTTAAAGTCGGCATGAAATTAGAAATGATCATTCTAATTGTTTTACACAGTGGTAAAGTATTTATTTTAAATTATTTATCCATGCACATCATTTTTCAAAATTAGTTTTTAATCAAAAACGTTAACCTCCTCCCCCTCTCAAAATGACCTCTCTTCACTCTTCATCCAATCAGCTGTCGGTGAATGAAATCAAGTCCTGTCCTACATTTTTTTCTTATTTCAGAAGTCGTTTCACTCTGGTATACATCACGATACAGAAACAAAGACAATCGCTACTTCCTTTTCATGCCGACTTTAAAGTATCAATCAAAAAAATATAACTAATATAAAATATAACTATTTATTCTTAGTAATAATCTTTGGTAACGCTTTAGATTACGTCCCGCAATGTACCGCATAATTTAACAGAATTTACAGCGTAACTACTTGTAACAATAATGTACCTCTACAGTACATATTTGTAGGTAAAGGGGAACAATATACAAAGTTTGGGGAATAAAGAAAATACTGTATTTATACTGCAAGTAGCCTATTTTAAAACTAAGGGGTAACTATTTTAATATAATGTGGTATGCATGACCTGCATACCACAATATACAACAATCATAGCATGAACATACACTACATTTTTGTTATCACAAAATACACATAAATAAACTATTGTGGATATCCATTAAGTACGGGGTGTCATGATTCTCGGTGAGACACGGTGACAAGGAACAGAGGACCCAAGTGCAGACAGGAGGTAAGGGGTTAAACAGACTTTTAATAAATAATTAACAAAACAAAGACCCACATGGGGGTAAAATAACAGACTATAAACATGACACATAAACTAGAGACAACATTTTAATTAAATACAAAAACTAAACTACACTTAACAGGACAAGAACTCACCCACATGAAACACGACACAGCACAATGAACCAGCACAAGACAGAAGACCCTTATAAAGGGGATAAATCAAGAGGGAACAGGTGTGGGGCATGAACTAATTAACAATCAATAACAAAGAGACGAAAGGGCGGGAACAGAGATGCAACACCGGAGAGTGGAAGACCAACAGGGTCAAAACGCCTCTCTCCACATAAAACAAGAGGTTCTGTCATGGCTCTGCCACAAGATCAAGAAAAGCAAGACAAAATGGGGCAGAACCATGACACGGGGTTCTTATGTTATTATCATAGCAAACATGAAATAAGGGGAATTGATGCGTTCAGTTTTTGCGCAAGCAAAACAGCACAACAGACTGTCTGTCAACTGTACATTTGACAGAGTTTTAACTTTAGGATTCATTTTTATTTTATTGATTTTATGATTGTTGGTCACTATGAGATTTTGATAAGTTTTAATGTGTAAAATGTGCAAAATCAGTGTTGATCTTTTGACACTATAATCAAGTAGCTCAAGATTAGTAGATTTTTATATTTCATTCAGTTCCCCAATCTTTACATATTGTTCCCCTTTATCTACATAAATGTACTGTAGAGGTACATTATTGTTTCAAGTAGTTACGCTGTAAATCCTGTTGAATTGTGCGGTACATTGCGGGCCGTAATCTAAAGCGTTACCTAATCTTTCTCTTACGTCACTTGTATTGAAATCAGCTGTGAGTCAAGTCACCTGTGGCCTTTGCATGCTCTGTATTTTCTGTATGATGCACAGAGTTCCTGACTGTGTCGAGTCTTTCAAGTCATACATGAAATTCCATTCCAATTGGCAGCATTCTACCTCACTAGGTCTGGAAACAGTTCTTCAGACATGATTTTAGACGTTTTGACCTAATTTGTAAAACAATGCTTATAGGCTTCAAGCATAAATGTTTGTTGTGGTTTTGGTAAAGACCCAGATGCTCTATATGTTGCCATTTGCACAGATAAGATGTATGGGAGGGATGGCAGGCTTAGGATTGAGAAGTCACTTTTACCAGGGACGAATTGCTTAATATTAAGCAATGCCCTTCTATCAATCTTTTCCCTAATTTTGAAAATTCAGACGTCTTACTGGACATTTTACTCGGAGGAGCTGCAGCTCTGTACAAACGCTCTAAAAGACGCAAGCAGGGAAAGCGAGCGGGTGCGCTCGTCAGACTCCGACGACGCGGATTTAGGACCCCGCTGCCGAGTATACACCTGGCGAATGTCCGCTCCCTTACCAACAAAACGGACGAAATACTCTTACTCACCAGGACAAACAAAGATTTTTCCAACTCCGCTGCGCTGTGTTTCACAGAAACATGGCTCAATGACACCATACCGGACAGCGCGTTACATCTGCCGGGTTTTCAGCTGTTCAGAGCGGATCGCATTGCCGAGTCAACAGGGAAGACACGTGGTGGTGGATTATGTTTTTATATAAACGAAGGTTGGTGCAGAGATATAACAACACTGAAGAAGATGTGCTTTTCGTACTTAGAAGCGTTCTCTATCAACTGCAAACCTTTTTATTCGCCACGCGAGTTTTCCTCATTTATTCTCGTGAATGTTTACATTCCTCCACATGCTTGTGCGAGCGCGGCGCTGCAACAGCTGGCGGATTACATCACTGACACGGAGCAGCAACACCCGGATTCTCTTATTATTATTATTGGGGACTTTAACAGAGCAAACCTCTCCCGTGAGCTGCCAAAATACAGGCAGCATATCACATGCCCCACCAGAGACAGCAACATTCTGGATCACTGTTACACCACAATACGGGATGCATACCACTCTGTTCCCAGAGCAGCTCTGGGTCTCTCTGATCATTGCCTGGTTCATCTTCTTCCGACCTACAGACAGAAGCTTAAATCTGCCAAGCCTGTAGCAAGAACAGCAAAGAGATGGAGCAGCGAAACAGAGCGGGCCTTACAAGCCTGTTTCGACTGCACGGATTGGAGTGTCTTTGAAGCTGCAGCCACTGATCTGGATGAGTTAACTGACACAGTGACATCCTACATCAGCTTCTGTGAGGACATGTGTATTCCCACCAGGACTCGCTTAACATACAACAATGACAAACCATGGTTTACAATGAAACTGAGACAGCTTCGTCAGGCCAAAGAAGATGCTTACAGAAGTGGGGACAAAGTCTTGTATAATCAGGCCAAAAACACACTGACAAAGGAGATAAGAGCAGCTAAGAGAAGCTACTCTGAAAAGCTGAAGAACCAGTTTTCAGCCAACGACCCTGCATCGGTGTGGAAAGGCCTGAAAGACATTACCAACTACAAGCCATCATCCCCTCAGTCTATGGGTAATCAACGACTGGCTGACGACCTGAACGACTTCTATTGTCGTTTTGAAATGCAGAGTCTCACCCTTCACACCCGCCCTGACCCTATCTCTGCTATACCATTAACACCTCCTCTTGACACTCAACCTGCACTTAAGATCTGCGAAGAGGATGTTTGCCAGCTTTTCCGAAAACAAAAGATGTCTCTTATATGTTATTATCCCCCATTTTCTGTAAAATAGTCTTTATTTTATATATGCATATTTTACAATCTTTTAGACTGTAAATCGTATTATATTGTATTGTCATTGTGTTGAATGTCTGTACTAGAAGCTTCCAACACCAAAGAAAATTCCTTGTGTGTGCAAGCACACTTGGCAATAAAGCTCTTCTGATTCTGATTCTGTATGTGCATGTGTGGTAATGGCATATGGGCTAGCTGAACCTTACTGTATATGGCATATGCTTCAGTTTCTGCAGTTTCAGTTTTCTAAGTCCATCTACACAATCACACCCCACTAAGAAGGACAGTATGAAGGTCATTAGGTAGTAAAGTTAGACTTCATCATGCAATGACACACATGCCTTATCTGTCCAATTGTGTCTAACGCATGTACAAATGTGATTAACGATTGATGCATTGCATTGACAGAGATAATTACCTTTCCCCTTCAGTCGGTCTCTCGACGTTGTGTCTCTCTCTCCGGGCTTCCCCGCAGCACGCTCGATACGATGGTGCGCTGGGCGATACAACTTCTCGCTGCCTTCCGCAATCTCCACTTGATGTTGCGTTGGCTGGCGGTAACACCAGGCAGGTAAGTCAGCAGAGCCGCCAACCTCCTTGGGGTTCCGCCCCTCCCCGGGGCTCCACCGTTCGGTGGCTGACGCCCTCTGTCAGCCAACGAACCACCCCCCACGGCACGGTGAAGCAGATCGTCCCTCTGGTTCCGCTGTCACGGTACTTGGGCGCTTGGCGAGCGCACCAGCCCGTCACACTGGCGAGAGAGGACGATCCATCTTGGTTATGCGATCTTGTTCACCAGGCGCCTGCCCAGGTTTCGGGACATTCTCCACACCTCGGTTCGAGGGGAGAACGCTCCCGTGCTTCGGGCCAAGGTTGCCACCCTTCTGGCGAAAGGTGCGATCGAACCCATCCCTCTAACCGAGATGTCTTCCGGGTTTACAGCCCGTACTTCATAGTGCCCAAAAAAGGAGGGGGGCTGCGCCCCATTTTGAATCTGCACCTCCTGAACAAGCACCTGCACAAGCTGTGGTTCAGGATGCTGACGCAGAAGCGCATCTTGGAGTCAGTTCCTCACCAAGATTGGTTCGAGGCAATCGACCTGAAGGACGCGTACTTCCACGTCTCCATCCTCCCTCAACACCGGCCGTTCCTACGGTTCGCATTCGAGGGATGAGCGTATCAGTACAAGGTCCTGCCCTTCGGTCTGGCCCTGTCTCCCCGGGTGTTTACCAAACTCCTGGAGGCTGCCTTAGCTCCCCTCAGGGAGCAAAATGTGCGATACGCACAGGGACCTTGTGCTCCGGCACCTAGACCGACTGGGTCTTTGGGTCAACCGAGAAAAGAGCAAGCTCTCCCCGGCGCAGAGGTCCTCTTATCTCGGTATGGAACTTGACTCTGCCGTATGTCAGTGCGTCTCACCAGCGAGTGCGCACAGTCGGTGCCTGTCTGAAATACTCAGACGGACGTCAGCAGGCCCGCTGAAGAAATTTCAGAGGCTCCTGGGGCATGGCGTCCTCAACAGGAGTTATCCCTCTCGGGTTGATGCACATGCGACCACTTCAGCACTGGCTTTAGAGTCGTGTTCCCTGGAGGACCCCTTTACTAGGACTGTTGCCCCATAGGTAGTGACTCCCCTGCAGGGTCGTCCCGTATGTTGAATTCCTCACTCTTGGTTCCCCTGTCGGTGAACCTGGTGGATTACACCACCTGGGTTCTGTCCCCCCATTCGGGCTGACACAATTTCTCACATGTTGTTCTCCCCACTGGTGAGACTATGTTGGTGTCTCCACATGTAACCTCCCCTTGTGGTAGGATGTGGCCTCCGTAACACACTCTTCAATGAGGAGAGCAGTGTTTCCCCAGTGTTCTTATGGCGCCGGACGGCGTCTCGCCAATAGAGACGAACGCCACGCCCCTGATGGCCATCGGTACAAGCATCTCAGGGTATGCTACTAGTACTGATCCCACTGGAAGATTATGTCTCGCAGTAGCGCTCACTTGTGACTCGCTAGTCCAGTCAGTGTCGCTCCGCTTGAGGTCGTGATACGGCTCAGCGCCATGGCGTGTAAAGATAGGTCCGCAGTCTGTCTCTCAACACAATGTCGAGAGACCGACTGAAGGGGAATGTCTCGGTTATGACTGTAACCTCCGTTCCCTGATGGAGGGAACGAGACGTTGTGTCTTCATACCACAACGCTTCGCCAACCTGCTGCAGCGACCTGGAGATGTTTCTAAGGTTCCTCAGCCCAAAGGGTGAGTGAATGGCCGCCGCCACCTCCCTTTTATACCCGTATGCACGGGGCGGGGACTGGCGTGCGTGTGCCATTCGCCAAAGCGCATTGGTGTTTTAAATTCCTCTCGGAGATGATAGGTTCTCAAGATCAAACCCCAGTCTGTCTCTCAACACAACGTCTCGTTCCCTCCATAAGGGAACAGAGGTTACAGTTGTAACCGAGACGATTTCCATGTTTATTGGAATGGGCTTATATGCAGAGGCTGGCTGGTGATGAGATGTTAAAGGCATTGTTAAAGGAAGACTTTAAAAAAGGCAACGTGTTGTTTTTGTGTGTCAGAGGTGTAAAGAGCACCTGAAAACTTTTACCTGAAAAGTAAAAGTACAGATACCTTGCAGTGAAAATTGCTCCATTACAAGTTACAAGTCACAAATTCCAAAACGACTTGAGTAAAAGTCTTAGAGTATCTGATTTTAACAGCACTTGAGTATTTTACTCATACTGATTGTAAGCTCAAAGCAGCACTAGTCCTCAACACTTAAGAGACATGTCAGTGAGAAACAAGAAACAGTTGATTCGTGAGGAGAGCAATCGCATCAAACTGAACATCTCAAAATTGCAACAAATCAAAGTCGACACCATAGCCGACGTCAATTACAGACACCTAAATGTCAGTTAAGCTCAAGTGCTCATAAGGAAACCAATATCCTTCAAAAAGGTCTCTTCAATAAAACGGACAAATAAAATAATGTTAAGTAAAAAATTACAAAAGTCAAAGGCTTTTTGCACAGCTGGTTTTGGCCTTATCACTGGCTGACTCATGTCCTCTTCCCACATAAAACACCAGCGATGTCAACTACCTGATAATGGACCCGCATTCAAATAAAGAAGCCGCGTTAACAAGTTTCAGTAAGTAAGGGCAAAAATGCACAAAATATGGTACCTTCAATGCACTGTAAATTGCAATATTGCTTCTTCTGTAGCAGAAAATAAACTGCTGCAGAAAAAGTTAGGTGCCATGCAAAATGTAATGTGTAATTGCATTAGTAATTACAAATGTAGTGGAGTAAAGAGTACATATACTACAAAAACATATATACAAAGTATATACATATATATAAAAATGTAGTCAAGTAGAGAGTAAAAGTTGCTAATATCTTTAATACTCAGTACAACTACAAAGTAGCCAAAAAGATACTTAAGTAAAGTAGCCAAGTACATTTACTCCAATACTTTACACTACTGGTGTGTGTTGCTCCTGTGTGTGTGTGTGTTGCTCCATTGTTTTTGGGGCTTGAGAGAAAAAAGAGCAGCTTCAAAATATAAAAAATGATGTGTTCTCCAGACCAAAGAAAATCAAATAAATCATATCAGTTTCTCTGTTGTTTGGGAAAAAAATGACTCACACCCAATCTTAGTCATACTCTGGTGTGCGTTACATAGCCAGCTTGATCACGATTCAACCTGGTTCTGATAAATATGACCCCTGAAGACTGAGACGCATCACATGAACTCATATATGTGGTCAGTTAAGCATGAGAGTCCCGTGATCCAGTGAGCAACAGACAGGAAGAATGAGAGAGTTTGTTGCTTGAGAATTAAACTGATAAACCTCGTCGGAGCAGACAAAAAACTGTTGAAAATGAGAAAAACAGGTCAGGAGAAATAACAAACGGCGAGCGATGAAAATGAATTAGAGAAGCATAAATAGACTGACAGATTCTGAAAATAGTGTGCGTGTGTATAAGCTAGAAACAAAGAACACCGGAGGCACAATCTAAGAAAAAGAACTGACGCGGGTCCGCTGGTTGGTAAGCTTCATTGCTTGGCTGACATGTTCGGTACCGGACGAAAGGATGTTAATATGATGTCAGCACACATTCTTTCTTGGACGTCAAAACCAACAGAGTGCTGCAGTGTGCAGCCTACTGCTCGCCAGCCGTGTCCACTGCAGTCAACACATTGCGGGCTTTGTGAGGCATTTAGCACATGTTGATGCTTTGAACACATGCCGCTTCACCAACGCTGACCGGAGCAGCAATTCTCAATCAACCAATGGCTGTTTTCCTTTTTAAGTACAACTGTTAATGTAGAAAATAAGTTTGAAGAGTCCGTCAGAGTATGCTGAGCTTCGCTGGGTTTCCCGAACCGTTAAGTGGAGCTAATGTTGCACATTAGTTGAGCTCAATCTCTATGGACTGTTTGCCAAAAGCAGTTATCTGAAAAGCTTATGAAAGCGTTAGGTAACGTTAATTTAATGAGACCCCTTGGACCACTGCGATAGTTCTTGTAAATTCATAATAATAGATCTTCTTGCTTTAATAGCAGGGTCAAATTTGCTTCAGTTGCCAAGTCTATGACAGCCACGTAATGCAAATAATAGTTAGGAGATAAAATACAGTAAGAAAAAATATTTTGCTTTTGTTTTCAATGTGTATAACCTGAGGAACTTCTCAAATCCCTTTTAATCTTATATACATAATTGATACGCTATTTTTGGAAAATCCATAATTGATCAATTATGGAGATCAACTTGTGTCCACTCGATACATCTTTCACGTGGCCTTTTTAGATTAGAATAGAAAAACAGTACCTGTCTCCTCAAAACTTCCCATGTTGCCTAGAGATCCACTTTACACTCGACTACACTAATGTGTGGCTACAATTGTCAGCAGCGTACAATAATGTAAGCTGTCTAGAAGATCAGCAAGGGGGAAGGGAAAGCCAGGACAGCTCCGTTCCTTTGGGTCTCATCGAGTTGTCGCCTGTAGTGAGGAAGTCAGTCAGGGTTTCTCGCACGAGTCTCGTCGGTCCTGACACTAATATGAAGTGTCCGTGCTTGCGACAGCTTTGGAAGAGAGATAGAGGAGCGCAGAGACCTTGAAGTCTTTCTCTGCTTAAAACGCTTCTTGGTTACACATTCCCCGTTGCCTGAAAACGTGAATTCTGTTTTTAGAAAATTTTAATGAGCTGGGTATTAAAAACATGCTCATTCACCGGCTCTCTGGTTTCAGAGCAGAGCGAGGCTGATCTATTTTTAGCCGTCTGTTGCTGGATTGTACGGCTCGTGTGCCACCCCCTCAATCTTCCACCTCCAAAAGCCATAGATAACAAGGTGGAAAATAGTGAATGTTACCAGTGACAGGACAATATTCCTTCTCTTTGTTTGAATATTTTAAATGCATCTCTGTGCTTGTTTCTTTAATTAGTGTTTAGGAATCTTAAATATTTCTTAATTCCACCTTTTTCATTTGTTTTAAATGTTTCAAAATCAACATTTAGTTTATTTGCGTGTTTAAAATTGATTTTGAGTAGAGATGCACATGATATTTATTGGCTGCTTTTTATCAATATAAAACCATCAATGCAGAATATCAGATTAAGCATGATCATTATAACCGACCAATGTTTTATTAATTATTGGATGAAGGTGAAGTCGAATATGTGTTAATTAGAAATACTGTATATGGTAGCAAAATAACTTCTGAAGGTTGTCATGGTTATCTTTTTTACTTCGCTTCTCTCTTATAATGTTGGCCGAATGAATATTAAATCAATCCAGTCCATGTTCAATGAGAATGATGCAGCAATAAACAAACAGTCTAGAAATTTGCGAAATGAAAGGTCAGTGTGTATTTTGTTGGAGGATCTGTTGAAAGAAATGCACTATAATATACCTAACTATGTCTTCAGAGGTGTATAAAGACCTTACATAATGAAGCGTTATGTTTTTATTACCTTAGAATGAGCTGTTTCTATCTACATACACCACCGGTCCCCTTGCATGGAATTCGCCATGTTGTTTCTACAGTAGCCCTAAACAGAAAAACTGCTCTACAGAGAGTGTTTCATAAATAAACTATCTCCTTCAGCAAAAATGTGACGACATCTTATTCCTGTGTCAGTTGCTGTAGTGCTTTGAAAGGGAGGGACGAGCAGTGGAGTGAGCCATGGGTTGCAATTCGCAACCTCACCGCTATGCCGCTAAATTTCTTACACTGGACCTTTAAAGCATGAACAGTCAAATCTATTTGAATGACAAAAGTTCAAATAAGTGCATGTGACAAATATAGGTATCAGAATAGGCCTGTAGAAAATCTGTGGATCCCTAAATTAGAATCTCTAATTTCCAGTGTGGTCTCAAGCCTCTGTCTATATTACGAATAGAATTATATTTGCTTTTAACCCTAGGTAAAAAATTATAAACATCTCATACAACAACAATTATGGCTAGGTTCAATTCTGCATTGTACAATATTCCAGAAGCCGTATAACTTTATGATTTCAAAAACGATTAAACTCCAAATAGCTCAATTGAATTCACTTTCACCCTTTTCCTCTCAGCATCGTAATTTGATGTGATTTGAAATGAAAACCATTGCACAGTCGTGTCATCACTTTGACGAAGCCTGCGTGTCAATCAAACGGCAATCATCAAAGCTTTCCAAGATTGTGTTGTACTTCGGGATGAGGAGATAACTTTAATAAGAGATATGACATGGAAGACAGCGTCTTCTTGGCAGGGAAAATATGTGAATTGGCAGGTGTCAATTCGTCCATTCGTTTCAGTGAAGATATTTACACACAAATGTACGTGTTTTTGACAAGATGGTAACATTCCATTCGCTTTTGTTGTATTCATTGATTTATTTTTGGAATTTTGCATGTTTGTTAAGCTTTTTGCTTAATATTAAGCTTTTTGTCTCCATCAGCTGCTATATGTGGTTATGGCTAACGATTTATAGAGTTCACTCTAAATAATAAAGGTGTATGTTCAGCTTCAAACCTCAAAGGTTTAAACAAATTCATTCATTTTTAAATTAGTGTCTTCATTAAAGAACATCAATTAACGAAGCTGCTTTAATGAGACTGTATTCACTATAAAATAATGAGCTTTTATTATCTTTTCTACTGGTTGTTTTGAGCCTTGGCTCATTATTTTGCTTAATAATTCATTTACGTTATTATTTATCATATGTATGTCAAAAACACATTGGACTCATTTTACATTGAGGCATTTAATCATTGCTGGAGTATGGGATAACATTCCAGTATTGAATAGTGGAGGAATTCAACTTTAATTTGAGGGGTACAATGTAAATATTTGAATAGTACTGTAGTGTTCTTGAAGCTCAATTGTTAGAGTGTTAGCAACGCAAGATCTGAGTTTCAATTCCCAGAAAACACAAACTGATAAAATGTACACAATGAATACACCGTTGGATAATTGTTTGCAAAATGCATAAATATATACATTAATATATTGTTAGCACTTATGTGTTTCTAGATTTATAGCATGTGAGTTATTAAGGATCATGTTCAATTGTTACAGTTGCCTCTACTCTTTGCTTTTTTGGTAAAGACATGCTTGACATATTGATTGAATGAAATGAATTTTCATTTTAGTTTTAGCTTTAATTTTCATTTTAATAAACAACTTTCTAACTAGTTTATCTACAGAACAAAATTTGAGTCCTAATATACTTCTGTTTAAAAATTTTAAATGATTCATTACAAATTTAATTTAACACAATCAATTGAAACATTTTATTACATTTCAGAATTGTTTGATCGGTGAGCTATATACAGTATAGATGGACACACGCACCTGGCCTGAAGATCTGGTCTGTTTTTCTTTATCAGTCTAAATAATATATCAATTTATATTATATTTCATTTATATCAATGTTTTAGTTTATATTAATTATGATAAAATAATCTACACCACAGGGACTTTGTTGTTATTGATTCTTTGCGGCGGTCTACCTGAAGTTAAGTTTGGGCTATTAAACTTTTTTTATGTTGTTGCCATTGGAACCGTCTAATCTATAGTGCAGATTTTTTTACTTCATTTTATGAGCAATTTCATCGTTAAGGACTGGACATTTTCTGTACGGATGTGACATAAAAACGCTGATTTGTCAATATACTGAACCACTTGTTTATATTTAACTAAACCCTTGTTAAGTTTAAACATTAGAAAATATCAGTCTAAGCACGAGTTTTCAATTTCTAAAAAAGTAAATAAACACGCGTTATGGATGTGACAAAAAAGGACACGTTTGTTTAGGAGAGACAAACTTTGTAGGATGTCTGCGGATTAAAATGCGCAAACCTGAAGCAATTATACCCGACAAATGTGATGCCACATCATAGAACATAAAATTATTTTATTAGAAAATTACTTTATTATAATTTTCATGTGTCCATTCATGAGGAATATGTAACGTTATGTTTATGAAAGGCACCCACCTGACTGAAAAATCTTACACTAAAAATAAAACAAATGCTTTATAAACATGAAGAGAGACCTCACATGGGTATTTGAATGACCAAATGTTGATATATGTGGTGTTAGTATAGTAAAAACCTTTGGTAAAGACAAGGTTGACATTTTCACGGAATTGCCTTAATGTTAAATGTTTCCATTTATTAATTTTTTTGCTCTACAACTTTTTGCAACACAATCCCACTGGAATTTGTAACTATTACGAGGTGGTTAATTCGTATGAATTTGTACGATGTTATTTCGCACCAGTGACGTTAGGTTTAGGGGTGGGGTTAGGGCAGGGGCTTCCGAATTGCTTTTTTTGTAATAATTGTACTTTCTTGTACAATTCACACTATGCAAATTCATACGAATTAGCCACCTTGTAAAATAGTTACATATTCCCATTAGATCATGTTGTTATTGTTTTGTTTCAGCTTTCCTGTGGCTGGGTGGTTAGAGCATGGCACTAGCATTGCCAAGGTCATGGGTTTGATCCCAGGATGTTGCATATAGTCAGAAACAAATGTAATACAATGCAATGTAAGTCGCTTTGGATAAAAGTGTCTGCCAAATGCGTAAATGTTTAATTCACACTTTTGGACCCTCACGTATCAAGTTCATGTGTTTAATTCATTTTCGTTTCAGACTACAGCTTACCTCACATACTTGACGTTCACAAAGATCTTAAAGCACAGTACAAGGAGGTCTTTCTTTGCCACAGTACGATTATGTGCTGTAGAAAAACACTTCTAGGGTGAATAACGGAGGATACAGTGACAGACACACAAAAGCGTATCCAGCTAAGCTTCTTCTCAGCCAGCATAGACGCCTCTAATGAAAAGAAAATATCTTGCTCGCTCCCCTTCTCACTCACCTGTCACCTCGTCAAATCTCTCATGCTCTCAATTCTTTTAGGTTTTGGCACCGTTTTCTCACGTGAAAAACAGAGCCGCCCTCATCCACATAAAACCTTGTCTTGTACTTATCCTCGCTTTTTACACCATCATCCCTCCTTTTACTTCAATCTTTTCACCAGCAGTGCTTTAATTTTTGAACTTCAGACTGGAAGGATTAGTGAAGGTGGTTTTCACAATGTGCTTTCTCGGCTCAGACAAACTGCAGGCCAACAGGGCTGTAATGAGATTTTAAAAGGACCTTTCCCTTCTCTCTCTGTCTGTCTCTCTTTCTGTCTCTCTCTCCCTTCATCTCTCGACGTAAAGATTTCAGAATGGAGAGCCTAAACAAACAGATAAAAGCCTATATAGCATAAAGAAGAAGATAAAAAAGATAAAAGTCTATAGCACTGATTCCCGATCCGTATGCTTTTTATAGATTTTACTGCACATTCTTTCGCACTCTAAATGGGATTATATGCCCTTCCAAATGTGCCATTGCTCCCACCTTTGCATGGGAAAGACTTTACGCCCTTTTCACAATGACGTCACTTAACTTCCGCCTTTTTGCAAAGCAGTGTATCATAGCATCCGTCTTGTAACAAACAAGAAGAAGAAGAAGAAGAAGAACTTCCGTTTTGCCTGGAATTTAACAACAGTGAGAAAAAAAACTGACAGAACACGTATTCAAGTACTTATCCTAGCACCTTCGCTAACACAAAAAGAAAACAAAACACTTACTTTCATAATCAAACAGGTACTGTTCAACGAAGAATTTGTATCCTTTCTCTAGCTTTGATCTTGGCGTTAGCGAAAATTTGTCTGCAAGACGTTGTACATCATCTAGACGTATTTGTGGCAGATGTGCAAGCCACTTGGTAAACTCCATTCTGAGGCGCTAGCGGAAGTAACTTCTTCTTCTTGAGTTTTACTGGCGGTTGGCAAATCAGCTTATAGGTGCATTACCGCCACCTTATGAACTGGAGTGCTAACGGAAGTAATGATACACTGCTTCGCGGCAGAACGGAAGATGCGTGACGTCATGTGAAAAGGGCGTATTGCACAAAGTAGAGGTACAAAAAAATAAATAAAAATTCATAACACAATGGCTAGAAACAATTTCATGTTTTCAATGGATGAAATACACGTGTCACTCAGCAACCAATCTTTATATCTATGCAGGTATTTCAACCAACACTCATTAGATTATTAGTAGACTTTTAAGCAAAGGTCAGGTTTAGGGTAGGCTATAGAGTTAAGAGAATAAATTGACATGTAGTTGGAAAGTTTCAGGGATTATCATAGTAAAGTGTTAGCAGATATTGGAAAGTCTTGTAACACTCTACTGACCATAGGTTGAAAGAAGTTTTGTATAATTTAGAGAGTATTTAAAGTGGACTATCAAAATGTTACCAGAGAGCTTTATGAATAGAATCCTCTGGGACCAGGTGAGGCACCTACTGTGAAATGTGAAAATCCCCCCCAAATTTCTAAATTTATTAACCCTCATTCCAAACCTTCATCATATTTTTGTGAAGCAGCTTTTTCCATACAGTTCAAGACGTGCTCCAAAACATACAAAACGCCCAGAAAGCACCAAAAACCAACAATTCATACAGTACATATCAAATAGTGACTTACCGGTCAAAAGTTTTTGAACACTTTTTAGTTTTTTCCACATTTTAGCAAAATAGTAAGCTCATCAAAACTAGAATAACAAAAACGAAACTATGAGTATTATGTTTCGACTAAAAGAAATCAGAACAAAAAAACGAAACTTTATAATTTAGCATCTTCGATGTAGTCATCTTTTGCCTAAAATTTGCTAAAATGTTATCTTGGCATTTTCTCAAACAGCTTCTTGTGGTTTCACCCTAGGTTGCTTTCTAAACAATATTAAAGGAGTTTCCATCTATTCTGTCCTCTTAATGGCTGCTCTTTTTTCATTATTTAGTCAAAGTCATCCATTTCAAAGTCATGTTTTATTAAACAAAATTTGTATTAGTTTATAATAAAAAGGTTTATATTTTCACAATTATATTTTTGTTTATAAAACTAATTTTACACATTTAAGCATACACCTTCAGATGAAAACCTTTTTAAGACAATGAGAAACATTTCAGTCAAGTGTACAAAAAATTACCCTAATTGAAGCTGTATATGCTTTTATGCATATGGAACATGCTTTTATCCAAAGTGACAGTAAAGAGCTTTGAAAGTATACAGCATGTCTGGGAATTTAACTCATGACCTTGGTGATGCAAGCGCAATGCTCTACTAATTGTGCTACATTAAATGTACAGTGCGGGATGTTTTGTACGATCTATTAACAGAAATGCAATATAACATACAAAACTGTGTCTTTAGATGTGTATAAAAACCTTACGTAATGAAAAGTTATGTTTTTATTACCTTAGAATAAACCAGTTGTATCTACATAGGGAGCGGGCCTATCTACATCGAATTTGTTATGTTGCGCAGCCATGTTTTGTACAGTAAGCTCTAACGGACAAACAGCTCTACAGAGCGCGTTTCGTATATGTTGGTCTTCCTGTGTTTTTAGACGCAGCTTGCGTCATCACTGAGTTGAAGACGCACAAAGTAGTAAGTTGTAGTACGGAGAGGAGGAGTAGTCGTCGTCGTCTAGCTGAAGCAATTGATTGTTCTGTCTTAGAAGTTTTGATAAAATGGAGGACCATGCGTATTGTGCACAAGCGCCGACAGATCGTGAATCTCCGTCGTCAAAGAAGCGCAAACGTGATGCTGCCAGACGAATTGGAGACAAACGGCGGCAGAAATCCAGGATAAACATCGGTGTATCTATTACCAGATGGAAGGCACTGTTGAAAGACAAATGTTTTCAAGGCGACGCCGAAGTTGCCTGTTTTCTGCTAGACTGGTAAAATAATTCAACATTTTCAATGTTTCCACTTTTTCAATGTTTACCAAACAACTGTTTTGTTGAAACGGTAATGTTAGCATTTTATACAAATGGCCATATAACCTCCGAATAATAATGTTTTTCCGTCCCTGCGGTACGTACTCCGGTTGTTCCTGACTTTACAAAGGGGGAGACAAACGTCTACTAACTTACACCTAACTGCCTATGTCGCTGTCAGATCAAACGCTTTGAACAGCGTTGCTATTTATGATTAGCTAACTTTAGTTACTTCACTACTCTCAGCGTGTACTAGAAATATATCTAATTATAGAATGGTAACAGTAACTTTCGCAATAGAATACATGTTAAATGATTAATTACGTTAATATATTGCCTTACATGCCTGTATCACTACTATCCGCTGTATCAGTAGACGACATCTATTTTTACTGTTGCGGCCACCGTCGTAATTCGAAAGGGAGGGGTGGGCAAATGACTCAGAGATTCGTTGCAAAACTATAATACAAAGCTAGTGGCCGCTGATTTTCAAGAACTGCGCCTTTAACTCAATGCTCTTAATAATGTTGCAGTTTTCATTTTACCTTGTAAAGATTTTTCATGATTTTCTAGAAAGAAGGCATGTCACATGCTCTTTCGGCATCATCTTAATATAGCTTGGTTCTTTGAAGTGACAGAGGGATTTTCATCTAGTGTTTGATTGGATGGCCTTGAACTTTGGATTTTTTTGTTATTGGTGATTTTTTTTAATGACGCTCTAGATAAGGTTTCAACATCAACAGCTGCTAAAACATTTCAAGCAGAGCATCAATTCTATAACAACTGCACAATTTCTTATAATTAATCCCAAATTCTGTAAAAGACAAAACAAGCATGCTCTTTTCAGCCAGGCAGTCGTGAGATAAATAGGGAGATTGATGGAGCACCATGTGCATTTAGATTTATAAAAGGTTATATTTTAATATGTTCAATAAAGGGTTAATTTCATTAATTAAATTATACAAAGTGTTTTTCTGTCCTGTGTAGGCTTGTGTTGTCATCGTGCACAACAAACTATTGTCCAATCGTATTGTCCCTTTGGCCTTCATCCACCTCTGAATGATCACTCAGCGCTCAGAGATGATGATTGCCGTTAATGCATCCATTCTCATGTGACTGTTTAATTCTACACCCAGTTACAGATCCAAAATTTGCGCTTCTCTTGCTTTAATGAAGCCATTGTACTGTCGTACGAGAAGGTCATTCTGCAATAAATGAACAGTAATTTTCCTCTACATCATGCAACACGTCAAGATGAGAGGAAAATGGTTATCTTTGGTTTAAAAAGGGCAAGAAGACCTGAGTTAAAGAAATAGGTACGGCAAATAAAAAGACATGGACCCTGTTGTTTATGCAGATGAAGACTGAAACTACAACCTCTCCAGTAAAAGAAGCCCACAGCTCATCTTAAAGCTGTCTATTCCCATTCAACAGAGAAGAGTGGATTCATTCATACAGGGTGTAACAGTTTACCTTCTCTATTTGGCAACTGTTGTCACCTTTTGCCATGAAGAAATGTATAGGTTGTGCTCACACAGTAGGAATGTGTGTAGGTGTAGTATGGCTTTAATGTGTCCTTGTGTTTCCATGTCGATTTCTCTACTCACAAGTACTAAAGAAAACACTTGCAAACTGCCTAACATGAGAAAGATTTCATAAAGGTGATAAAGCAATGAAACACTTTTCCATTTAATTTTTTTAAAGAATTTATTTCCTGTAGTTGGCAATGTAAGCACGGTTAACAAACACAAACATACACAATATTTTTGCCGTGTGATGCACAGATACTGTCCTATCCAATGTGACTATGGTGTCTTGGTTGCAATATGGTTTGAAGTGTTTACACTGGATGCACACAATTGGGACAATATCCACTTTTATTCTCACAAATATAATCCTCTTATGCAGGCCCACAGAGAATCAGCCCTACACAACAGTTTTGTAGTCAAGACTTACTGGTACAAAGCTCATATGTACATGAAATATACAGTATCTCACAGAAGTGAGTAAACCCCTCACATTTTTGTAAATATTTTATTATATCGTTTCATGTGACAACGGTTTAGACATTAATGGCTGTGGAGTTTTTTTGAGGAGACAGCAAATTTACACTGTTATACAAGCTGTACACTCACTACTTTACATTGTAGCAAAGTATCATTTCTTCAGTGTTGTCACATGAAAAGATATAATAAAATATTTACAAAAACCTGTATGACTTTTTAGTTCTGCAGAACACAGCTGAAGATTTTTTTAAATGTTGTAAACTGAACAACGGCAGTACGCATTGATCTGCATTAGTTTTGTATCCATACAATATTAGTGATTGCTTACCGCTTGTTCTGCAGTAGAAAGTAAGTGTTTGAATGACAAGAGGGCTGAGTAAATGATGAAAGAATTTTCCTTTTTGGGTGAACTACCTTATCCCTTTCACATACTCTGACTTGGATTCAACATATTCGGACTTGTAAGAGCTGGTTTCACAGAGAGACAGATTTTGGCCGAAAATAAGCATTTTCTGGGCCTACGCAATGTAGGGTCTGGTCGGATCAAAGTTTACCATCTGGGATCGTAAGATCGTAAAACACAGTAACCTCTCACCAGGGCTTCTACCAGGCACCAACGAGTCTGGTCCAACTGCCCTATCTCAACACCTTCATCACTGACCAGGACAGATTCCAATACTCTCCCCTGGACTTCAAAGGAGGTTCTTGGGGGAGGACAGGGCTGTTCATCAAAGTGAGAAAAGCCATGTGGCCCCCAGGGACTGAGAGCCTCAAATTCTTCCAAAAGAATGTCTCTTTCTCTTTCCTTAGCCACAAAAGACTGGTTTAAAGTGAATATACATGTATCTCCACATTGTATGCTTGTCCCCATGTTATTCTCCTTCACCTATAACCTCAAAGGCATGTGTGCTTAGTGGTATTCTGTTTATATTTACATTCTTGTACAAACTACAGGTCAATGTGATTATAACCCTTTCATGGGTCATATCTAAATGTTCCCCTTTTCATTTCTTAGAATATGGTGTATAGCACAGTAATGTACTTTATACCATACTCATTTTATTTTATTCTAAGACTATTCCTGCTCCAAACTACCAGGCGACCATAAATACAAATGAGCTAGTGCGCCGGACAAAGAAACATGTTTTCGCGCTACATGTTTATCTCATGAACTATCTACAAACTACTATCTAGAACTACAAAACTATCTCATCACATTGGATCTCTCACCTTGGAGGGGCGTGACGCCCCCGGTGTTAAAACATCTGTGCATGAAGGAAAGATCGCTCGCTCGTGTTCGTGCACCCTCTCGAGACCTGTCTCTCTCCTCGGAGACAGCTTCTTCCGGCAGTTTGCTTCGGCTAAGTTCGTTCTACCGTCGTCAGCCAATCCGGCTCTAAGAAAGAATCCGACGGACTCACCTGCTCGCGTTGAGCTCATCAGGACTCTGAAACCTTTTTGCACGCACACCAGAACTTGTCCCAGCACAACAAGGAAGCCAATGCAAGTATCTGATCTATTTCTAAAGCTGCGCTTAAGCTTTGCCCCTTTTAAATAAGGAGATTGGCCTTGATGGTTTATGCAGATGCGAATAGCTGATTTAATACTGCCACTCTTTGCTTTGTCTATTTCTTTCATTCTTTACTGCTTTTACGTTGTATGTTTGTTTGTTATTGTTTGGTATTTGTTAGTTAGTTGGTTTTATTTCCCCTTTAGTGCAGTAAATAAAACCGCATTTGTATCCACGCTCGAATCGTTTCTGTGTTTACTTATCACATATCAACGTCACTTAAACTGCTTGATTTCGTTAAGATTTCTGAAGTGGTACTGTACTACAGTAAGAATATTGTTTTTCCAAGGCCAGGAAAGTAATATTTCTTAGAGTTAATATACGATCTGCTGATCACTCGCAGGACGAGTACATTTGGTCTGTCGCTATTATTAATTCTGCTGCATCAGGTAAAGTGTATAAAATAGTTAATGGTTAATCACCATTAATTATACGTATGTTACTGTGGTTAAACTCATAGTTTCCCCAAAATACACTACAGCAACAAAAGGAGAAACAGTTTACTCCTTACAATCTCAGCATCACACTGAAGAATGCGACTGGTGGAATATTTTTATAGTTTTTGTCCTCTGCCTGTTTCAACGGACAAAAAGGTCTTCACTTTGCCGAATAGGATAATAAAAAATAACAGAGGAAGAACATCCCAACTGATTGCCCACAATAAAACAAGACTTCAAAACTGAGGGTGTGAGGAGCATCATTAACCCCTCTTGCCCTTTGGGGGATTCTTTATAAATCTTATGGTGGAAATATTAGTTCTTCTTTCACCTGCAGCACCAATTGTAAATGTATTGTAACTCTTTCTACTTTTCCTCTTAACTCTTCTGCGGTTTGTGTGTTGTCTGAGGCCAAGCTTCAGTCAGAGGAAGAGGATTTTGTAGAGAAAAAGTTTTGTATTGTCCAAATTTGTTAGGGTCTGTAATGAGAGGGTACACAGGAACTTGACAGGTCTGATGTTATATCGGTTTGCCTTGTCTTACATCTCCACTTTATTGGGAAATTTGTGAATATCGTAGTGAAAGAGTAGAGCTAAATGACATCAAGGAAAACTATTTAACAAAATGGAAAATGATTCAACAAATCTTAGTCTTAAGTACAATTAATTCAATTCATTTTGTCACAAATATCACATTATGCTCTGTGTGATGTAGGTGAAAAGACCCTGATTTGGTGCTTAAGCACTTTTCTACGCCAAATAATATATTTTTTAGGGCTGTCAAACGATTAATCGCGATTAATCGCATCCAGAATAAAAGTTTGTGTTTACATAATATATGTCTGTGTACTCTGCATATTAATTTTGTATTTATAAACACATACACATAGATGAATACATATTTAGGAAATATTAACATGTGCATTTATTTATATTTATCAATAATTTAACTTATATATAAATGTTTATTGATTTTTATATGTTTCTTAAATATATGTTTGTATGTGTATGTTTTTATAAATACAAAATTAATATGCACAGTGCACAGACATTTATTATGTAAACACAAACTTTTATTCTGGATGCGATTAATCGAGATTAATCGTTTGACAGCCCTAATATTTTTTATAAATCTGAACCTTGGTTTGGATTTTCACATACGTACACTCAAGATCAAATACACCCATTTTATAAATGAGGCTCTATACTGTAGTTCAAGACGAGTGTTAGTTGACGTGTTCTGACTACCTGTATTTTTGTTGCAGTTACTCTTGGTCTTAGAGTTTTTCAGTGTCATGACTGTGAACTTCTCTGAACCGATCCCAGTATTGCAATTTGTGTCGAAGAGCATTTTGTAGTCCTCATCACATAGCAGACTGGTCTCTTCTTCATTAATAATTAAGTGGATAAATTATTGTGTGAGAGTGAATCTAAATAGCTTGTCTTCTCGATAAGCCTAAATTTGTACCTAGTTTTCCGCATGAAACTTTCAGAACAGCAGGCATTTCAATTTTAATTTAATTCAGGTGGTCCATCACAGTGTTGAGAACGTCCCTCTGTAAACCAGGTTCTTAGAATATCGATTTATTGTGGGAATTGGTATGGCGCTCCAATCTCAGTAATCAGTTTTTAATGCTGGGAGGGGGTGCATCCTTACAAATGGACACATACAAGCTTTCGAGGAAAACAAATTGAATGGGTGTCTCAGGAAGTGTCCAGAGATTGTCATTCATTTTATGAATGCGTGAAGGTTTCGCCTTTAACTACAACTGATAACAAGACCAGAGAGAATTGATGCATTAGATGAATACTGATGTAGAAGTCTGTCTCTCTCATTCTATTTCTGTGTAGACATCTCCCTCATCACCTGATAGCATTGCTACTGATCATTTGTTTTAGATAAGGTAAATACTGTACTGTACTACAGGTACACTGCAACCAGTAATTGTTAAAAAATATATAACAATAACATTAACAAGTTAAATTGACTTTTATGAATGTAATATAAATACACATGTGACCCTGGACCACAATACCAGTCATAAAGGTCAATTCTGAATCATTTTTTTGCCAAAAAAATAAAAAATATTCACCTTCGAAGTTGTCCATCAGAGACACTGTAGCAGGCCGTTGCTAAGAAGAAACAGTTTTGTTTTAAAGCTTTCTATTGGCTTACCCGCTGTAATTACGTTGTGGAGAGTAGATGAAGCCTTAAGCAGAAATTCTAAGCTTACACCAAACTTGAGTGGGTAATTCCAAAGATATTAATATTAACAAGATGCGTCACTGTCATTGAAATAAATGAGGAGGAACGCAACGCTCAATATGGCGAAGCTTTGCACATGCGTAGTATCTAAAGCAACGTGAAAAATTATGTTTTTAAGTGCAATTTGATCATAGGAAATAGGGCTGGGACGATATAATGTGTATTTTTATGCTCAGTTTCTTAATGAATTACGGTTAAATGTCGCCACATCCGAAAGCCAGAGGGTTTGTCATTTTTAAATATGTCATTTAATGGGATTTAAGCCGGCGATTGAAGAACTATCAGTATTCCCATTCACATCTTGTTTGAATTACGTAATTGCCTTAACTGCCCGAAGGCGTGTGGTAAAGATGGCCGCCGAGTGGCACGACTTCCCTAAATGTACTTTGGTAATTCCCAAAAGCGGGGAGCAGCGAGCGAAGTTTGTAGGCGTGTTTCTGGCTTTTATATTTACGTTAGGAAATTTACAAAATATTTTCATGGAACATGATCTTTACTTACATTACTTACATACTTAATTATTTTTGGCTTAAAAGAAAAATACAATGACCCATACAATGTATTGTTGGCTATACCCATGCTACTTATGACTGATTTTGTGGTCCAGGGTCACATATAAATATAATAGGATAAACATAAATAAACGATAAAATATACATAAATCTTAAAGATATAATTAGTAATAACTCTGGTAGTGAATTCTTTCCTGGAAAATATAGAAAAGCATGAATGTACTGAGACATAAAATTATAATGAAAAAGAAAACCCGGAAGTGGATGTACATTATGTATGGTAACATACAAAGTGCCCCATTTACAGTATGTCTCTTGGACTACATTCTGCCACATATTTTATTAATAAAAATATTGCACGGGTGCATGTAACTGTTGCACGTGCTGTAAGAGTAAAAATAACGTTAGAATCCTAATTGTGTTCACAAGAGTAAGAGTGTAAATCTTACGTGGAATGTCAATAATTAAATGCTTGTCAGATTTAGAATTTGTTTTTAATATGAGACGTAAACATTAGAATCCACCTATATTTCTCAAAATATGCACTCTGTTGGAGTAAAGTAGATGTTGTTTGGTATATTCTGGATAGAGTCGGTGCTTTAAACAGGTGTTCCCAAAGTAGGGGTCGGGATCCCCTGGGGGGGTTGGGGTCGCAAAATGATTTCCTTTTTTTAGTATTAGGAATAGCGTACTTAATCAATAAGTGTAACAAAATATATAAAAATATTAGTCAAGTTAAAAACAAAACCATGCAAATAAAAAGCCATCAGCCTTAGGAATTTCCTCCCCCTCGATCGTGACCCCTGAGGTGATTACCAACCACATTAGGTTAGGTGCAGCAATTGCCATATGTGCAGGCAGATTATGTTTCACGCTTTAAATTTAGGATATTTTTATTTGTCGAAATGAAACGTTGGTTAATATCGACCAAAGACAACTCAGGGAGGCCAGCGGAGGGCGGCAGAGAAGAGCTGCAGTCAGAAAGGCCATCGTCCTCATGTACGAAAAGAGCCTGGCATTTGCATAAAGAGGATAACCATCAGCATTCGAATCAGTTTAATGAAATTTGACCATCTGTAGTAATATTTTTATGGTTTATCTAAAACAACAAGTAAAGTAATGAGTAAATAACTATAAAGTCATATTGTGTTAGACTGTTGTTTTGTGTTGTCATAATGCGCGTGTTAGGATAGACCTAATAAGTGCATGTGCGCAGTTGCGTGCAATGTTTGTATACTTTAACCACCTCCGAGGATAGTGGGTGTCTCGAGTCCCTGGCACTGTTATTTTGGGGGTCTCAGGCTGAAAAATATGGGAACCCCGGTTTTAGACAAGACAACATTAATGATCGAGACCTTATTGTAGTAATTTTACCATTCAGCATCAACACAAAAAATGTAGTCTATTAAGCAAACATTAACATGACCATATTAGAACTTACAGCTATACAAACATATGAATTTAGATGTCAGTTTAGACTTGGTTATAGTCACCCAAAAATAAAAAACTGTTATCCTTTACTCACCCTCTTGTCATTTCTACTTTCTTCTGCAGAACACAAAAGATGTTTTGAAGAATGTTGTTAACTGGCCCCCCATTCATTTGCATTGGTTGTGACCATTCAATACAAGTGAAGTGAATGGGGCCGGGGTCAGTGCGGTTTGGTTAACAACTTTCCTCTTCTGTGGTAGAAATTCATAAAAGGTTTGAAGTAACTAGAGGGTGACTAAATGACAGAATTTTTAGGTGAACCATCACTTAAGTATTCCCCACGAGACAAAAAAAGCCTTGTTTTACAGAAACCCAAAACATCTGAAACTAGTTCCAAAATTAAATTTCTCCATGTTTAGACATCTTACATTCCCTAAAAAAACTCCACTCAAATCTACATTGAGTACCAAGGTAGAAACCAAAATGGATGGCACATCATAGCTAGAGTTTTAAGAGTCACAGGGAATCAAGACAGTTAATGAATGTTGCGCATGCCGAGGCTTTTTGATCTTAGACCAAACAACAGACATAAAAGTGCTTATTAATAACAAACATGGCAACACTGCAAAAGAGTGCTGTGTGAACACAACACAGCACTTAGCGGTTTAGTTTAAACTGGACAAAATAAATCTTTAGCCGAAAAATATGTCGCTATGGTTACCAGTTTGTCAATCATCACAAATGCGGGAGTGTGTCCTATGTGTACATAGCTTAAGTCATTCGGAACCAGTGGGCGGGGCTAGACAAGTAGTCATTGATATTCTTCTGTGGAGACGGTGTTCAACCTATCAATGACGTCATTGCACAAGTACAGTATAATCAATTTAATAAGCTTTACAAAACTACAATAAAGTAAATATTTCTGGGTAACTCTCTGATTTACATTAAAGTTGTACAAACCACCAATGTATGTTTTTTCCAAAGAAAATGACAAAATTAATAAATAGTAAATAATTTAAGTGGTGGAGTTGATTCGAGCTGATGCTAGGCTGGCATTTTTTCACATTGAATGTGAATGTAAAGTTTTGTTTAATACCGTAATGCAGTGAAATGAGTCAAAAGAACAATATTCTGCAGCATTTCTTCACCTTATTGTTAACATCAACATTTACCAACAAACTTTGAAATAAAGTGTATCTGCAAAAATGAATACACAAGCATGAACAATGCATGACTGTACTATCTACAATTTACAATGATTAATAAATGCTAAAAAATATGGTACATTGTTAGTTCATGTTAAAACACTGTTTTAGGGGCAGGATCATCTGTATGTCCAACCAGTGAAAGAGTGGAAGAGTTTTTGGGAAACACTTTTGCTGCTCAGTTCCCTTTGGTGAGTCCGGTGGTGCAGAATGTTGCACTTTACCTTGAAGAATAAGAATTATTATTCACAAATGAACATGACATTCAAACATAAGATTGCATATTTTCTTTTGACTTTCACAGCCACACAGAATAGTCCCTATCAATTCTTATGTCTTTGTTTGGCAATTTCCTTCTATGCACCTGATGCATATTGTGAGCTTTAGCTCTTTCACATGTGTTCCTATGACTGCTGACAGGACCCATAAAGCCCTGCAATTGATTCTTTATTCTTATTTGCAGTTGCATGTGTGCATTTGTAAATGCACATTTTGGGCTATACAGTATGCATGTTCATTCTAAGCTCTTGGACAGAATCTGACCTCGTTGATCTTCACCTGTCCCTATTTTGAAGTGGCTGGCAACATTTTTTGAGAGTTATGTCAAAACAATGTTTATCTCACAGGCATTAACTTCATTAGGACTGACAGAATTAGTTCATGCATCAATGGTGCGGTGTCTTCATATTTTTATGCAGTACTTTGTTTGTTTAAACTACTATCGAACAATTATATGCAAATAAGTGAGGCAGTTTAAATGAAAACATTTTGTGTAAATGTAACTCTCATCACAGTAGCAATGGGTATTCTCCTTTCATATTCATATTACTGCAGCTTTTCTCAAGTATGTCACCTCTCTAAGATATAACTTCTGTCATTTCCATTCTTATAATCTGTCAATCACTCCCAGAGTCCCACATGAGGAGTACAACTGGAGACATACATTTGCATGCCTGCTTCCAGATCCCATCAGACCTTTGGCTGTCTCTCTTTTGCCTATCATCATGTTCCTGTCACCCTTACATAATAGCTACAGATAATCTCCTGTCTCCTGTGTATTTATAGACCATACAGAGTCTGCCCAATTTGTGCATCCAAAAATCCTGTTTTAAAATACTGTGGGAAATTCTGCTGTTGTGCAGGAAGTCCCACGCGTTTATTTAAAACAAACTCGCCTCTTCTATGAGGTCGTAAAAGACGTACATACACTTGACGGATCATTTGAATAAGCGGAAATTTCCTCTGCAGGTTCAATGTTTATGTGGTAGTATGTATGTCCCTTTAAGGGTGTGGGAGGAGGCGAGTGATTGGGTAATTGGGTATCTATTTAAGCACAGGTGAGATGCTTAGCATCCTTTTGACATCATTTGGATGTGATTTGGGTTGGTGTGGTATAGGCATGTCCTTGCTCCCCAGATTAGTGAGCTGCCTCTAATTCTGTCATGGGTATGTCAATGCCAGCGCGTATAAAAGTAGTTTCCAGCTGCTGTTTTGCTGTTGTTTGAAACACAGTTATTGGGTTCACTGTAGAGGTAAGGGATGGCCATCGTATGCTCTTATGAATGACCAACTATAATTCTAGTCCTCTTATGTGAATTTAATGCTGGTAGTTATGCCTTGTTTGGCTGTGTTGTGGAGGTGTTAAACTATATTTGGGCAGCTGATGTTTTTTTTTGTAGTTTGCTAATATTCTATATTTGGTTTTCTTTTCAGTTTGTTTTGTGTTCATTAAGGTGTTGTTTGCCTGAACCTTATGATGTAACATCTTTGTTTGGTTTGCATTGCTTTTGCCCATTTATTGACTGGGAATTCCTTTTTTTGGTTTTGGTTGAATGTTGTGTGTGTTTTGGGTTTTCTTGGGGTTTGAAAATTTGGTCTATAGAGCAATTATATGCAGATAATCTTTTTGACAATCATGTAATTCCTTCCAACTAAATTTTGGCTTATTATTTGCGTAAAGTTAAAACTGGTCTTTATAAGGAAGCAACACCCATCTTTTGTTGCTGCATTTTGTTTAATTATATGGTTGTTTGTTTGGGGTTTGGGGGTTTGTTAATATCATTTGGACATTATTTTTTATATTTTATTTTGCTTTGTTATTGTTATATATAATTTTGTTATATTCACCTTATTTTTTTAACGTGGAAGTAAACGATGTGACGCACTTCCTTTTTGTTTTTAGACTTCCGTTTTATTAGCTGGCCGGATGAAAACAATGGAAGTGGTGTTGCGGGAGGATGCTCAAAACACCATTAAAACAGCTCTGGTGAATATTTTTCACACCCGCGATGTATTACACAGTGGGAAGATGAAGTGGCCTGATATATCATATGAAGATATATTCAATTATTTCGTATTTTCTCTCGGAATTGATGGGTCTTCGCTGCCCAGCTATAAAAGCACGGAGACGTAACTGTACCAGTACATGCACAGTGGGAAAGTCGGTCAAAATTTCTACATGACAGACCACGAATTTGTGTTTTTAAAAGCAGATGTGAATACTAGTCAGTGGAGCAAACATTCCTGAATCTTTATAACTAATAACGCAAGAATGGAGAGTGCTGGTTTCTCTTGTATCGCAGGTCTCCACCGAGCTGCAGCATCCATCACAACTTTCTAAAAACATTAACTAATTACTGTCTGTTTCATGTTGTTAATTTTCTCCCTTGCTCACTTCAGCTTTAATCCTCCTAGTAACATGGCCTGGTAAACTAGGCTATCAGTACTGTTTAGCATGTTGATAAAATGTTAAATGTGCTTTGGATAAAAGAAGTCCATGTAATGACAGGGCAAGTCCTGTAACGGTTAGTCATGCAGCTGCGATCCTCTGGCAGGTAATTTAGGTTTGCTTTAGCCTGTTAAGTTTTTAATGTCTAAATACATATAAAAATGCTGACAGCTAAGTTTTAACTCCTGCTAATATTATTATACCACTATTTGCATACTGTTTATTAAGTTGTGCTAAATACGTTTTGTTTATATGTAATCTATGATAAATGATATATTTTTACATTTAGTGTCACTCTCCCTATAAATGCCTGCCTTTAAACGATGTTTATTAGTTATTGTAGTCAAGAAGGGGAATTGTCCAGGAGAAAGGTCATCCAGTAGGCTAAAATAATGAATAATGGATGCAGATCATAAGGTGCGCGACATCCAGATTCAGTTGTGGTGTGAGGATTACGGTCAAAAATGTTTTGTAGACATTTTTTGAGTTTGTACCGGCTATTATTGCAACCTCTAACTGCACACATTAAGTGTGTACCTTTGGGTTCCATAATAAATATTAACTAGCCAGTCAAAACGGCACATTCGTCTCACTCGCAATACGACTGCAATTAGCTATAGTGGCTCACCGGAAGTCTAAATACAAACAGCACAAAGATGGCGGCACCCACATGAATACCTTAAATCTTGTGTCTAGTGGATCTTCCAATTGTCCTCATTTTAAGAATTTTAGACTATTGTGGATAGTGAATAGAATATGAAGAAATAAATTTGTGATTGCACTATAATTTTTCTTTGCTTGTCATCTTTGAGTGAAAAACAGGGCAAGAAAAATCATCATTGACTCCACACACCCAGCACACAAACTCTTTGATCTGCTGCCCTCTGGCCGGCGCTTTAGAGCACTGAACACCAGGACTTCCAGACACAGAAGCAGCTTCTTCCCCCAGGCAATCTCCCTCCTAAACAGATAACTGCTCCTTAAGAGCAATATTCCACTTCCACTACTCCTATAGTGTGCACTATAGTGCCTTATTATATCTACATCTTATGTATACATGTATATAACACTACCTCTACTTACTAAATTATCCATTTGCACAAGTGTACATACAATCTGTTAATATGTTTATTCTACTATATACTACCCTGTACAATGTCTCTTATATGTTATTATCCCCCATTTTCTGTAAAATAGTCTTTATTTTATATATGCACAATTTAGAATGTTTTAGACTTTAAATCTTATTATATTGTATTGTCATTGTGTTGAATGTCTGTACTAGAAGCTTCCAACACCAAAGAAAATTCCTTGTGTGTGCAAGCACACTTGGCAATAAAGCTCTTCTGATTCTGATTCTGATTCTGATCTTTCATTCATTTGAAAGCCTGCTATTTAAAGGGGATCTGTATGTGTATATAGGAAATTCATTAGAGGCCCCTGTTTTTGGTGCCTTTAAATCAGGTCCGGTCACATTTAGAAGGTCTGGGGCCTCGTATCAACGCTGCGTACGCACAAAAACGTTGCTTACGCCAGCTTTCACGCTCACGGTCGGATATACTAACAGTGAAATTAACGTGAGAATGTGCGTTCCTCCACACCAACTTCATGTCTGGCGTGAGTTTTTTTGTGCGTACGCACATTTACAGCTTTGTCCGTACGCAATGTTTTAGTATGGAATCAACGCAAGTCTTTGTACATGAGGCCCCTGGGCACTGGCATTTCTGCAGAAATAGCACCAGGTTTTTGGAGATCATTAATTGAGTTTCAATATTAAATGTATGCTTGACAGATTCCTGCCCAGGAAAAAACAGGATGATGAATGTCACGGCCGCTCATTTTGATGTCTAGATACATTCCGATAGAGGTTTTTTGTGTGTTTTTTGTTTATACACATGCACATATATAGTACTTGACATAAGTAGGGGTTGGCGGGGTTATTTGTGACCTTGGACCACAAAACCAGTCATAAGTAGCATGGGTAGAGCAATAGCCAACAAAAGATTGTATAGGTCAAAATGATAAATTTTTCTTTTTTATGCCAAAAATCATTTGGATATTAAGTAAAGATCATGTTCCATGAAGATATTTTGTCAATTTCCTACCGTAAATATATGAAATCTTTTTTTTTGTGAGTAGATGCAGCAAAATTGTGAACAAAAATGGCTGGAAACACATCTACAAACTTCGCTCACAGCTGCCCGCTCTAACAGCCTTTGATTTCTTTCACGTTCCAGAGCAGGTAACAAAGCTGATTAAGGCACATTTTCAGGATCTCCAATTCTGTATTACCACACAGGGTTGCGTTTCCCAAACAACGACATAACTCGCTGGTTGACCACCATATAGTACGATGGATCGTTGGGGAAATTAACGATGTAGTTACGAATGTTTCCCGAAACCGTAGTAACTCGTAGGAGATCAATCGTTTGAACCAAGTTGGTTCAGCAATCTAGTTGATGACGCCATACAGGTGGTGGAGTAATGACGTCTACTAATAAATACGTTCAGATCGAATTAATGTCAAATTCTTGCTGCTGTAAATAACATACATTGCATTTAATGGCGACTTTAGTTATCCTGTTTTGTTATCTGTTGTTTTATTTCACGATATTTCATTCATTCATAAGTTTCCTCCTACGTCACTGCACCCAGGGATTCCCCAGTGTCTATTGCACGTCAGTTCGTGCGCATGCGCACTTTTATAAAAACAGCGCTTGTATTTTCTTAACAAACTAAAAGATGTCAAATTAAATTTGTTTGTATTTCGAATTATGGATATAGAATGCACTGCATGTTGCTTACTTAGATTGCTCAAAGGCATGATGCATGTAAGTCTACATGTCATAATAAAAAGGAACTATGCTTCTAACCACAGCTCTACACCTGTAGTTCCAACCACGCAACTTTGCGATGCTGCTTGCGATTGATCGTTGGAACGATGGTTTCGGGAAACACTTAAATCGTTGCACTATGCCGGAACGACGGAACTTGCGACCATAGTTGGCTAACGATGCTTTTGGGAAACGCACCCCAGGATAGTACCACAGTGTGGCAACAGCTGGAGGTTGGCATAATGGCAGGTTCCACAATTTCACCACTGGCTTTCACAATGGCAATGGAAATAATAATCCGGGCATCGCGTTGGTTGGTTTGAGGAGACCGTTTGAAAAATGGGTTGGGCCTACCTCCAATCAGGGCATACATGAATGACATGACAACCATCACAACAACAAAAGCATGTACAAAGCGGCTGCTGGATAAGCTCCAGGAGAACATTAGTTGGGCGCAAATGGGGGTCAAACCCAGCAAATCCCACAGCATTTCTATTGTCAAGGGCCGGCTTACCAATGACAGGTTCTGTATAAAGGGAGAGCCCATACCAAGGGTCACGGAAAAGCCCATCAAAAGCCTTGGACGGTGGTACACCGCAGACCTTAAAGACGCCGAACAGGTGGAACAACTCAGGCAAGAGACAGCCAGTTGACTCAAAAAAATCAATAATACAGCTCTTCCTGGGAAGCTGAAACTCTGGTGCTTCCAATTTGACTTGTTGCCACGCCTGATGTGGCCAATTTCAATGTATGAGCTCACGGTGTCTCATGCCAATAACCTGGAGAGATTGGTGAGTACACAAGTGAGGAAATGGCTTGGGCTACCAAGATGCTTTAGTAACATAGGGCTATACGGGAATGGAGCTCTCTCTCTTCCCATTTCAAGCCTTGTGGAGGAATATAAATGCACCAAAACAAGGATAGAGATGACATTCAAAGAATCCTGTGATCCCTGTGTAAGAGATGCTGCTCCAACAGTAGCGACAGGGAGGAATTGGAACCCAACAACAGCGGTAGGAGATGCAAAGGCAGCCCTCATACATAAGGACATCGTGGGACAAGTTCTTTGGCAGAGGGGGACTTGGTTTGGCATCAACCACACCCACGTGGCAAAAAGCGACACCAAAGGAACAACGTCACCTGGTAGTGGAGGATGTTCGGTGTCAAGAGGAAGTAAGTAGATGCACCAGAGTGGTCTCTCAAGCCCAGCAAGGCCGTTGGATGAGGTGGGAAGGCATTGAACGGCGCAAAATCACTTGGAGCTAGCTGTGGAGTATGGAAACAATACAACAATAAAACAAGTTTTATCATAAGAGCTACATATAGTGTGCTGCCCTCACCAACAAATCTGCATGTTTGGTGTGGACAGGATCCAGCCTGCCACCTATGTACAGCTCCAGCAAACCTTAAACATATTCTTGTGGGTTGTAAGAAGAGCTTGACACAGGGGAGACACATGGCGCCACAATCAAGTACTAAAGTGCTTGGAGAGACCAAGAGAGTGGCAGCACATGCCATCCCCCAAAACACCAAGGCTAACTCGCTAAAAAGGCAACCCTTTATTCGGGAGGGGCAGAAACCGCGGGCCAAGCCCTTAACACCAGATTCAGGTCTGCTGAGTATAGCCAGGGATTGGGAAATGCGAGTTGATTTAAACCACAGACTTACTTTCCCCTTGGAAATTGCAGACACCAACCTGCGGCCGGACATGGTTCTGTGGTCCTCATAGTTGAGTTGACTGTACCCTGGGAAGAGGCCATTAATGAAGCATTTGAAAGAAAGAATCTCCGGTATGCCAATTTGGCAGCGGAGGCTGAAGATTGGGGATGGACAGCGAAAGTGGAAGTGGGCTGCAGGGGCTTTGTTTCCAATTCCACTACAATGCTGCTTAAGAAAGTGGGGATCAGAGGACAGGCCCAACGGACGGTAGTCAAAGAACTCGCCACTGTTGCTGAGAGAAGCAGCCACTGGCTGTGGTTGAAACGGAAGGATGCAATATGGGCTGCCAAGCGACCACGTAATAAAATTGTGTTGTGTGTTGGAATGTTACGCCATACAGAACCGGGGGCACTGAGCATGCATTAACGGTGCTAGTTCAATTCAATTCAATTTTATTTATATAGCGCTTTTCACAATGTGCATTGTTCCAAAGCAGCTTTACAGGAGCAAATAAGAAAAACACAGAAAGGTAAAACACAGCACAGTGCATGGTGTTTATAGACCAAGCAAGATCATTATAATAAATAATATCTAATAAATAAATGAATAAATAAATAAATAAATGCAGTCTCCCGGTGAGCAAGCCAACACTGCACTGCTCTGCTGTGGCGAGGAACCCAAACTCCAATGCTGAATAATGGAGAAAAAAAAACCTCGGGAGAAACCAGGCTCAGCCGGGAGGGCCAGATCTCCTCTGACGTGTCATAGCTGCACTCAGTGACCCCGACCAAAGCCACCGAGCAACGTCCACGAAGAACAGGGAGAGCCCACGAGCCGCGACCCAGGAAGCCCCACCCGCCGAAACCGTGCAGGTCCAACCCGGTCCCATTCCGCGATCAACAACAGACAACAGAGGAACAACCAGGGAAAAATAGTAATGGCATAATTAACTTTATTCCTCTGTTGTCCGACATCGACCACAAAACAAGACCAACCAGACCAGACCCACACAGTCCCAACAAATGAAACGCCCCGAACCACAACCAACAAGCCCCCCCACTCCCTACAACACCCACCCAGCTACCTCCAATCAAAGTCACTGAGTGCAGCCATAACTTCAAACTGCTGTCGTGTGATGTAAGTTTAGCATTAAATACCAAGTATTGTAAATTTAGCATTTATGTGACAGGTAGTCCGTCTTTGCTCTCGGTTGGGGATGGAATTGTCTGAGCTGGGCCGGCCAGATGGTCGCCTTTTTCTTGGGTGGTGATGGAATTGCCTTGGATGGAGCTGGATGGTCAGTCAGTCCGCAGGCTCTCGCAGGAGGATGGCACGGGATTTTCCGATGTAGCTGGCGTAATCTCTAGTTGTGGATGGGCATATGACGTTCATCTGGGCCTGGCGGAATCTCTCCCTACCTCGGGATGGGCATCCCGAGGCGAGGGCAGAAACAGAAAGAGAATAATTAGCGTAGCTGCTGTTCATTAGCTATGTATTAGTGAATGCTTGGCTGAAAAGATGTGTCTTTAATCTAGATTTAAATTGGGAGAGTGTGTCTGACCCTCGAATAGTATCGGGGAGGCTATTCCAGAGTTTAGGTGCTACGTATGAGAAAGCTCTACCCCTTTGGTGGATTTAGTTATTCTAGGTGTTATCAAAAGTCTGGAGTTTTGAGATCTTAGAGAGCGTGATGGGTTGTAGTGACAGTGTAGTTTCTAGTGAGGCTAGAACAACCTTAGCCAATGGGGTGGTTGCAACGAGGATATGGTAATGTGTTGTAATGTTATGCCATACGGGACTGGGTTCACTGAGCATGCATTAACGTTGCCAGTGGGGCTATAACAGCCTTAGCCAACGGGTTGGCACGTATGGTTGCGTTGATTTTGGTAATGTGTTGTAATGGTATGCCATAAGGGACCGGGGGCACTGAGTGCGCATTAACGGTGAGGGTAGTCATGGCCTAATGGTTAGAGAGTCGAACCGGTTCGATTCTCAGGGCCGGCGGGTAACGACTGAGGTGCCCTTGAGCTGCTCTGGGTGTATATGTGTTCACAGGTCCAGTGGAGGATAATCAAGAACTGGCCAGTGGTGCAGAAAGAAGAAGCCAATGGCTGTGGTTTAGGCAGATGGACACAGCATGGGCTGCCAGATGACCTTGTAACAATGCAAAACACACCCAGGTCTGATCAACCTGCGGTGGGGCTCCGTTGGCTGAGGGTGTCTTGTGATAAAGGGCCGAAACACCCAATGAGGCTGAGGTGCACAACTGACGATGTGTTGCATTGATGGGAACCATACAAAGGGCATTATCAACAGCACCTCACCAAAAGGCATCTTTCACCCAGGATAATGGATGTGATGAAAGTGGGACACACAACTCATGAGATGTCTCTCTGATAATGGCATGGAAAGGTAAGAATGCCATGTATTTCTATAATAATTTATCCCCAAACACAGAAGATGCCTACCCGACGAATCCAGTGAAACCTCAGACCTCCTTTCATCTATTCATATTCTTAACTGCTTCGCCCTGTTGTCAGGAAATGGGGGAGCAAGGACAGATGACCCAGGCACAGACAGCGGGTAAGGGGTTAACACAAGACTTTTAATAATAAAGACAAAACAAAACCCACGCGGGGGTAAAATAACAGAACAAGGGTATTAACATGAAGGGTAAACAGGAACATAGACTAACTACAATAAACTAGACAAGACTAAATACAACACTAGACATAAACTACAACTAACTAAACTAGATAACACAACAATACAAACCGGGAGGGTGACAAGGGACAACCAAGGCAAAATGATCTGGCACAAGACAGAAGACACAGGGGCATTAAGTAAGGGATAAAATCAAGAGGGTAACAGGTGAAGGGCATGAAACAATAAACGAGCAATAATGAGGAGACGAGAGGGCGGGAACAGAGACGAGACCGGAGAGAGTGTATGGAAAGCCATAAGGACAAAAAATACCTCTCTACACATGAAACACGTGGGTCTGTCATGATTCTGCCTCAAGGCTCAAAAAGCGTGACAGAGAGGGCAGAATCATGACACCTGCCATGCATAAGGCGTGGAAATGTCCTATTGGGCAATTCAACTGTGCTGAATCTCAAGAATTGGTGGTAAGCCAATAGAGAGTGTTAAAACAAACCTGTCTCTTCTTAGCAAAGGCCATTTTAAAGGCCATTTTATCAATATTTTGATTTTTTGCACCCTCAGATTCCAGATTTTCAAATAGTTGTATCTCGGCCAAATATTGCTCTATCCTAACAAACCATACATCAATGGAAAGCTTATTCATTCAACTTCCAGATAAAAATTGATACTTATGACTGTTTTTTGGTCCAGAATTTACACAAATATACACAAACCAAAAATGACTTATTTTCATTGTTCATGTTTACCCAAAATTGCACAATATAAAAAAGTTCAAGCTCCAGACAGATCGAGAATGCACTCAAGTCAGGACTTTCAGTCACAAAAGACCCTGGATTTAGCTTTATATTTTTTTTACTGTTCCACTGAAGAAAAAATGGCCTAGGATATATATAAACCACCAGCCTATTTTACTTTTTTGGGCGGACTGTTCCTTTAATTTTTCAAAGGGATAATTGGATAACCTTGGGCCACTTATTTTTGCACCTGGATTAATTTCATTTTAATTTACTGTAGTCTTTATCCTAAGTGCATCACCTTTAAACAGAAAACTGCATGCAGTAAGATGATATGCTATGGTTTAACTGGTCAAAGCCTCATGGCTTTGGTTTTCCAGACACCTCTGTTTAAAATCACAAAATGTCTGTACAGCAAAGACAGTCATGGTGACAGGAAGAGGTCAGAGCTTAACTTGTTATAACAGGTGAATATTGATGATACCTTTAGAGTGAACCACTTCCGCCCCCTCTAGTCTAAGTTGGAATCCTCCCTCACCTGTATGTCTGCTATTATATGAACTGAAAAGGGATTTCCTGTGGCTCAGTGGTTAGAGCATGTCACTAGCAATGCCAAGGTCATGCGTTCGATCCCAGGGATTGCACATACTGTAAAAAGCAAATGTATAGTATAATGCAATGTAAGTCGCTTTGGATAAAAGTGTCTGCCAAATGCATAAATGTAAATGTAATAGCCATTTGGCAAATGTCATATTTTATTCACTTCCGCTTCACAAGTGAATGGCAGACTTGTCCTTTTCTGCTATTCAGCACTACTATGAATGTCTGTGGATGTGTGTTAGTGGCTCATCATTATTGCTTGAGGTTCATTGTCCTTGCAAATGACCTTGAGTGGGCCTGTGGAAGGATGTGTACGGGATGCTCATTTCTTCCTGAAAATGATCTCTATGGTGATATTTATGTTATAGTCACTGAGCTTCATTATGAATTATTGAAGAATTTTATAATTAAGGTGGTGAATGAGATGAAAAGAGCAGGGCTGCATGGCAGTTTAGTCAGTCACTTGTTATATTTTTATCTTTAAAAATAAAGATTTATTTGGTTAAATGTTTTTTTATGTTAACAAACAAACATGAAGGAGAGTCAATACATTCTCTGAGAAATGAAGAAATATGAAGATATCAAATGTTTTCTCTGTGGAAATTGTTAGTTTTTAATTAATGTGAAGTGTTTTTGCATGATTTATTCTCACTGACTCTAGATCTTAGATAAAGTGCTCCACTTGTAGTTGCTGCTGTTAGCATGCTACATTACAGCGCTAATGTCTTGGACACCGCTGTTTTTTGGGGCTAGCGTTCAGCGAAGGCCTGTTTGCAAGTCATGGAGTAATTAACATGCACAAGGAGTGCAGAACTGTCACACTGAGCGAATAGCAGGCGAGAAATGTTGAGGTTTGAATAATTAGAGGACCGAGGGACCTGGCATGATGACAGGCCACAGCCCGGGTACGAAGCTCAGAGAATTGAACATTTGAACAGGGATGTCTGAAACCTAGTGTGCCGTGCAGGGGTGTTAATATCTGTACCCTCCCAGGGCAAGGATTTTATGCTTGAATGTTCCACTCCTAGGAAGAGAAGTTGAAAGCTAGAATCGCCTCAACGTATATGAAAGTTCCGTAAGAGAGTAAACTTAGAAATAAGTTTTTATTTAGAAATAAAATTCTGTATTTAGAAATAGCTGCTGGCACATTATCAAACAAGAGAAAAAAATATTACGTTCAGGTTGATGTTGTTCTGATGAAAAAAGCAAGCAATGATTACAAACGTGTCATTTGTTGCTCAATTCGTAGAACATTGCAGGAGCAGCGCAAATGTCCTGCGTTCACAATAGTGATAAAATGTTTCGTGCGAATCAACTGAAGGACTAGAAAAAAGCATCCGTTATATGCGCAAATGTGTACTGTTGAGATACGGATGCCATTACAGTCATTTAAAAAACATGAATAGTCTAGAAACTGCGATCTGCTTGACAATACCCATCATCTCGCGTGCCATGCGGTCCTGAGCTGATCCAGATACAACTCTGTGTTTAAAATAGCCTTTCTATGTAGTCCTCTAATCATCCTTAACCATATTGGGTCATATCAGGCCGTTCTGAAATCCCAAGGGTTTAAGCCTCTGCTGGCGGAAGTTTAATTGAAAGGTAATGTTTCATCTGGCCTTATACCCCAGGAGTCCACAGGGAATTATCCCTTACAGAATGGCACGATCTGGGATTGTGTGGAGAAAATCCCCACAAGAGTCACAGGCTGTCAGAATCTACTTTACTGTAACTGAACGGGCTAAATGCCACATTGATTGGGTAAATCATTAAGAACTAAATTGTTTTGGTAAAAGCTTATTTTGGTAAAACTTACAAGATCAGCAGTTCATGTAAGCAAATGTATTAACTAATATTAACAAATATACTATATGGCCGCGGAAAAAATTAAGAGACCACTCCAACTTTTAATTTCAAATCAGCATTTCTAGATGTGAATGTTGTGGCCATTCTAGTAGTGTCTGTTGAATTTCAATAGAATCAAACCTCAGGAGTGACAAAGTCATCCAACAGCAATGGGGAAGACTGACAGCATGACAAGACACATGAAAACTGATAAAAATCAAGGTTATCATATAAAAAGTATTTTTTGAAGTTTTCCTAAATACAGTTACATCCTGTTGCTGGCACCTGTCTCCTCCACCTGAGGGCACCATATTGCTCTGTGTTTCTGCCTGTGTTGTTAGGACTCCATTTCCAATGTTGGCTTGTGTCTTGTGATTGTTAACTGGTTTCAGCTGTGCTTCATTTCCTGTTTGTCCCTTCATCTGTGTATATACTGTATAACCCTTGTGTTCAGTTGTCTGTTGTGAATCGTTGTTTTATGTTACACTCTCGTGGTCTTCATGTGTTTGTGGATTATTATGTTACCCTGTGGACTCAATTAAAATATTAATCTGCATGTGGATCGGCTCCCTGTTCTCCTGTTTGCCTGGTTCGTAACAGAACGATTCACCACTTATGGATCCAGCAATCCGTTTGGCCCGTCTCCCCCAACGTAATCTCGAGGACCATGTAAAGACTTTCTCGGACATTGCTCATTTTTCTAGATATCCGGACTGTTTGTTAATAGATCTGTTCTGTGATAGTCTTAAGGTACGCGCTTATCGCCAGCGTTTTTCGAGACGTTTTTCGGCGTTCATACCCAAACGATTTTCACTGGCGATGAGCCGAGGGAATTTGCAAATTCACTCCCTGATATAGATGGCACTTAATTAAAAACAGAAAAACCCCGGTACACAAGGTGGCGCTGCGCAACTTTATGCGTTCTGACACTCGCTTGTCACACAGAAGAATTCATCTTGGTTCCTCTTCGTCAATGTATGCTCGGCAAGACCGTTTTGTGCTTGAGCGCCACCAAGTCGTGTTTTACTGTAACTTCAGCAGCTCCAGGCACATGAACAAAAGCGCAAATCTTATTGGAAGGCCAGTTTTTAACACGGCGCGTCAAACCAAAAAAATGAGCCTGAGGCGTTTAAAAAAAAAAGACGCTTTTACGCCTGCCGTTTTCCACGTCGGTGTGTACACTCACATTGGTGCCCTTTGTTTAGACACGACACGTTAATTTTCGATGATAAACGCACGCAATTATCGTCCTGGTGTGGATGGGCCCTTAATAATCATTATCAACACATTATCTCCCGTTATGATCCTTGAGGGTCCTTGGCACAGTTTATAGACTATGCACTTTTATCTTGTGGCTTCCCCTTCACCATGGGCGAGGTGGAGGAGAAGGCTGCCCATAAACATTTTTTGGGAGGGGGCAGTTGGCCCGCTCGCAAGATGGCCGTCAGCCCAGAGCCTCCAGCCGTCATGGCCGTCACATCAGTGGTCCCAAGTCCAGTGGTCCCGGGTCCCGTGGTCCCAAGTCCGGTGGTCATGGTGTTGCCCGTTCCTGAGGTTCTGCCCTTGGAGTCTGCTCTGACGGTGGTGGCTCCTGTCTGGGCTGTGCGCTGTTTGTCCGCACCAGAGCCTGCCTCATCCAAGATGGCCACTTCTGAGCTCCCTGCCTCATCCAAGATGTCTTCCAGCCCCGCCTCTGCTCCATGGTCCTAGCCCTGTTCTCATCCACGGGCCTGGCCCTCCGTCCCAACCCCGGTTCCGTCCTCTGGGGGGGGTTATGTTACGTGCTGTTGCTGGCGCCTCGGTCCTCCACCTGAGGGCACCATATTGCTCTGTGTTTCTGCCTGTGTTGTTAGGACTCCATTTCCAATGTTTCCTTGGGTCTTCTGATTGTTAACTGGCCCACAGATACATGCACAAATATTACTGTTGTATTGCTTGAAAGTGAATCTGAACTTGCTTTCTTTGCAGTAATTGAGGTCTGTAAAGGTAAAACACATACCTAGAAATAGTACATTTTAAAATCAGAAAAACTGTTTCTGAAATGGTCTCTTTTTTCTGCGGCTGTATATGCAAAAAACTATTTGTAACAAACTGCAGTTTGATTGATATTAATTGGAATGCACAATAAAAAACATGATTTATTTAAACTAGGGCTGTCAACGTTAACGCGTTAACGTATGCGATTAATTTTTTCAAATTAACGCGTGAAAAATATTTAACGCAATTAACGCAGCATCCGTTTGTTTTGACATTCTTTGTCTAGCGTTACATTATGTAATCACGCTCTTATTCGTGTACAGGCTTTTAAACCACTTAAGCGCGGTTTTAAACAGTTGCTTTGACGCGTTCAATGAAGATTGACAGCTTCTAAACTGTGAGACGCGGCAAAACGCAACGCGATGTCCAGTCTGGTGTAAACAGTCACAGGCTGAAGGCTGCGTTGGTGAATCTCTGTCAGACAGCGCATCCGTGTTAAGTTCTCTTTCGTGCTTGAATGGTTAAAACCACACAAGATTATGTCAGAAAGCCCGTTTTGTCTAGCATTTTCTTAAGCACAGACTTCAAAGTGTAAAATAAAATCTTAAATGAATGCAAAGAGTTGTGAAAATGGGAGTGCGGTGACTGTCAGATCTGCGTACTGAGACAGCTCTTAAAGGGGCCACGTTCTTAAACGTGCTGCTGTGACTCCTGTCACTAATGTTAATCAAAGAACAAAAGAAAAGAAGAAATCAATGTGATTTTGTAGCTTTAATAAGAATTATTCTGCATTTAATTTATAATTTAGCATTAAAGACTGTAAAGTGTTTGAGAACTTCCTTCAATTTCTGTATATTTCATGATAGCTCTCAATTATACTGTTGAATGGCTATAATTAATGTTAAAATAATCAATTTAATAGAGACATCAGTTACAGTACTAATATCAAAATGTTTTCTTTCATTCATAAAATGACGCTGTTAAAGAAATATGTTGTTTCTACATCAATTTGAAGATTAAATGTGAAATTATTAAAATGTAAAAGTATATTTTAAAATATTATTGTTGTGTGCGATTAATCGTGATTAATCACTGAAAATGTGTGATTAATCCGATTAATTTTTTTAATCGATTGACAGCACTAATTTAAACTTTATCACAGAAATGAAAACACTGTTGAATGCAAACAGAGCTCACCTTACATACTCATACACTCACCAGGTAAATTAGCACTGGTTACTTTCTACAGCGCTTCCACTTTTTTCACATCTGTTTTCATTCTATGCGGTTCATTTTATTCATTTCGCCCCGCTCCTTCCCCTTTAGCCTTCGTTTCTTCTGCCAATCTCTACGGCGCGTCCCGGGCACTTGAAAGGTAAGAGAAATAGCTGGAAGGCCTCCTCATCAAAGGTGTTTCATTATATCTGCAGCTATAGGAAAGTCAGGGATGACTACAGCACCCTTTGATTCCCGTGTGTTGGAAGTACAATTACTCATATATCTTAGGTTGATAGATACAGATGCTCAAACCTAACAGCAAATCATGTACGAATTCACCTGAATGCTGATGTACTTCACTTCCTGCCACATGCCGCTATATTAATGATTGAGGTGACTGCAAACTGAAGGTGGTATTGCCTCAAATTGCTCCAAATTCTCCTTGTTCTTTTTGGTGCTTCTTCACCTCTTGTCACATCATGCTTCAATGATGATTAAAGTGATGTTGTTGGCCAAGGTCTCGTGACCCGGTCTTGGACCCACAGAACACCCCGCTGATCTGCACATGATGGGTGACTGGTTCAGAGCAGGGCAGACCTTATCAGTGACCCAGACAGAAGCAGGCGTGAGCAGAGTAGTTACCGTCCCTTTAACCTGATGTTATTTCTCAGAGAGCTTATGTTTTTTATCACTTCTCATAACAGATTTCTGTGACGTTTTATGTCTGCATGAACCTAATCTATTTAGTCTATAAAACTAAACATCTTTGTTCACTGTTTCATGATCAGAAACACAAATAGTTCCATTATGACTAAATCAGTGATCAGATGGGATGGCAGTTTTTATGGCAGTTTCAAAGGGAAAGATGAGAGAAAGATGAGAGGCTATAATGCTTAGACGTGCTTATAGAACTCATTCATCTTCACACAAGATGAAATTTGTTGCTCAGTGCTATATAGTAGTGGATCATAGTAGTAGTTGTTGTTGTTGTAGTAGTAGTTGATTCCATTTGTCATCAGGTATCTAACAAATTTGTGTTCACCTAGGTGAAACTAGATGAAATAAAAAAATTGCTTTTAGTACTTAACTATTTTAATTAACATTGTTTTACAAGAAGAATTACAAGATCCATAGTCTGACTGATTTTTACGTTTATGCTGACCAGCTCTGAAATGTACTTCCATGGCTACCGTAGCCATCCACTCATGTATGTGTAAATAATTCAGAATGGCATGTCATCCTGTCTGCTCAAGACTTTCATCTTGGTGACATGAGTGGAATGTTTAGTGAAGCAAGAAGAGCGAGAAATGGAGATGATGAATAAGACAAAAAAAAAAAACAGATGTGGGATAGAATGCATGGGAGGAGCAGGAAGTAGAATCAATATAAAGTTAAACCAATGTCAAGTAAGAGCTAGAAAGACTGGGAGTAGAAGAGCGTGTATAGGGTTCCCATACATTTTCATCCAGGAACCCCCAAACATGTGTAATCTATAACTGTCAAAAGTTTAGGATTACTTGATTTCTCATGATTTCAAAAATCTTTTAATGAAGGTGTAGGGGTCTATGTTTCAATGTTTGAAATGACTTTTGTACACAAAATACACAAAAAAAAAAATATTTTTTTTTATTTTTGCTGGAAATCAAAACTGCGTTAACACCAAATGCGAATTAAGTGATTTCCATGAGTAAATTGCATAGAAAGTCAATGCAGAGATGCGAATAGATACAAACTCGCACCGGGCGACACAAATGACATGAATTCATGTCATTCCTATCGCCTGGTGTCTATTCGCGAACTCACAATTTACAATTTACTCTTCTGTGCTAGTTGAAAAATTTCAACGCGAGCCAGAAATTTGCATGAAGAGCTCATTGACACCCACTGTTTGAAACGTCCGGATGCGTGAAGACACTCCCCGCCACGCAAGGTTTTTGCGTCATACACACAAAAATCACGAACTATTCCGTTGAGTAATAAAGAGCAAGGAACGCGATGCATCGCGTTTGGTGTGAACACAGCATTAGAGGTATCAGCAGTTAATGAGTGCAAATGCTTTAGGGGCTTGAGACAATGGCCCTGTGATATTTAGCGCAGACTGGACAGTTACTGCCGAGTTTAACAAGGTCATTAGCTAATTAGTCAACCACCCCTTCTGTTACACCCAGCCCCTCTCCAAGCCCCAAAGGGTCTTATTTTAATCTCTTATTTAAAGTACTGCCATGAGGCGCTCTGGAGCAGCGTGGTTACTGTGATGTTAATAACCCCGGCTTTAACAGTGAGAAAGTATTCTTGAAAGAGCCACATGCTAGATATAATCAACAAGACAGGCACACAGGGCAGTGCTTAACAAATGTTGCCTTCTGCCCCTTCTAATCAGAACCAAAAAAATTCAATAAGAACTTTACTGAAAGTAAATACAAAACACTAATAATAGAGTTGGGTCAGGCAGGAGGTCAGATGATGCACAAGACAGGAAAATATGAAATTGCTTTCAGTGTACTGTAGAATCACATTTACTTCTCTTCTTGACAGGAAAAGGATGGACTAGAGAGTGCTGTAAGTACAGTAAATGTGACATGAGGGTGAGTAAAACAAAAGAATATTCATTTTTGGGTAAACCTTCCCTTTAAAGGGATAGTCCACCCAAAAATGAAAATTCTGTCATCATTTACTCCCTCAATTTGTTTCAAACCTGTAAAAATTTATTTGTTTTTAAAACAATATTTGGAAAAATGTTAGCAACTGAGATTTCTGGGTCATCAGTGACTACCATAGTAGAAAAAAATGATTGTACGTTTTTCTTTGTTCTGTTGAACACAAAAGAAGATATTTTAAAGAATTTAGGAAAACAAACAGTTCTAGCAGTTCTTTGACTAGCATTTTTTTACTACACCAGAAGTCTTCAAAATATCTTTACATTTCTGAGTCATTTTTTTCAGACTTGGAACAACTTGAGGGTGAGTAAATGATGACAGAATTTTCATCTTTGGGTGGAGTATTCCTTTAAGGCTGATTCAAAAATAAAACAAATTGGTGAGCTGTCCCTTTAAGAAAGGTGTTTGGGTGTGTGAATCTCCATGTAGACTCCGTGCTCCCTGATTTAAATGCTAATGCAGTAGGACTGGGCAACAATACGGACAATCATATTTGAATAAGCCGCTGTTTCCCCTGGAGTGTCTCACTTTCGCTCTCATTTTTCATTTCGGAAAACCGGCGGACGGCTGATAAGCCACTTTCTGTAATTGTTTGGCTAAATGCAAGTGGGGGGACAAAATTATGGGGCTGTTCCTTACAGAAAACCTAGGACTTGCAAACCTGCTTCAGTTACTGGAGAAGCAACAAGCTTTGTGTCCCCTATTACACATTTTTGCCAGTCTATACAATCTATAAACACAGTGGACCTTATTTCACCAGATGACCTTGATCTTATTCCTCGTTGTTTTGCAGGGCCAAACGGTTGAGTTATTGACTGAACGGTGCGGTAACATGATAGAGCACCTTCATTTATCATGTATTTAGAAATAGATTGAAGGTAGATTGAATAAAGGGATGGTTTTGTGAAAGAGGGAGCAAGACTGTCTATCTTAGTTACTTTCCATTTAGCAGACACTTCATCCAAAGAGACTTATGCTACACTAATTGAATGGAAAGTCTCCCGTAAGCAACTAGAGGTTAGGTATCTGGCTCAAGGGCACATGGGTAATTGGACTGGATCTTGAATGGCTCCTGAGCCACTCTTACTTGGATTGATATAGCAATCTTCAGGCTAGAAAACCAAATTTGTAAAGGAATATTCTGGTTTAATTATCTGATTGCTTTCAACGCATGTAAAAAAGTTTGACTCATCCTTGAGTCATCCAGGATGTTGAAACAAACAGAATATTGAATATTGCATAACATTAATACACATGCAGTGGGAGCCTAGGGAAAATTATTAAAATATGCAATTATAACTTTGCTTCATAAGTAGACCATAGTTGCGGCACTTTGGTCTCTATACTGAATATTTTAAGACAAACTGACATAAAACCCACAATCCAGATTAACCAGGCTCTGGTGACAGGAGGCAGAACGTTAGAGACCGATAACTTTAATCCCAGTTTAATTTCATTATATAAATAAAGATCCATGTCAAAATTTGTACATATCTTTTAATGACTCCAGTGGCCACAATATGTATTTAGTGACCCCCTGCGCAACAGCGTGACTTCTTTCGAAAGAATAAACACACTACATCTACACTGTAACATTTTGCTGTAGTTTTGCAGCAGGTTTGCCAGTAATTTACTGTAGATTTAATTACTTCTCTATTAGTACTGTTTTCAGTTTGAGTTAAGCTTTACTTTAACCAAAATTAAAACACGTTGACTTTTGAGATTCAAAATGAGCAAGAAGAGACTGGCATTAGCACAGCAACACTGCAAAAAATGACATTCTTCCTAAGCATGTTTGTCTTATTTTTACACTAAAAAAAAATTAAGATACATTTACATAACAAGAAAAGTGACCTAAGATATTTAGTCTTGTTTCATGAAAGAAAATATAAGAAATAGGTAAGTTTAAACAAGTGTTTGAAACAAAATTGTAAATTAAATCTACAGTAAATTACTGGCAAACCTGCTGATAATTTTTTTTTCTCCTCTATAGATCAAATAGAAAGCACTGGACACAGACAGCTTGTTTGTTTGCAGATGAAGTGTGATAAAGCTTAGATTTGATAACAAATGTAAAAACATTGTAAAAGTTGACCCTATTAACTATTTTATTTTAAATTGTATTTTATTCTTTTACAGCTTTTTCCATTTCAGTTGAGGTCACAAATTGCTCTTTTAAACCCGACGATCTGTACTGATAAGTACATTTCAGTTTTAAACATTCTCATAGAAAGTACATGCGTTTATGGAATTAAGATGGGTTGCAGACTGCATTTCACATTAAATTTAATGCTCAATGTTCAATAAATTATGCACCATGTAGCAAGCACATGCATGCAGAAACCCAATAATAAGCTCTTCTGAGATATTTATGGTTACGGTCACCCAGAAACATGTACATCCCTTCATATAGACTGGACAGTCAGTTGCTTTTCACCACACAGCTTTCAAATCTCCCTTGAGGCAGATGTCCCTGAGTTTAAGATGCATGCTCCCTCTCTATCACACACCTGCAGATTAACCAAGTGTGACTTGTGCGCATGTCGACAAACATACTTTATTTTCTAAAACTAGTTATTAGCATTTCAAGAGCTTTCATTTATACCACATAAATATGCAAACTTGGAGTCTCTATGAAAGATCCATGCCCTTTCTGTTGGATCGGTGCAAACATACGCACGTCCACTGCGGCTGTCTTGAACCTGCCACAGTTAATCTGTCTCTGTGTGGAGGAACTCGGGTTGCCTTTCCACAACAACTAGAGCACACACACGTATGCATGCGTGCATCAGGCACTAACGTGCTGCAGGCGAGCCACGCGCTCGATTCATGCACTTTGCTCATGAAAATCTGAATGCAAGTTTCTAAAAATAAACCCACTCTTTCTCACGCATTCTGAACTCATTCAGTCGATTCTGTTGTTTGCTGTTTGTTTTGGTGGAGGCATGCTAAAAATAAAAGGTGTTTTGCCCTGCACGCACCAAAGAGTCTCTGTCAAATATTGCTTTAGCCGTGATCACTCATTCAGAAAATTGGAGCAGAAATTGGTGACTTATCCTTGTAGATGATAGATTGTAGAATGCACTGTATTCCCTGACCATTATATGATAACGGGGGCAGAAAAATAGATAGAAGAAGAAAGTCGATTTTTTGTTTCTGCATGCATATTTGCATGCGTGTGTGTGAATGTTAGAACAAGTATGTGAGGTGTTAATTTCCCTGCTGTGCTAACACACTTACATGATGAGCAGCTTTGAGCCAACCGCTCTCAGTTGTTTGTAACAAACACACAAATACATATACCTCTGAGCCCATTTTGTTTGAATTCGAAACTTTGAAGAAGTTGGATGTTATTGGATCCTTGTTACATTAGATAAGGAAGATATGAATTCATATTCAAGGTGAATTCAAATTCACATTTAGTAGTTTTGATTGCCATGAAGCATAGGATCTGGCTTAAGTGATTTCATGATTTCAGGATACCAAGATGCTTTTCGGTTGCCAGATTTGCAGTATTTGTCTTGTCAAAGTTGACTATAGAAGTATCTAAACAAGCCCCGCCGTTCACACTGTTAATAAAAATGTATACAAATGAATCGTTGCTGAATCAGACATTTAAATGCGGTATGACAAAAATATGTGTTAAAAACGTTTTGTTTGTGAACGATAATTTTTGAAGAATACATAAATTTATGTTGTGTAATGTCTGATGTTTGAGAAAATATATGAGGTCTCTAACTTAATAATTAACTAAATTTTTTCTGTCAGTTCTTTCCCTTTTTTATCAAACTAAATTTCTCCATCAATACTGATTATTTAGAGTGATATGTGCCGATGCCGATAGTATGGTGGTTAAATTAACTTGCATTAACTACATTTTTGAAGATCAAATTAATACTTCATAACTTTCTGAATGTTAATAATTCATATAATAACTATTAATGTTGAACATGAAACTGGTGATGTTTTTTAATATTTTCTATACACATAGTCTTTGCATGTTCCTGTCCTCTTTTGATTGACATTGTATGTTTTTAAAACATAACGCATAATGCACTAGATGGGAGATAGGGGATGATCTAGACAGTGTAAACATTAAAGTCTTAATTTCGTGTTAGTGTCACGCAAGCGGTTGCACGTGAGTGTCCTCCGGTTCAGACACACGATAGCACAGAACTGATCATATGTGTAGATCATACGCGCAAATCCACTGAGAAAACAAAACGTATCTGACTCGTTTCAAGTCTACACAGAATGTTGTATGTTAAGGTTCTATGGAAGTGATCGGACATCGCAACCTTGGTGAGTAAAGGAGAAGACAAATGTCATTGTCACTCACCAACGAAATGTGTCACTGGTATCACTGATCTTCCTATTCTTTTCTGAATACTTTTACACCACTGTGGCTATCACGCTGTTAAATGCAGCTTTGTCAGGCTGACAGTGCAATAAATAAAACGCTATTGGTTATTTTAAAAGAGGGCGGGGCCACTCGATTTGTCTCGTGCTCTCTGCATTTTTCAGTTGAAATTAAGTCAACACATCAAATAATGCTGCGCGTTCCAAGGCATTGCAGTGGGGCTTTAATAATAAACAAATAGGATGAGAGAGATGTATCTTCAGTGTTATTTCTTTATAAATAAATAATATTAATATATGAATTATATGAAATTGCTAATTACATAATTTCCCCCATGATCATAGTTTTTAATTTTTGGGTGTCGCACCAAAGGACAACAAAACTTAAAACTTTTATAGTGGTTCCAAAAAAGTTAAATATTTCAACAATTCTGAGATAAAAACTAATCATGTGCACATATCATGGGCTTCCCAGGGTCCTTCAGTAACATCACCCTGAATTACATGATTTAAAATCGGAGGTCATGTTTTTTTAGTGACAAAATGTATCAAGTTCCTATGCTTTTAGAAATATATGGATGAAAAAAAGATTGCCATTTACTAAAGTAGACAACATGTAAAATTATGCCTGGGATATTTATTAACATTTTTATGCTTTTTTCATTAATTTATAGAATTTGTAATTTATCACACCATGCTGGAGACAGTCACAACACAGGACAATTTTGAGTTTTACCTAAAAAATGTAAAAAAATGTAACAACAAAGCAGTTCCAAGTAAGACAAAGAAATGTTTAACCAATTACTGCATTTTAAATCATGACAATACTAATTATATTCATTTTTGTCTCTGACAGTGAAAATGGCACGTCAAAAGGTGCTCCTGCACCGTTAATTATATTCATTTTTGTCTGTGACAGTGAAAATGTCACGTCAAAAGGTGCTCCTGCACTGGGCACTTCGCGAGGGGGAGACCACACGAAGGGTCGTCACATAAATAGAAGTAACATTGTTTTTTAAGTACTTCCTTCCCCTAGTGTGTTCTAAAGGTTATATACAAGTCACATTGATCTTCTTAATCCAGAATTCACACATCTAGGGCTCTTACCATCCGAGTAAGGCACAGGGATGTTCAATTCTGATTGGTATTTGCCCCTACTGTGGTGTGAAGAAAGAGCGATGGGTTGTATGCATCTGCTAAGCTTTTACAATCCCAGCACAAAACTCTAATACATGGAAGAGAGTACGTGCTCTGTAGGTCAAACTATAGTCAGATGTGTCCATTTAAAGAAGGACAAACTGGACAAACTGGACACATAGAGTGAGTACCAATGTGTGTACGTATCATATAGATGTGTGCTAGCATTCTCACAGGTTTCTGTGTCTTTGTGTCTGTATTTTAGCAGGAGGGAATCAGGAATCTCATTTAAGTGTAAATGTATTTCATTTTGGCCTTTCAATTGGTGGTAGTTTAAAGCTCATAAATGCTCCCTGACCTTGTCAGTATGACTGTCACCTCTGTGAAGTGCATAACGGTGCACATCAACACGCCATAGGAAAACCTTGAAACACTTCCAGACAGCACCCATGGTGTTCGATTAACTGTCAGAGACAGGCGAAGAGTTTTCTTAAAGCTGTATATCGTTCGCTTGAATTACATTTGAATAATCAGTAAATGTACATCTGAACTGACACATTTTACAATATCTTGAACCTCCTCATTCATCTCTTTCCCATGTTTGAAATTCACATCTCTCATGCGCATACATGCATTGTTTTTATTAAACAAATACTTTTTCAGATTTTTCCCTTGAAAAGGTTATAGTTAAACTTTCATGAATTCATATTTTATCACTTTAAGTTTAAAGTACAGAGCTATAAATATTATAGGCTGGGATCAATCAATAGCTTGAGTATGATCCATCATCTGCTGTGAGCGGAGTCAGTGAACACTGACTGTGAGCGGGAAATGGAAAACTCGGAGCGGAATACACAGATCTCTAGCGGAGTGATAACAGAATGCTTTTATCAGGGATGCGAGTCCATTCCACTTCACTCATACAGCCTATCGTGCAGTTTGTTGTTGCATGCGTGCTGTGCACATGTGAGGCATTTACACAGACGTCTGCCGAAAGCTTCTCAAAATTAGTGGAGAACAGAGAAGTTGCACAGACGTGCAGTATAGGCGCACAATTGTAAAATAATAATAACCATAATTTCAGGAACGTCAAAGCCCCTCACATGCCAAGGCCCTATGTACATGCCAAGGCCCCCTTTCCCCCCCACTTGCGACGCCCCTGCACGGGGTAAAGTGAACTGGTGATTTAATGTAGGTGAAACAAACGACAGGTAACAATCCACAGGTAATCCACAAATAACATCCATGGGTAAATCCACAATAAACGACAGGTAACATCTACAGGTAAACACTCATAACATCCGCGGGAAAAAGGTAACAGAGGGTCGGAACTAGCAAAACATCAAGAACAACTGATAACTTACAACTAGACCTGACAAAGCACAAGACAAAACACTTGTGGAGTTGTTACAGTACCCCCACCCTCCCGCAGGACGAAGATGAGGGAGCCTGGTGAAGCCAGAGGGATGATGGGCCACTGCGAAGACAAGGGAGACAGGAGCCGAGGTGCAGACGTTGGCTCAAAGGACCGAGGTGGAGTCTGGGTCTCAGAGGCTGAGGGAGACATGGGATACTCCAATTCAGGGGTAGTTGGCGGCTGAAGATCCTGAGGCTCATTCGACCCAACAGCGCTGGCGTGCTGAGGGTGAGCTGAGGGATTTCCGGGTGCCAACAGGCCCAGGGCTGACACACTGGGTGACGAAGGCTGAGGAGGCAGAGGGAAGGCTGGGCGGGACCAGCGAGGGCGTGGGAAGGCTGGGCAAGACCAGCGAGGGCGTGGGAAGGCTGGGCGGGACCAGCGGGGGCGTGGGAAGGCTGGACGGGACCAGCGGGGGCGTGGGAAGGCTAGGCAGGACCAGCGGGCGCGTGGGAAGGCTAGGTGGGACCAGCGGGGGCGTGGAAAGGCTGGGCAGGACCCACTGGGAAGGGAGCAGCCAAAAGTCAATGTCCATTGTCCAATCCAAGAGTCCAGAGGCCGTTTGCAGCTCACCCTCAGTGGCGGGAGTATGGGCGGGACTTCCCTCAAAGCCCTCCAGAACTCCCACGGCGGCACCTGGTCAGATGCGTCTCGGGGCTCAAGCTGGGTCGCATGCTTGCGTCAGTGTCACTATGGTCTCTGCCTCTCTGTTAACGGTGACGTCAGGTGAGTGTTCTGTGCTGAGGGGTGGTGGCAGGCTGGTAACTGGTTCGGGGCGGGATCTATGGGGTTCGGAGAGCTGGACTGCGGAGGATTAAGGCGCGCATCCCGGATGAGCCGAAACAACCCCGCCATTTACGGCCGGGACCGGGTGACTAATGTACTCGCAATCATCTCTTTTCCCGACGCAGAATTCACACCCCACTGGCTGGAGGACTTGGTTAAAGAGTACATAAAATGAGATCATGAAAATCACATTTCATGCAGTGTGTAATGTTGGCATGTTTGAAAGTAAGCAGTCTGCCAAGTTGTAAATCCGAAGGTGAATGAACAACAAAGTTATTGGCTTGGAAAAAAGGGAGTCGACTCTGAATCATGCAAACCAGTTGTCGCTAGTCTGATTCGCGAACCGCTGCGGATTTACGTCACTACATATAGTCCCCTCCTACGTTTTGCTAGGACTGCTCGTGAAAACTTCACTCTTCTCCCCCAAACACTGTAGCTCGTGAGCCTCATTCATGGTAGACCAATCACAGCAGACTAGACCATCTGACCAATCACGTCAGACTAGGCTAGCGGAAAGGAGGGGATTAGACAGATGAATCGCGGAACGCATCATTTGAAAGTCAGTCAAGAAGTAAGGTAAGACTAACTGCCTATTATTACGAAATAGTGTTTTTACACCTTCTATGTACATACACTTGTTGTTGGACACTCCATAAACCAAAGTAGGACCTTAAAAATCACTAGTTCTGTACTCTTTAATAAAGTCCTCAAGGCGGTATTCATCTGCATCGGGAAGCATAATGAGAGCGAGTAGCTCATCACCCAGTCCCGACAGAAATAAGTGGTTACATTCGGGGTCGCTCCAACTCACCAGCCTGCACGCCTCGAAGAAATCCTCCGCATACTGTACCTCTCCAGACATGCTGTCCTGGCAGAGCTGCATCAGCTGGGTCTCTGGAGAGGTGATGTCGTAGTCCAGGTCCGAAAGAGGGTCAGTGAAGGGCTCTATGGTGGCGAAGGGGACCGGTGATAGAGTGGTCATCGCGTTTGGTGGTCAGGTCTTCTGTAACACTTCGGGACTGAAGGACGATGCCACACACAGGATAAAGGGAACTGGTGATTTAATGTAGGTGAAACAGATGAACAAACGACAGGTAACAATCCATAGGTAATCCACAAATAACATCCATGGGTAAATCCACAATAAACGACAGGTAACACCACAGGTAAACACTCATAACATCCACAGGAAAAAGGGGGTCAGAGGGTTGACACTAGCAAAACATCAAGAACAACTGATAACTTACAACTTTACAACTAGACCTGACAAAGCACAAGACAAAACACAGGGTATAAATAGAGTCCGGGGGAAAGAGGATCAGGTGGGGGTGCAATCATGGCATGCAAAATTTTATGGGGAGTGTAGTAGTCCGTGAGTTCAAAAGTGCATGGTGAAAGGGAACGGGAATGGCCGGGAAAAGGTACTGATGCGGGATGCGTGGCAGACAGTGGTGGAGTTGTAACAATATAAACAACCTTAGGCAAATTATGAAATTAAGCAAGAAATGTGAATAGATTCGGAGACTTTGTCAATTAATCAGCTTAAAAGTTCACCCAAAAAGGAAAATTCTGTCTTCATTTACTCACACTCAAGTTGTTCCAAATCTGTATAAATTTCTTTGTTCTGTTGAAACACAAAAGAAGATATTTTGAAGAATGTAGGTAACCAAATAGTTATGGGTGCCCTTTTGACCACCATTGTAATTTTTCCAACTGTGGTAGTCAACGGTGGCCAAGAACTGTTCGGTTACAAGCATTCTTCCAAAAATCTTTGTCTGTGTTCATCAGAACAAAGAAATTTAAACCGATTTGGAACAACTCGAGGGTGAGGAAATGATGACAGAATTTTTTTGGGGGGTAAACTGTCCCTTTAATGTAGTGTTTCAGATATAGACACATTCACCTGTACATGTTTTATAGGATATTTACAACCTGAAATCAAATCCAGGGGGCTTTCATTCTTTGATATGAGATCAAAGTTTGTAAACAAACTGTAACTGTTTTTATCTTAGAGTTATTTTCTCAAACTATATATATAGTCTGATATGTTTTCATTTCATAATCAATTTATGATTTTTCTTAATATGATGATGTAGTCTGCTCTCTGTTCTGGCCGATACACTCTTAAAAATAAAGGTCCTTTAAAAAGTACTTTGATGCCATAGAATAACCTTTTTTGTCTTAATAGTTTCATAAAGAACTTTTAACATCCGAAGCACCTTTCTGTTTCACAAAGGTTCTTTGTGGCGAAAAAAGGTTCATCAGATTATAAAAAGGTAAGAAAGAGATGGTTCTTTAAAGAATATTTGACTACATGGTTCTTTGTGGAACCAAAAATGCAGTGATGGCATTGCTGTGAAGAATCTTTAAAGCACTTTTATTTTTAAGATTGTACGGAAATACACTAAGCATGCTCAGGCAGGAATTCACAATTAATTGAATAAATATTCTAGATTATAATTACGACCATACCATACAGGCCCGGATTAAGAATTCAGGGGCCCCTGGGCACAAGTGTCTTGTAGACCCCCCCCATACACACGTGCACACAATAAAGTTTTGAATTAGCCTATAGGGTACTACGTGTAGGAAACACCTCTATTTTATACAGGATTACATTGCCAAATTACAAAATGATTACAAACTGAAGGACAATATCAACACCTGCACACATTCTCAGGATTTACACTGCATGATTGCAACAATGCTTTCCTGGACCAACAACAACAATATCAAGACATTTCCCTGCATACTGTAACTCATGTGCAAGCACAAAGTGCCTCACCTCTACCTATTAATTCAGTTCTATCAGATTCTTCCACAATTCACACACAAACACGTCGGATTCACAAAACATTTCTTAAGAGAAAATATAAGAACTTTATCAAGATAAATTATAGGATGTTCTTAAGTGTATTTCTCAAATATTTTCTTATAAACAAATAAAGAATAAAAGGGCAGACTTTGTAATTTGTCCATTTGTTAAACTTTATTTGTGTAAGAAGCACCTCGGGACTCATGTTCTTATGTAAGCGTGTAATGTGTTAAACGGCATTAACGAATAGAATAGGTATACTTCTTTAGCCTATATGTTACAGGTCTGTGTAAGTAAACATTTTGCAATGTATGTAAAAGCACTCTGGATTTTCTCTTAACTTTTGAGATTTTAAAGACAACCGTGAGGGTATTCTAATTTAGCCTATAGATTATATTTACAACAATAAAGCTGTTCTCATTTACATATTTTCAACTTCTATCGTCAGTTCTGACTTATAACGCGACATCTTCTAACAAATCACCATAAAAAGAGAGATTTTGGCCATATTGTTTCACACAGCCTGTGTTCATGTTTATATATTCAAACAGTCGAAGTCGATAAGAGTGACAGGTTGTTGGAAACGCTGTTTTGTACTCATTGATGATGACTCATTTTTTTTCGTAACTACTGTTTTTCTTCTTTGTGTTCTATTGATATTGATATTTGTTGTTGTCTTCTCTGTCACTTCTGATGTACAGTGACCTTGAGTGGTTTGAAACGCGCCTTAAATAAATGTATTATTATTATTTCATTCAGGAGTCACCTGTCGAATGTGCTGCTTCTTCCTGCCCCTCACTTAGACAATCCCTGCACGGGGAAAGAGTGACCTTGCACTCACGGGTCAGCACTGGCGACATTGTCCCACTCAATGAAAGCTAAGGTTTATCGGAAAGTCGCTAGATTTATCGCTTTGTGCTTCTCCTGAACAAAAGCTGCTAAAGGGCATGTAAAAGTTACTAAATCAAGAGACAGACTTGCATACGTTAGAAACACTGTTTTGTGTGCGCACTTGCGTGTGCGGGCCAGAGAGGCACACGGCAGAATGAATATAGTGAAAACATTGTTATGTGAAGTTTTCTCCCCCTTGCTTGGGCCCCAAGCACGCATGGGCCCCTGTGCCCACAATGCCCATTGGATAATCCGGCCCTGATACCATACCATTTGTGTACCAAATTCTGGGAGGGTGCGGGGGTGTTGTGCAGGGCAAATAGAGCACCCCTCTTGTTATAAATCGTTTTAAATCTTTTAATGACTTTATATCTAACATAACATAATTTTCACATCAAATTCTTAAATGTAAATCGATATATTTATTCAGAATAATAAGACAGATTGTTTAATGCAGCTCACAGGGCCATGAATCCAGGAATGGTATACAGTATCTGCAAGGTATCATTTTAATTTTGCATTAAAATTTTGCCTCATGTCTCCGTCTGAGTGGGTCAGACTGTGAGGAGCAAGCTAATGGAAAACACGGAGTGGAATATGCGGACCTTTAGCGGTGTAATAAGAGAAAGTTTTTCGCAGGGATGTGAATCCTCTCTACTCCACTTCGGTTAAAGTTACCGTTCAATTTCGCCTACCAAAGGGCGCCTCAGCCTGTGAGGGCAAATAGCAGGGGCATCGCTAGACCTAAAGCTCTAGTGGGGCGCAGGCTCCCCATTACTTTTTCTATCACTTTTTTCTTAAAAACCTGCGTTGTGCAAGAAGTATGCAACACAATGCACTATACAAACTTCCCTTGCTTAAACCACTATTCCTACAGTGCACGATACTGGGGAAGGTAAACATTTATCTATTTAAACATATTTAAGTATCTTCAACACAATTAACATAAACTTTATTAACATGTTTGCATGCACTGTATGGAAATAATAAAAAGCAGAGAGAAATTTTTCTTGCACATCTGCATTCATTACACAATGATAACAATGAATAATTACATGTTTTCACGAATTTACAATTACAATATTTCAAGAAACCATTTGTTTTATGGCTCCAACTAATATAAGTAACATATTTTATCTAAAAAAAACAATATTTTCTGGTTTAATAGCCAAGTCCAAACAAAGTTTGTTAATTTTTTTTAACTGTACATGCCTATAAAAGCACAGAGTTATCTCAGCCATAGGTACTGTCAACTTTTTATGTAATGTCCTAAACTAGAATTTCATTTCTGAATGTACAGAACACAAATGTTTTTCTAAGCAACAATGTAATTTTACAGACTTCACAAAGGTTTTCCTGAGACATTTTCCTCTAATGTCTGAGACCTGACTAGCTGGGGACAAGCGCGGATTAACGCACAGGCTTGCCTAGGCTGCAGCCTATAGGGGCCCCACCTGTTTAGGGGCCTCTGATTGGATTATTTATTTTGAATTTATTTCAGCGCGGATAAAAAATAGACCCTCATTGGCCCATAAGAAATATAACAAAAAATAAACCGGTGATTGGATAGATGTTACATTTGGGTCACATCTGTATAATCAGCTGCTGGTGAAATCATGTCAATCATTTTCATTTACGTCACTGGCTGCTATTGCTAGACGGCATTGTGGCAAAATGTCTGAAAGAAAGTACAATAGTGGAGCACAAAAATGGAAAATACAAAAGGTTAAAAGAACAACGTGATTAAATAGCATCAGGAGGACTTGCGGCTCGCATTGGCTAACATCGGTGCTGCCGTAGAAACAACTGCAGCGGGATCCTTAGCTGTTGCAGAAATTAGCTCATCATGTAATCGGGAATATTTCACGGAGTTATTCCACAATGACACGCATATTATACAGGTTGGCTTTTAATTATGGCTTTGTTTTATTCACAGTTTATGTAATGCACAGTGGTTTGTGTCTCAGTAAAGAGCCACCGAGGCGTTATTAGGGGCCATTTATATTTCGCGTATACTTGTATAAAACTGGAGCTTGCGCTCTTGTGGTGTTTGCCGTTGCAAAGTAACCCGGAATGTAGAGGAAACACTGTAGTATTTGATGTGTGTGTATCCGAGTGCGTCAGTGCGATTGTTCTGACGCCCCTCGCAGCGTTAGTTTGTGTCTCAGCTTAATTCTTAATTAAGTTTTCCTCATTTATTCTCGTGAATGTTTACATTCCTCCACATGCTTGTGCGAGCGCGGCGCTGCAACAGCTGGCGGATTACATCACTGACACGGAGCAGCAACACCCGGATTCTCTTATTATTATTATTGGGGACTTTAACAGAGCAAACCTCTCCCGTGAGCTGCCAAAATACAGGCAGCATATCACATGCCCCACCAGAGACAGCAACATTCTGGATCACTGTTACACCACAATACGGGATGCATACCACTCTGTTCCCAGAGCAGCTCTGGGTCTCTCTGATCATTGCCTGGTTCATCTTCTTCCGACCTACAGACAGAAGCTTAAATCTGCCAAGCCTGTAGCAAGAACAGCAAAGAGATGGAGCAGCGAAACAGAGCGGGCCTTACAAGCCTGTTTCGACTGCACGGATTGGAGTGTCTTTGAAGCTGCAGCCACTGATCTGGATGAGTTAACTGACACAGTGACATCCTACATCAGCTTCTGTGAGGACATGTGTATTCCCACCAGGACTCGCTTAACATACAACAATGACAAACCATGGTTTACAATGAAACTGAGACAGCTTCGTCAGGCCAAAGAAGATGCTTACAGAAGTGGGGACAAAGTCTTGTATAATCAGGCCAAAAACACACTGACAAAGGAGATAAGAGCAGCTAAGAGAAGCTACTCTGAAAAGCTGAAGAACCAGTTTTCAGCCAACGACCCTGCATCAGTGTGGAAAGGCCTGAAAGACATTACCAACTACAAGCCATCATCCCCTCAGTCTATGGGTAATCAACGACTGGCTGACGACCTGAACGACTTCTATTGTCGTTTTGAAATGCAGAGTCTCACCCTTCACACCCGCCCTGACCCTATCTCTGCTATACCATTAACACCTCCTCTTGACATTCAACCTGCACTTAAGATCTGCGAAGAGGATGTTTGCCAGCTTTTCCGCAAACAAAAGATCAGAAAAGCACCAGGCCCAGACAATGTCTCACCCTCCTGCCTGAAAGTCTGTGCGGAGCAGCTGTCGCCCATCTTCACTAATATTTTTAACAGATCTTTGGAGCAGTGTGAAGTCCCTTCATGCTTCAAACGCTCCACCATCATCCCTGTACAGAAGAAACCCAAAATATCTGGACTTAATGACTACAGGCCTGTTGCTTTAACATCTGTGGTCATGAAGTCATTTGAGAGACTTGTACTGGCCCACCTGAAGGACATCACCAGACCACTTCTTGATCCCCTCCAGTTTGCTTACCGAGCAAACAGGTCTGTGGACGATGCAGTAAACATGGGACTGCATTACATCCTACAACACCTAGACAGACCAGGGACTTACGTCAGGATCCTGTTTGTAGACTTCAGCTCGGCCTTCAACACCATAATCCCAGACCTCCTCCTGCCCAAGCTTACCCAGCTCTCTGTGCCAACCTCTACCTGTCAGTGGATTATTAACTTCCTGTCGAACAGGCAGCAGCTAGTGAGGTTGGGAAAATTTAAATCCAGCACATGTACCATCAGCACCGGAGCTCCTCAAGGATGTGTTCTTTCTCCACTGCTATATTCACTCTACACAAACGAATGCACCTCTACAGACCCTTCTGTCAAACTCCTGAAGTTTGCAGATGACACCACAGTCATTGGCCTTATTCAAGACGGTGATGAATCTGCCTACAGAAAGGAGGTTGCTCAGCTGGCTGCCTGGTGTAGTCAAAACAACCTAGAGCTGAATGCATTCAAGACAGTGGAGATGATAGTGGATTTCAGAAGGAACCCTCCATCACTTCCTCCCCTCACCATCCTGGACAGCACTGTGGATACTGTGGAGTCATTCAGGTTCCTGGGCTCCACCATCTCTCAGGACCTGAAGTGGGAGTCCCACATAGACTCCATTGTAAAGAAGGCCCAGCAGAGGTTATACTTCCTCCGTCAATTGAGGAAGTTCAACCTACCACAGGAGCTACTGACCCAGTTCTACTCAGTGGTCATCGAATCTGTTCTGTGCACTTCAATTACTGTTTGGTATGGCTCGGCCACCAAATCAGACCTACGAAGACTACAACGGACAGTTCGTAGTGCTGAGAAAATTATTGGTGCTCCTCTGCCCACACTTCAGGACCTGTACGATTCCAGAGTGAAAAACAGGGCAAGAAAAATCATCATTGACTCCACACACCCAGCACACAAACTCTTTGATCTGCTGCCCTCTGGCCGGCGCTTTAGAGCACCAAACACCAGGACTTCCAGACACAGAAGCAGCTTCTTCCCCCAGGCAATCTCCCTCCTAAACAGATAACTGCTCCTTAAGAGCAATATTCCACTTCCACTACTCCTATAGTGTGCACTATAGTGCCTTATTATATCTACATCTTATGTATACATGTATATAACACTACCTCTACTTACTAAATTATCCATTTGCACAAGTGTACATACAATCTGTTAATATGTTTATTCTACTATATACTACCCTGTACAATGTCTCTTATATGTTATTATCCCCCATTTTCTGTAAAATAGTCTTTATTTTATATATGCACAATTTAGAATCTTTTAGACTGTAAATCGTATTATATTGTATTGTCATTGTGTTGAATGTCTGTACTAGAAGCTTCCAACACCAAAGAAAATTCCTTGTGTGTGCAAGCACACTTGGCAATAAAGCTCTTCTGATTCTGATTCTGATTCTGATTCTGATTCTGATTCTATCGAACCCTGCCTGGTGCATTTGCATTCATCTCATCTTACGTCATGACACATGATAGTAAACAGAACACGGTCAATTTATTGTTTTTTTAATGGCTTGATGCTATTATGCGCAGCGCAGAGTAAACAGCACTTGGTTTTGATGTATGTTCGCTTACAGAGGTTTCTGCTGCTTGCAAACAGACTATTTATCAGGACTATTTTTAAACCTGGAAACATCGTATTACCATTCATTTGCCGCTCTGATTCCACTCGCAACGCGCAAAACAATGCAGGCTCACTCTTGCTCAAATGCAAGGTAAATTACCAACGCTATCATTTCTTACATGTGTTTTAATGAATTCATTGAAATCAGCTAAAGCGCATGCGCAGGGTTCGGTACCCTGGTGCGCACCTGAGTTCGCGTGACAGCTTTTACATTAGCGGCTTTTCATACAAACCGTGCTTCGTTCCGAACTAAACTGCAAGCGTGAAAGGCACCTGAAAGCCACCTAAGGGGGGCCTCACCCAAAGAGCAGCCTAGGGACCCCTGACCACCTTAATCCGCCCCTGGCTGGGGATGCACAGTAGTTTATCAAGTCTTACCTCCCTCAAAATTTGCACAAACAAATTCTGATGTCCATCTACTGATCGAGTCAAAATAAGATGATTGATATTATTTAGAAACTTACTTTAGTTTCGTCATGTTTTCATAGCCTACCTCAGTCGCGTGTCGTCACCTTTGCGAACCTGCGTGTGCACTGCGCCGCTGCGTGCTGTTGTTGTGGCACACAAGACGTGCGGTGACATGGATTTCTGCGCGAAAGTACGGCACAAGTTTGTGTTTTCGGACAGGTTAAAATTCGCGATTGCATCGCTTTTACAATTGTGAATTAGGGGCCTCATTTATAAAATGTTGCGTAGAAACCATCCTAAATTAGATTTTCCGATCATTTCTAAAAGTGCGTATGTGTGATTCATAGAACGAACGTAAGCACAGAAAACACGTGTACGCCTCTCTGTCAGATGTGAAATCTATAAATCTAAAATGATCGTGAAATTGCACGCAGCTGAACAGTTTCACAACAGTGGATTTTTGCGTACGCACGCTTTACGATCAAATCTGTGAGTAGGCAAATGAGGCCCTACTACGTTTTTGCCGCTATTATCAATGTATGTGATTACAATGAAAAATAAACAAATCTGTTAAAACTTAAACTTGAAATTTATGCTGGGGCACAGCAGATTTATGCTGGGGAACTTGCCCCAGTAAAAGGGGTCTGCGACGCCCCTGGCAAATAGGCAGTGGCTCAAGCCACGGAACCACCCTGTGTTAACGTGAACACGTTCTGGTTCCCGTTGGTCCGGGAGTTTCAAAGGAGAGATAACTGAAATATGGGAGTTTCACGGGAGAAATAACAAAACGGGAGGCTGGCAGGAAATGGGTGAGAAAAACGGGAGACTCCTTGCCAAAACGGGAGTGTTGACAGGTATGATTACGACTGCCACGGTTAAGTCAACTATAATGAATGCAGAGGTGTTAGTCTTCAGGCCTATCACAGCAACAGTCATAATAAGAGTTTATGCAGATGTTGACTTGTAACTTGTAAAATAGATGTTATGCCCAATACCCATATATAGCAAGCCTATCCATTTGGAAGATCCAACATTAATTCCTTGATTATACTTTATTAATAAGTACAAATATGTGAATCTGTGTAAAGAGTTGACTTGATTAGGTAAATTGAAGTCCTATACATAATGCTTAATGGGTAACAAAACAAAGCATAGACAAAACAGTAGAATAAAAGGCAGATCATCAGCAATATTGTTTGTCATAACATCATAGCTATATGCTGATATGTGATGCAGGTTTGAAAATTGAAAACAAGTTATAATGTTACACACACAACGTGAGAGCTAGTTTGCTGTGACAGATTTTTCAGCCTAAGCACTAAAGATTTGAGACGTTTAAAACGAAACTAACCCCAGTGTTCGCCCCTGTTCATTAGCAAAACAAACAGCTTGCCGCAGCTAAACATATTAACGCACATAATGTATTAACATTCATACAGCTAAACTCCAAGTGTCCATCTGCACTTATATACAGTAAGTTTAATACTGACTTTTTTTCTGTTAATTATTAATTATTTTCTGTTAAGTTAGAGTTTCAGAAAACATTGTTTGAAAAAAGTTTGAAAAAGTATGTCCACATAGATCTTTTGCATAGAACATTTAATAGAAACCATGAGCTGTCTGAAAAGTTTGAAAAAGTAAAGGAAAAACAATAACAAAACCTTTTAGGAACTTAACATCCAGTGTTAACTTTGTAATGTTGCATGGAACAGATTAACATTTTTTCTTTGATAGAGAGAGAACAGTACGCAGGTTTGGAACAACACGAGGCTAGAAATGTAAACATTTTAAGATTTTAACCTATTCCTGAACTATTTGCATACCTTCAAAATAAAAATAAAGGGCCACACATTTTTTCTATTTCCTGTTTTATTCACACACGCACAAAAACTGCCCGACAGTCAAATCTTAATATGAGGTTAGCACAAGAACGCCACCAGGATCTCGTACAAAACTGCTAATTTATGTTTCATTTGCATGTCATTAGCATACAGGCCCATTGGATTTCAAAGTCGATCAAAAACAACAAAAGGACAAAAGCAAAACCCTGACCTTCTCCGCCCTCTTGATGCTCAAACAGCATGTTCTGTTATTTGATCATTAATCGCCTCTTCACATTCTCATTTGCACAAGAAAGGAGTTTCAAGAAAATGGATAATGTTACAGATTGAACATGCAGACAGTGGGGCGATTACGGCGGTAATTACTAATGAAATTGAACTGCTCTGCTATAGGCCAGAGTGAAAAAATCTCATTACAATAAACAAAATGTGAGGGTGTTTTCAGTGGCTTAAATGCTGGGGCCCTGTCCATTATGATACTGTGTCTCACCGTAAACAATTGTTAATTGTACGTGGATGACTGTTTGTCCCCGTACACCGGCTTATATTATTCATCTGACTGACAGTTGGCCTGAGCTTTGAAGAATGAAATGTACTGTACAGTACATGCCTCTGACCACATTGCAGGTTATGCTCGTGTCTTTGCTCCGATCTGAGACGTGGACATTTCTTTTGTTTTTGATCCTGTTTGTGTACTGCCGTCAGCACAGGTTCAAATAGGGCATAACATTCTTCAAGTACTTCCTCCTCCTCCTTGTTTTATTTTTGGTCTGTTTGTCATCTTTGTGGCTTTCACACACATGAACAGCCACCCGTCAGATCACACGTCAACAAGAAAACCCTCACAGGCTCCACATTGTAAAATCTTAGCACACACTCGCCCGTCTCAGAGAAAACTGTATTGTAAATGTTATAAAAACGTTGTTGCTTTTTCAATGCTTGGGTGACTTGGATCTCAGTTATGTTTCGTTTGAGTATCATTGAGTGTCTCAAATGTTTCTTGTTCAATTTGTCTTAAAGAAATAAGCTCATATAACTAATAACTCATATAAATTCATAAAGATCTAATACAGTAGATCAGATCATTTCATTTTGAGAGAATCTCTGGAACTTCATTGAGATGACCAGAGATCTCATTTATTATTTTCTTTCCTATACACTCTCTACTAGGGCTGGGCGATGTGACGATGCTATCGTATATCGCCGATTTCTCGCAAATATCCCGATGTCGATTACAACAGACAGATACCAGACGATAATCGATAATAATGGAAAATATGCGTAATAACATTACCGCTACAGCCCCGTGAGCGTGAGGTTTTGCTTTGCCGACGCAGCTCGTCTTTCTCTTGGTCTATCTGTGCAGCGACCGGCAGAAAACAGCAGCACTTTCAACTGACCCAACAAAACAGCGCTTCCAAAATTCTGTCACTGTTACTGACTGCCTGGGCATACTGTATGAACATTAACGTTCACGCTAAAGCCTACATCGCTTGATAATGTTATAACGCATATTTTCCATTATCATCAATTATCGTCTGGTATCTGTCATCGACATCGGGATATTTGCGAGACATCGGCGATATATGATAACATCGTCACATCGCCCAGCCCTACTTTACAGTTCAGCATGCTTTTCAATATTTTGGGATGTGAATTGATTGAGTTTACGTGACTTATAAAAAAATTAAATGAAATTGTTTAACTTATTTTGATAAGTAAAAGAAACACATAAAAATGTAAAAATAGTAAGTTGAAGCGAATTAAAGTATGCAAGTTTGCAGGTCTTTGAAGCATCCTCCACAACCTACAATCAAAAAGTGCATAGAAAAAGTACTGTAAAACCCCTGAAAATTTTGATTCAGCAAATTTAAATGCAGCAAAAATTGTTTGCTCTGTTTTCAGGACAAAAATGACCTTCATTCCATTTTCATTCTTTCCAACTGCACATTAAACATATGGCTTGCAATCCTGATGTGTCAGTGTCATTAATTTTCAGCATACCTGGGAATGATTATGTATGCATGGGTTGTTGTATCACTATTGATTGGCAGCTTTGTGCTCAGAGGAGGCAATACCTCACAGAGTAGCAGAAAAGAGGGGCAGCTCAGATCTCATTGATAAAAGCAAGCACACGCTCCTGACTGTCAAGCTGTTTCATATTCACCTTGATCTCAGTAAATCTCTAAATAAAAGACTACAGGTAAGACACTGACATAAAATCAACAAGCCACATACTGTATGAGTTTGCAATGCTTATTATTTGTTTATAAATGTGAATAATCCTTAAGGGGATACATTTTGTAGTTTGCATAATCAGCAACCCCTTCTGTACTCAGCCGAACTGAAACTGTAAGTGAAACTCAAAGGCTTTTATAGAGCAGAAGAAAAGATTAACCTCTGTTTGCTACATGAACATCTGATAAACAAAAATGCATTAATCATTCTTTAAAATAACTTTGAATAGTTATAAAAATTGTTAAATCAGATATGAATGTTAAAATGTGTACATTTTCTGTCAATTTTTATTTAAAGTAGTCTCAGTGTCGTTTGTTTTTTACCTTGCATAATTTTGTTCTTGGTCCTCAAGGAAGGGGGCATGTCATGTAACCTGTCCATGCTGGAATGTACCTAGTTTGTCTATATTTAGTCAATATTTATACATCATCTGAATAAATACGCTTTCCATTGGTGTATGGTTTGTTAGGATAGGACAATGTTTGAAAATCTGGAATCTGAGGGTGCTAAATATTGATCTAAATATTGAGAAAATTGGCTTTAAAGTTGTCCATCAGAGGCCTTGTAGCAGGCCATTGCTGATAAGAAACAGGTTTGTTTTAAAGCTCTCTATTGGCTTACTGCAGTAATGATGTTGTGGAGAGTAGCCTAGATGAACCCAAAATCAGAAATTCTAAGCATTACATATACCAAATTTGGGTAATTCCCAAAGAGAGGGCAGCAGAAAGCGAAGTTTGTAGGCATGTTAGGCATTTTTGTTCACGATTTTGCTCCATCCACTCACAAAAATAAAGTTTTGATATATTTATGGTAGGAAATTAAAAAAATATCTTCATAAATATTATCTTTATTTAATAACCTAATGATTTTTGGCATAAAAGAAAAATTTATAATTTTGACCCATAGTTACTAATATATGCTACATGCTACAAGTATATGCTACAAGTATACCCGTGCGACTTATGACTGGTTTCGTGGTCCTGGGTCACACATGTGTAATTTTATTATCTAATTAATATTCAAGCAATATTTTATGTTGTTTTATTACAGAATTCTGGAAATGCAAGATTAGTATACTAATCATTTAATATAAAAACAATAAAACAAAATACTCTTGCAATAGTACAGTTGTGCTGTCAAATTAAAGGGATAGTTCACTCAAAAATGAAATGATGAATTACTCCAATCCTGAATAAATTTATAATGTAGAAAGATATTTAGAATGTCAGTAACTGACATTTCTGGGGCACCATTGACTACCATAGTAGAAATAATTATTGTAATAATAAAAAAATATTATTTTTTTGTTCTGTTCAACACAAAAGAAAATTTTTCGAAGAATTTAGGAAAACAAAGAGTTCTGGGACACTTTTGACAACCATTTTAATGGTAGTCAGTGGTGCACCAGAAATGTAAGTTGCTAACATTCTTCTAAATATCTTTCTTTGTTTCATTTTGTGAACTTCTGAAAACATTTCTCTAAAGTCAAAATATTGTATTTGCAGAAATACAGTAAATGAAAACTGGGCACAATATGTAGATTTTTAGGGCCTTAATGATAATAGAAAATCTAAAACAATCTAAAACTTAAAACAACAAAGTTGCTAAAGCTAAATTAAAGTGGAAAATTAAAAATATCAAAAATAAGTTAAAAAAAAAAAACGCCAGGGCTTGGAAACAATAGGGTAGATAAAGGACGGGCTTACACTTTATTATTTTCCCCTACTAAGTGTCACGCTGGTCTCATCTCATACTTCTGTAACCTTTGTCAGTTCTTGAGATGGAAATGTCAAATCATTGTGCTGGGGGAGGGGAGACCACTCTTGGGTCACTCTCTAAATCGGCCCAATGTCACAGTCACCATAGAGGAACATCAACAGCCTCAACCAAAACCCCATGATGGCAATTTATATGCAACACTCATTCAATGATCAGCTGGGGGCTATCTTGAACTTCCACCCTGGAAACACTGTCCACACTCCGGGTCGACCGGGGGATCTGGAGCGAGAGATGTCCACCACTGTTCATTGAATATTTCCAGCCGTGCCGTCTCCATTCAACCTGTCTGCAGGTTTTTTATTACCATGGCAGGGATTGAAAACAGACACATAGGATCCATGGCGACATGCCTTGACAAGGTTTTTATTTTAAATTAAACATCTAAACACAACAGGGGTTTAAAATTTCCAAGAGCAAGTTTGAAAGCAGAACGGAGCTGCCATTTGAAAGCAGAACCATCATGCTGTTTTCTGTTTGGGTCGTGCAGAGGTAGTAAGGAAGAGGTACAGGGAGCTCAGTGGTAATCCCAGGGGATTGCACATATTTAGAAACAAATGTATAGGATAATGCAATGTAAATCGCTTTGGATAAAAGCATCTGCCAAATGCATAAATGTAAATGTAAATGTAGGTGGCCACTGTTTTACCTGATGATTCCAAAGTAGGTTCGTATAGGTCACACCCAATACATTCACAGACATTTTTAGCATTTTTCCCTATAAATCAGCAATAGGGGTGTAACGATACTTCGTATAACGATATATCGCGATGCAAAAATATCACGATGCGTATCGAAGAGAGATGGGGATATTTTACGATGTGATGTTTAATTCTATTCGTTCAGCAGTCAAGACGCTACCTACACTGCGCCAGTGCGTCACGTGTGCTTATCTCACATATGCGTAGAGAGAGAAGCACAAGACACAGTCTGTCTCCAAGTGGTTTACAAAGCGTCATATTTTCCTTCACAATCGCCGTTAAAACACAGCAAACTTGAAGCGTGACTGCAGGCGAGTCACCCTGAAACTCATTACAAAGGCAGCACAAACGTTTTTAAATGGCAATGTTAATTTATCCGCAAACGTGAGCTGCTGGATAACGTGATATGCAACATAAAGGAAGCCAAAAGAAACCAGCGCTGTTCCGATCAGAGAAGCAATGAAGTGAGTCGTACTGTATTTTAAAAGATCGAATGACATGCTAAAAAACAAGTATGTAATTTGAAGAAATGTCATACAGTTTATGTAATATGCCTTTTTGAAAGACTTTTCTCATTCATTACTGTCTCAAGCAAAGACAGCACAGCTTCAAAGTGACACGAGCCAATAGCGCTTGAGCGTGAGCTCTGTCAGAGCGTTTCATTGGTTGAATGTACTGAATGAACACGCCCTTCACTGAACAAACGAGTCAAAATGAGACTGAATGAACTGCTACATGTCGTTCATGGTCTAATATTCTCTGTGTTACAACAATGCATATCCAGTAGTTACTCAACTTTTCTGAAGAATAAAGGTAATGACCTGGTTTAATTTAATTCCAAGGTTAAGTAAACTATGTCAAAACAGTTAAATCTTTGTATGGAACATTTAATTACACCAATTAAATGAGTTAATCCAGATAGATTTTAGTAGACTAATATAATGTAGATTTTGTCGACTAAAAATAGACTAAAACTATGATAAATTGGGATGACTAAAACTTAATTGCATTTTAGTCAAAAGACTATGACTAAAACTAAATAAAAATTTGCTGTCAAAATTGACACTAATTTCAGTTAGCCTTAAAATGTAAAAATTCTTCATTAAGTTGTATGTGCAACAAAATAAGTTACTGAAATTGTTAATATTTTGAAAATAAATGTTATTTAAATTTCAGTTTCATTTTTGAATTTTGTTCAAAATATAGAGATGTGTATCGTATCATGAACCCAGCATCGAGATATGTACCGAATCATGAGCTGAGTGTATCGTTACACCCCTAGTCAGCAATGATATCAGCATGGAAGGAGTGTGTTGGTTTAGAGGTTGATTCCAAATGTCAACAACATTTCTCAAAAATTGCTTACTGCACTTTTAACTTGTTTGGTCATTTTAAATTGTAGCTAAACATTTCGCTAAAAGAAAGTTGCTTTGTATTTCTACATCTTAAGCCACCATTTAGAGCAAGTCTATGAGAAAGCAAAAGGTGCATTGCACCCAAAATAAAGTACACTATAAAAAATGTAAAAAATAAAATAATATTCTAGCAGCTGGGGTTGCAGAAAAAAGCTAAAAAATTTTTTGCTATTTCACAACTTGTAAATTTGTCTGTAATTTGACTTTTTGTTACCAAAAATAATTTCAAAAATATGTGAAATTTCTGTCAAATAAAATAGTAAAATTCTGTAAAATTAGATTTTTCACAGTGTAGCTAATAGAGGGTATGCATTGACGTCACTTTCCCACGTGAACACGCTGGGACACTTCCCCCTTGAGCGCCAGGACACATTCCCCTGAGTGGTAAAACACGCAGCAAAATGGCTGAGGAGAATAGGAGAAACAAAGAAACCGGGTCTAAAACACGCAATTATTTGCTGAAATTACAGGCAGCTGAACTCGACGGTGATCCTTACGACTTCCCTATTCCTTACAAAGTAATCAAGTGTTCCTGGTTTCACGGAATTTCCTGATTGTAACAATGTTCAAAGTAAGGAAGGAAGGAGGCGGGAACTGGCGAACATTAAATAAACTTTTAATAAAATAAACCAACAACAAAACGAAAGTAAAGGCCGACAGCTACCTCACGGTCAACTGACGGCCACACAAACATAAATAAAACTTAACACAATGTCCAGGCCTGGTCCTCTCTTCGTACACTCCTGTCGCTCGTCTAGGAAGGTCAATATCAGTGTAACTAGGAAGGCAGGAGGAGAGCTGTGCGAGACCGGTGCAATGCACAGCTGACACTCATTATCACTCGCGTCACCGGCCTCGCACCATTCCCTCACGGCTCTCGTCCTGCCTTCCTAGTTACACTGATATTGTAAGCAGTCATTTTGCTGAAAGTTTTGCCCCTCACGGGAGCGCGGTCTGACGTGATCACGTGGTAAAGTAGAGGGTCCATACCCTCTATACTTGAGTATTCTCATTAAATGGTTATTATGGTCAGGTTTTCATTAAAAAACTGTTTAATACATGTTGTTGTATGTTTGATATGAAATATGTTTCGTAGCTGTTTCAAAAGTTAAAGGTCTGTAACAGCTTGATGTTTGGTCATTTTGCACATTTCCATAGTTTCATACTTGCCAAAATTATAAGATAATAATACATTTAACAAATTTTAGTTGTGTTTTTAAAACAAGCTAAAATACGTATTAGGAACACTGTTAAGTAGAAATTGCAGATCTTTGGCAGTGACTGTTCCCTTTAGGTCAACTTGATATTATGATCTGCAAACCTCTGCATTTTATCCCTGTCATAAATGACCATCCATATCAAAATCATCTTCCAAACCCTGGACGCAAGTGTTCTGTTGTCAATGGCAATATTTCACGACATGGAAAAATAGCACACTTGGGTAAAAACATTTGTATAGAGCACAGTCACATTACAGGAAAACAAGGGCTAGCACGGCATGTGCTCTATCTATTTTTCCGCAGTTTACCCCGCAAGGCTGTTTGAGATTTCTTATAAATAAGAACATCCTTCAAAAAACAAATAGAGTGAACGGATGTGTTCTCACAGAAATTTGCACAAAACGCACAGTCGAATACTGTAGAATGAGACTGCTGGAGGAGGAATGAGACGAAATTAGCAATTGTATTGATGTCACTTAATGAACAATCTGGCGCTCGGTTGCCATGGTTACATATATGTACTGCAACCTACAGTATGTGACCCACTTGACACTTTTTTGTTTCATTAAAGTGGCCCTAACACACGCGGTTTCTGCGTATTAATCTCATATTAATCTTAAGTACCTATAGAGTAGTATTGCATACTTCGTATCTTCGAAGAGTATTTAGTTTGATCACATTTATAAAAGCTAGATACAGCTGTACGATTATTTCCGAAATCATACGTCGTGTGTGGGGGGAGGGGTAGGCTGAACCAAAGCATGTGCGCATCCATTGCCAACAAAACACAGACATCAGTTTCACTCACCGCATGCGGTTCATGTCCGGAATCTTTTAGCACTGGGACGGCTCCATGTATCAGTTTCAAACGATCTCCAAATCCAGCGTTATATCCACCGCTTATATAACATTCATCACCCAAATGCAGTGAACAAACACCTGAACTTCGTGAATGTATGCTCTCTCTCTCTCCTGCACACAAGTGAAAGTGACGTCTGCGCATGCTCCTTCTCCTGTTCTCCTTGCTGCCGCGTGGGTGTGCCGTGTGCTTTTCCAGGAGAATTGTCCAATAAGGGACTAAGAAAAATTGTTACGAAACAGTTTTATATCTTCAGAAAAACTTTCCGAAACCTGTATGATCGCTGGGGGAGTGTATTGAGCACAGAAATACTATGTAATACGCTCAACTCGTTTTTTGACAAGTTGACCATGTTAAGCATGAGAAGACAGCACGTTTAAAATTGTAAAGAAGTCAGAATGCATGACACACCGTTGCAGCACCCCTTTAATGAATACATTTAATCAGGGTTTTTCCTGGCTCAAAATGAGGCGGGTGTGGTGCCATCCTGATCTTGTACACACACACGTAGGCCTACCATACCTTTAAGTGGCTTAACCAAAGTGACTGAGTTTGACATATTAAAAGTTTCTAATAAAATTAGATAAAAATGACAATTATTAAGTTATATAAAACATTACTTTTATTCAACCAAACAGAAATGTTTTTTATCAAATAAAGCTTTTTTGATCATTTTCAACTAACTTTTCAGCCCACAATAGCCAACTGAATTAACCAGTCTAATTAAATGAGCAAAGCTCATTCACATCTTGCATTCTCTGTGGTTCATTTTAAATGATTCAATGATCTCTTGTATTCGCTAGTGACTGAAAAGTTCAATAGTTTAAATGAATCGGTTCAAATGAGTCATTCGTGTGCGAGTCGTTCTGAACGCAATGTGCGTGTGTGTATGAAGACTCACTCACAACATAATTTTGGCGAGAGCCTGACGCGGCACGACATTTAACGGAGGCGGCCGCCTCCAATTTCTCTATGCAGGAAAAACCCTGCATTTAATTGCAGGGACTCTGAAATGGCCAAATATTTCTCATCTTTCCCCAACACTGTTTTAAAAAATTGTCTAAATAAAATAAGCCATCGAAAGAAAATAAGGGCTCTGCCCTTCAGCAAAGGTGTTTTAAATTCAGGTCTGCCATTCGCTGATCTTTGCTAGGGCACCTCATCGAACAAAGACGTCTTTCAGGAAGGACAGAATGTAATGCATCTCCATTAGCCACATTGAAGCATTTAAGGGCTGGTTTGTCTCATAAGTGGAAGTGCTTTTAGATGTGTAACAAGACCGAGTGTTAGACCAGTTTCACACTTTGGTTAAAGCAGAGCGTAAGCACAAACATGGGTGAAAGAGTTTCAGTTTCGAACTCAGCAATAGCCATATCAAAAATGCACTATTAAAATGGAAAACCTGTTTGTTAATTTCCTAAATATTTTCTATAAATGGATGTAAGTCGGTTGTAATACCACCCATAAAATATTTCTGCTATCAGACATCCTGGACATTTCAATGGGCTGTATGAACGCGTTACTTCTGCATTTCACGGAAACGCAGAAAGAAATGGGAAACTGAGAAAATAGTTAAAATTAGCACATGCTGTACACTGCGGCACATGCAGTGGTATATAGAAGTGCTGTTGTACCGTATTTGAAATGATAGTTTCATAAGTTTACATGTCGTTATAACATTCAAATACACTTCTATATACCACTGCAGTGTGCCGCAATGTACTGTACAGCATCTGCTAAATGTAACTATTTTCTCAGTTTCCCATTTCTCTCTTCTTTAAGTCTCCCCAACCGGAAACTGCTGAAGGTTCTTGAGTTAAATGTGGAAGTCACGCGTGCATAGAGACCATTGAAATGTTCAGGATGTCTGATAGCAGAAATATTTTATGGGTGATATTACAACCGACTTGCATTGACATTACGGATATAAAAAGGGCATTTTAGGGCACAATTGTAAAGAACTGCAAGACAAAGTGCGAATTTTTTCATTCGTGTCAAATGTGCATTGTCCATTTACTTTCAGCACTCTCGTGGTCAGTAGAAGCAGCAGGGCCGGCGCCAAGGGGGGAACTCGTGGGCCATGCCCTCCCCACGGGGTTGTTGTGTGCCCCCCACATGACACAGTTTTAAATTCATGACTGAAAAGAATTAATAAAACGTTTTAACGTTTAAAGAATTTTAAACAAAGTGGAAATGAAAATGGTTGCCTAGCCTATTTGTTTACTTTGTAAAAAAAGATTAATCTAGTCCGTTTGTTGTGATGATGCCTCATTATGCAGCGTATTAATGTATAGGCCTAGGTGTGGAGGGAAGCCGCTAGCAATTAGCAAAGTTACAGACGCTCAATGCTTCACAAAGGGAAGGCTCAGTTAGTTCAGCTTTGGAAAAGGAAAATTTACAACCGAATGGAAAGACACAGTTTTAAGGAGGTTTAATGTTCGCACATGGCGCCTTCAGCTTTTTTAAAAGGTATTTAAAAATGTGTTTCATTTACTTCTAGCAAGCCTTGGTGCGAAGGAGCATTATATCACAGCATAGGTTATAATTGTCAACCTGTTGTTTTTGTTGTGACTGTGTGTGGTAATATTGTTTAATTTGTGTTATTCTTGTTCACTTGTATGGAAAATAGCATTCTACACGAGTTGTAAGTGTTCCCTTGCACAGATGTGGTAGTTTTGACTTTTTTGTATTAATGATGCTGATTGTGTGCCCTCCCACTGGGAGCCACTTGCCCTCCTGTTAGTCGTGGTCTGGCTCCGACTCTGAGAAGCAGCTAACAGCTGCATTTACAGTATTACAGGTCAGTGTGGTTGAATGGGAAATCAGCACATCAATACAATTCGATACCATCAGGCACATTGAGATAGGATGACAGGACTATAAATGCATGTATCTGTCTGTGTGTGCATAAACATGAACATGTTTGTGTGTGTGGTCAGTGTCTGTCAGCAAAAGCATCAATGGAGTTTTGCATTCGATAGCACGGGAGAAACTTTACCAAGATCTCTCTAATGTTAAACTTCCATTTCTGGTTAAATGAAAAATGAACAATGTTATAAAATTACACACATATATACAATTACAATTGTATAAAAAATAATATAAATATAAAGAATTTAGGACAAAGTTAAACTATATTACTTTTGATAATAATATAATTTATAATAATGTTACATTGTAAAAAAAATATTTTACAGAATTTTACTTTTCCCAACTTTTCAAATAAAATAAAATTACAATTTGTACTTTTACAGAACTGTGCAGTTTTTTTTTTTTTTACAGATTTTCAGTCAAAAACCATCATACAGAAAAAGACTAAAGGCTAATTTACAAGAAACACCTGTAATTTTACTGGGAAAACTGTTATTTTTACGTTATATCTCTGGCATCTGCTAGAATAAAAAAAAGTTTTTTAGTGGATTGTTTTACACAGTCTGTTTTTGAGATACTGCCATAAACTGTCAAGTTACATAAAGAGACTGCAAATTCACAAGAAACGGGAAAAACGTTCCGTTTTTTTAAAGGATTTTTTTACAGTGTACGTTTGTAGCGAAAAATTGTTTTAGTACCATAAACTCACTCAGAATACAATAATAAATTGGCCTATATTACATTTAATATATCTATTATAATTTCATCTAAAAAAATCAAATCGTAAAATTTTAAGGTATTAATTTGTGAAATAGACTGATACCTATTTATAAAAAAATTATGCTTGTAGGGGTACATTTTGTTCAGGGTCAAAGAATTTCTGTACACTATCCCCAAACTATCCAACATATTTTATGAATTGCTGCTTATTTTCCCATCACAGTCATGGGTTCACATATTTTTTATTACTGCAATCAAATTCATTGTCTTCAGCCAATGTACACACACACACAAACACACACGCACGCACACAACCAGATTCATTCGATTGTGGTAGAACCAATAGTTCTTCCCTTGTAGCGGTGATTGGTGGGGTTGTGATTATTGACCATCCTATCATGCGACAGAGGGGTGTAGATATAGAGCTGGTAGTGAAGTGGTTTGGGATCATGAGTCACGCCCCTTGGCGTCGGTGTCATATCCGGTCGGCCAGTAGATCGGCACGTGAGGAAAAACCTTGTGGCTGACACTTGGTTAGCGTTGCCCCTCTGCTAGGCGCAAGCTTGAGTGCGCTGAGTCGAGCTTGTGTGGCTGTAAATATTACGGACGTTCTGGGTCGGGCTGCGTACACAGTTTTCCAACAAACGTAGCGAGTGGTTCTCCGCACATTTGTGCGGTTACCCGATTAGCTGGGTTACGAGATCTGAGGAGTACGACAGTTTGAACGAGCCGCAACCGCCCAGTGCATTCATCGGTTGGTTGGTTACCTGTTTGGTTGAGGTTGGGAAGAGTCTACCTTCATGACAGATTGGTTGCGTCTCTACCAGTGATTACGTCCCGCGTTTCCTGATCTACGTGGGAGTTATCCGGGGGCGCTGTTGCTATATTTTATTTTAGTGTTAATTCTGCTTTACCCTTTTTGTTTTGTTTGTGCTTTATTTTTTTTCATTTACATTGTTTTCTTTGGCACTACTGTTTTTTTCTTTTTTTTGTTTTACTCAAATTAAACAGCTGTGCCGTACTACATTGGCTAGCCCTGATGGTGCTGCTGTAGTTACATGTTTAATTTATTTGTTGTTCTATTGTTTCTATTTTTGTTTGTTATATTGTTTCCTATTCTTGTGAAGGTGCATCGTTGTGAGCAAGGAGAGCGCCTGCTTGCTATACTGCATTGCAGTGTAGAGGGATTGCAGAGTGCCTGCAGCCTTATTGAAACTTGTGCCAAACATATTTCCATCCATTTTTGTTACAGGAGCTGAGTGCCGAAGGCGGGGCGGAGTTTGGGGTGGCGGTGTTCTCCCACGTGTGTGTGTGTGTGTGTGTGTGTGCGTGCGTGCGTGCGTGCGTGCGTGCGTGCGTGCGTACCGGTGTAACCAGTGTGAGGTGCGGTGTGGCCTGTTGTGCCCCTGGCCCCTGCGGTCGTGCCTCGGCTCCTGTTCCCTTGTGGTTAGTTGAGAAGTGTCTGTTGGCCCAGATTGCTTACTGCTGTATTTTCTTTGTTTATTATTATTATTTTTTTCCTTTTGTGTCAGTTGGTTTAATATTGTGTTAGACCTTTTTAAAATAAAAATATTTATATTTCTATGCTCACGTCTCCTGCCACTTACTGAAATGAACCTGTGTTCCTAAAGTGTAAATACCTTCTCGTCCCTGGCGAGTATCCAGGGTGGCGTAGTCGCTCTCTATTCAGTGGTCAATTGGTGTCAGGTTAAACAATCATACACACACTCATTTACAAAAGCCTCACAAACTCATTCTCACAAACACCTTTTTTAACCCACATAACACATATCAATAATCTCCGTATATGCACTGACTAAACCACTTTCGTTCTCATTTCTTCTCACAGGGCAGGAATTGACTGATGGGATGAAGTGAGACAGAGGGAGGGTTGGAAACACAGAGCATGTCAGCTGTTTGGGTCCAAACTGTCCCCCGAGTAAACATTATATCGGCTTACTGAAGCCTCACAGAATACCATAGGAAAAATGTACAGAAATATAACTGCAGATAAAATAGCCCAGCAGACTAAACTAAATGAAATGTGTAATTTTAGCTTTGACATTCACTTTTTTGTTAAACGCTTTAAACGTTAAGACAAAGGAATAGCTCACCCCAGAGCCATTGAGAGACAGAGTCACGACAACGGAAGTTCAAATTTCATGTGATTCATGGAGCCTTCAGATAGTTTCAGTTATGTTTTTTCTTTCTTTTAAAGGGGTGCTGCAACGGTGTGTCATGCATTCTGACTTCTTTACACTGTTAAACGTGCTGTCTTCTCATGCTTAACATGGTCAACTTGTCAAAAAACGAGTTGGGCGTATTACGTAGTATTTATGTGCTCGATACACTCCCCCAGCGTATGTTTCACAATGTATTATAAGGTATTATAATGTTTCATAACAATTTTTCTTAGTCCCTTATTGGACAGTTCTCCCGGAAAAGCACGCAGCAGCAAGGAGAACAGGAGCAGGAGCATGCGCAGACGTCACTTTCACTTGTGTACAGGAGAGAGAGAGCATTCGTTCGAGTGTTTGTTTGTTCACTGCATTTGGGTGATGAACGTTATATAAATAGTGGATATAACGCTGGATTTGGAGATCGTTTGAAACTGATATATGGAGCCGTAGGGCTGTCACGATTATTAAATAATCGTCTCATCGCGATTGTTTGACCTCATTGCGATGGTTTCAGATCATCGCAATTATTGCATATCTCTATAGAAGACAGTAGGGGGCGCTCTAGTGCCTGCATATTGCATATTTTAGTGTATATATTGTAACTAAAGCATGGTAATACTTGTAAAATGTACCACCCCAACACAATCACTTAAAAAAAAAAACTAAAGCATATACCATACAAATTACCTGCAGTACAATTTAATATTATTTAAGAAAATCAAAAAAAAAAACAGTCTACCAAAATTTCATTAACACACAAGTAAAATTTTATTGTAGTCTTGCAAGTGAGAAAAAAAAGGCGAAGCTTTTCTATGACTGATAGTATTTTAATGGTGGCTTCAATTCACACCTGATCAATTTACTTGCGCTCGGTTGCTATGGTTACATATATGTACCGCAACCTATGTGACCCACTTGACACTTTTTTTGTTTCATTAAAGCGGCCGTAACACACGCGGTTTCTGCCAATCTCATATTAATCTTGAGTACCTATAGAGTAGTATTGCATACTTCGTATCTTCAAAGAGTATTTAGTTTGATCACATTTTAAGATAGATACAGCTGTACGATTATTTCCGAAATCATACGGCGCGTGTGGGGGGGAGGGGGAGGCTGAACTAAAGCACGTGCGCATCCCTTGCCAACAAAACAGAGACATCAGTTTCACTCACCGCATGCGGTTCATGTCTGGCAGAAACCGCGTGTGTTAGGGCCGCTTAAGTCTTTAAATGCGTTAAAAGTTTACCTCAATTGGTCTGTTTAGCCGCAGCTCCATGCGTTGCGAGTAACTTCCGGTAACTATTGAGAGGCTCCATGAACCGCCATTGCTGTGAAAAAACTGTTCCATTGGAGTCAACGGAGTTGACGCGACTCTCTCCCTAAATGGCTCTGACTCACCCAATAATAATAATGATGTATTTTCTTTCCGAATCTGTATGCTTTTAGGGAACTCAAAAGCAGGATTTGGAAAGACATCCCCTTCAAAAGCTTAAAGAATAAAATTACTCAATATGATTTTTCCAAATCACATGAAATATTTGATCCAATCCGTATCATATGTAATCTATTACACATTTTTTCAGTCTTTTTAAATCATTATTCATTCTTAAATGCATACATATTTTTTGGAACTTGACAGAAATCTTAGTTTTTCATAAATAAGGATTTTTTTATTTTGTGTTTCATGAAAAAACGCAATATGGATTTGGAATGATGTGTGAGTAAATGCAGAAATTTCAGTTGTAGACAGTTTTTTAAGCCTCAAAGCTGTTCAGTTTGTTACACTTGAGCTGTGTCTCACCCCAGGCTACTCTGTAGCTGTTTATAGCCTCCTGAGAAACCTATAACAACTCACCAGCCTTTAGAGAACTGCATTTAAATGCTGAGTGATTGCACGAGAAACGACAGCAAGAAATCAATTTTTGTGTCATTTACCCCCCCCCCCCTCTCTCTCTCTCTCTCTTGCTCTCTCCTGTCTTTTTGTTGATTTAGGCTGGATTGGATGACGCAGGTTTTATTCGAGCATGAAACTAAGATACTGTACCCTGCTGTCTGCTATAACTTACTTAGATCTGAGAATCAGTTTCATAAATGCTAAACATCCACTGCAAACACAAATAACTATGTGATATACGTTACTTTATTATTTCACCTACATAGGTGATGATGCAAACCATCATTTGTTTGAAACAAAATAAAGTGTTCAATAAAATAAAGCTTTTTGTTTAAGATCTTAATCCTACTGTATCTTATTTAACCCGCCTTTTAATAATGTAATGGCCTTGTGAATTTGTGTCTTAGCACTTTTGAAAATGAATGGATGGATATCTGTATCTATAGGCATAACATTTTATCTTGAGTATTAATTTGTAATAAACAGAACTATCAATTTAAATATCCGATTCAAAATGTTTGTGGATTGGTCCAGAATCGATTGAGAATAATCACCATGCTCTTGTGAATTCATGCTTCTTTCTTTTCCCATGCAGCCCTGTAAAAGTGATTCATAAATGGCGTCACAGAGACCACTTAATTTGCAAATAAATAGGATTTACAAGATTCAGATTCACGGTGCTAAAGGGTTCTCGGTGCTGACAGTAATTTGTTGCTTACTGGGAGCTGCTGACTTGAAACATCTGTACTGCTGAAGAGGTGAAATATCCATGCTGACTGACTGGTCAAATTGAAAAGAGGAGCAGGGAATGGAATACAAAGCTCCTCTCAGCACTTTTTAGCTATTTGTTTCTAATTGTCCCATTTCTTTCTCTCACCTTCGTTTCTTTGTGTAACAGAGCTTTGACTTCTCTCTACTGACCTGTTCACTTTAAAGCAGTGCTTGTGTCACGACTGGCGTAAAAGAACCCAGATGCAGGCAGGCGTGAAGGGGTTAACAAAACAAGACTTTTATTAAACAGGGGACAAACACTAACAAACGAAATACCCACAAGGGGGTGTCTAACAAGATGAACTAAAATATAAAACAAGAAACAAAATACTTCCCTCGATGGGGCAAAAAGAAAACCAAACTAGACATGACACAATGTCTTAAACAGGGCAAGGTAATATAAACGAAGAGACCAGGAAACAGGAACATAACCCGAGGCACAAAAACCACTGGCATGCACGAACGAGGTACAGGGTATACATACATACACAATCCACGAGCACAGGACAAAGAAACATGAGGGCATTTTAAAGGCAAGACAAACGAGGGATAATGACACAGGGCAGGTGGGAAACATTAGACACGGCAGGGAAGCAATACATGAAATGAGAGGGGCGGGGCCAATGACAAGACACGAGAAAGCACATGAGATGTAAAATGTAAACAACTCATGGCTTTCTCACATAAAACCTAAGGGCTCTGTCCTGATCCTGCCACATGACTAGAAAATCCTGAACGAGAAGGCAGGACCGTGACAGCTTGATTCTCAACTAGTTTTGCTTCACAACTCTGCTTTTTCTGCGATAAACACAGTGTAAGAATTGTTTATCGCAGAAAAAGAAAATTGTCTTTGGAAATCAGATGTTTTAAACTTATTACAATTACCACAAACTCAAATAGTCACATGCCACATGAAAAATTGTGGGTAAGGGACCATGTGCAAAGTTCACTCATTATGTATAAACAAAAGATTTTGATGGTGACTGAAAAATATAATTTTATGAAAAACATTTTACAATTTATAATTAACTTATAAATCGTAATAATCTTGTTGCACAAACAACATCAGTACGGGGTAGTTTTTAGAAGAGGACATACTCATTTTATGGTCTTCAGTAAGCCATCATTTTTCGCAAATAGTCATCTGTAACCTTGTCAAAACATTGTGATAACCTTTAGGCTATTTCAAGTTTAATACATGCAATTTCTTTCTCAGAGACAGGTGCCTTCGTGCAATTTTTCCTTGCGACACACAATGGCTGTTTCTCTTTTCCAATTCTGCAATCTTTCCCCAGCTGGGAGTTCTCTATAATCATCCTTGTGTTACCGGCATGACGTTTTAAGTAATTGTTTCCTGTCGGATTCATTCATAGTAAAAATATTGGTAATTTCTATTTCATTCAATTGAATCTGGCCTTTTACGTCAAGGGTCAAATAATACTGGCGTCAACAGATCACGTGCGGTCGGGACATGCAGCTTTCAAACTGTGCACGTGGTGTCACCTCAGACAGGACGTGAAGCCATTTTACCATAAAGCAATAACGCACTTAGCAATTAGGAAGCTTTCTGACATTGCATTTGTAGATTTCTGACCTATATACTTGTGCGTCTGTGTTGTTATGGTAATTTAAACCTTGATGTTTTCTGCATGCATGCTGACATGCACGTGTAAAGAATAAAAATGTAGCATGCATGTAGTCAGCATTGCGTGTTTCACATGCCATCTCACAGGCTTCGTGGCAGCTAATAATCAGTAGTCTTTTTCTCACGTCTACTTGCTAAGAAAAAGCTTAAAAAGAGCATCCTTTGCTCGTTTTAGCTCAGTAATTTTTCAACCTGTGTTTCAACATGTACTTATATTACTCTTCATGGTGTTGCTTTTGGTAAGGGGAATACATAGTTGGTGGCAGAGGTTCTGTTAACTTAAACGATATAGGATAACTCAAAATGATTTGCGTCATTAGATGGTTAAATAAAATGGAAATAATCGGGAGGTTTTTCTGCAGTACTTTTAAATGCCTATTTTCTACTCTTCTAATGTTTATTCAAACAGAATACATTACTGTATCTATATGCCTCCATGAAAATAGCGAGGAGGAGGATTTCGGGAGAAAAATGCAGATGTTGACAGTAGTGAAGTATTTTTACTCTGATAAAGAACAGAAACTCGAAAAATGTACTTGACTGCAAAATTTGAAGCATACTTTTTACTCCACTACATTTCATGAATACATTTTTATGTGTTTGATTTTAACTTTAATACTTAAGTACATAAAAAATCTAGTACTTTGTGTAAATTTAAGTAAAAATACTTGAGTAAAAGAAAGTACTCTACTTTTAATGTCCTTAAAAGTAAAAAAGCAAAAAAATAGACAAAAAAATATATGCTTTATGTGGGAACGCAAAAAAAGTAAAAAACAAATTTGAAAGTAAAAGTACTTTCCACCTCTAGAAAAATGAGAGAAACCAAATGTAGTTCTCGTGAATAATTTTCAATGACTAGGTTGCTCATGTTTTTCACATTGAGATGGTAAATTTAAAATAATAAGCCAAGAATCCACAACACAACCTAATAAGACTCTTCTGATATAAATTCTGTCAAATAAAGAATATGAAACCTCAAAATATTTTGCTGAACAGAATGTTAATATGAGGTTTATAATAGATTATTAATCAACCTCAAATTACATACTGTTTATTATAGATTTCAGTTATTCTTGACTTTCCCAAATCAAGTGTTTGTTCACCACCAAAATATTAAGCAGAACCTGCAGTATCAGTTTCTCTGAGCTCTCACCTGTCAATCCTTCATGAGTTTAGTTCTTGGTGGATGGATAACGATAAGTCTCAGCTCAACCTTGGCGGTATTTGGCCCGCAGGCCACCTGGTTAGTGGTTAATAGGGCTGACCTAGACTTCTGTTTTGACTCTCATTGAGAATCGTCCTTCCCTCATCAGCAGAGAAATGCTGAACTGTTTGTGTGTTGATGTAAACCCTCAAGGCCAAGTTTTGCTCGGGTTGTGAACAATTTCTTGGTTTTCTGGCATGCGGTTTACTAAATCAGCTTGTTTTTCACTTTCTCTTTTGTTTAATTCATCTTCTCTGTTGCTCTGAGGGAAAGGCATGATGTGCATCTATCCGGAATGTTTGCCTGCCCTGACCTGTATTGAATCGCAAGGCGAGCAGACAATAGGATGAACCCCTCCATTAGTTTATTATCAGTTCTGGAGATATAATTTAGGGGAGGATGGGGTGAACAGTGCCAGTATTATACAAGTTGAGCAGCTTTATGTAAGTGAACATCTACTTTGTGTGTGTCATTAGGCTAACACAATTGTCCTGAGCAAAGTGAGAGTGTGGGCATGCAAAGTGGAATAAAGTCATCGGGTTTTCTCGCTCAATCCTGCTTTCCTCTATAAAGCTGTCTCAGGGACAACAGAAATGCATCATGGGAAGGGTTGCACTTTATTAGTCTCAGTGATTATTCACAACAGCGGTAAAATGATCTATAATACAAATTTCACTTTCACATTGAAACCCATTTCAAACTTGTTAATGCATATAACTTTTCATATAAAAAGTACATTAGAGTGATAATGTAACTATTAAACTCTGGTGTCATGCTGGATGAATATAAATTGCTTCATGCCTGTTAGTCGCCTGCATATATGCATTTATGTTTTTGAGCGAGGTGTTGGCCAGTGGTAATTAAACATTATTGAAAGCATGTACCCAGCTTTCTTCAGCATATCAGAAAAGAATCCTCGAGACGCAAGTTTGAAAGTTGTGTGTATTTTGAGATGTGTGTATTTCATAGTCATTTAATTAAAAGGAAATACGCACACTACAGTACAGTAAACACTCCCATCTGCATATAAGGCAGACTCCATTCTCAAGACATAAGAAAAAGAAAACTGAAAGGCTTTTAGCGCAGTTGGTTGAGAAGTAAGCTATTTGGCACATGACTCGTGCCAATAAATAATGTTTGCAAAATCGTATCAAGCTGTTGGGAAGGAAACTGGATAATGGTTTTCCTGGCAGTCATTTACCTGTTAAACAACTTCAATGTGTACATTTGTCAGTGATATCAGAAATGCATGTCATGCATGACAAAAAAAATCAGTATGTGAAGGATTAGGAACCCCACTATACACACTAAGCCACTGCTTACACTCACATACACACGGTAATTGCTTCCTGCCTAATCTGACACATGTACAAACCAGACTTATTTCTTACAGGATATAAGTGATGAGCAGTAATTTAATGTAGGAATATATTATTGTCACAATAAGGACAGTTTCTTTATGTTTGAATGTTCGTGTTAGTTTTTTGTTATGTCCCTGAATGAGAGGCGATCATTCAAAGTTCAGGCTTACAGATACTCTTTAAAAGCAATGAAGCAATCCTATTAACCTGCTGCCCTCAGTCATACTTCCTGAAGCTCTGATCTCATCACAATGAGCACACGTGTGCAAGCGTGTGTGTGCTTACTGTATGTGTACATTTTGGAGATTGAATGTTCACAAGGATGGTAAGTCCTAAGTCTAAACCACTAACATTGATGGAAATTGATAACTATACTAAATAGTGCTTATTTGAAAACAATGTATTACAATGTGCAGTATAAAATGAATGTGTGTGTGAGCGTGTATACAGTAAACGGGAGATCTAGTGGTTGGACAAACTGGTCCAGATTTCCTTTCAGTGGTGATTTTTGTTCACAAATAACTTAGACATAGCTCCTTGCACTTTTATTAGACTAATAGGTAAAAAATGAATCATTAAAATATTTTAAACATATAGTGATTACAAGCAAGTAAATATATTTGCATATAGATATTGCTTGTAAACCGTTAAACACGATCTATATGAGATTTCAATTAAATTCACAGAGAGAGAAAGAGAGAGAGAGGGAGACATGAGTCCAAAACAGATTGTCCAGGCAGAGGTCGCGGTTACTATGGAAACTTGTGGGAATGCTTGATGCATTCAGACGTGATCACACATGCACACACACAGGGGCTAACAACAAGAGGGCTATCCTAATTTCCACTGCAATGGCATAGCTACCTAGGAATGGATGTGCAGAATATTGTAGAAAACAGACAGCCTGTCAAATCTCATTGTGAGGTTTGATATTATTTTCGGGGATCTACAACCGAGCATTGTATTTAAGATGCTGATCATTAAACCTCAGAGAGAACAGTCTATTAACATTTACATTTTAAATTGATATTCTGCCTTCTTGTTAAAAAGGACAAGAATGTACACAAATCATTAAAGTTCCTATACAAGTATGAATGCAGAAACAGTACAGTATGCGCACAGACACACAGAAACATTGCATTTTTTATGGATTTTATTTGATCATAAATTTATGAACCTATATTCTTAAATTCATATTGTATTTCTAAAATATACAAGAAATAGAAACCACAAATGATTAAGTACAAAGAGCGAATAGGAGTTTTAGCATGCATTAAAAATGATGATATGATGGGATTATTCGTCCCATTATTCGCCCCGGGTTATTTTCCAACAGCAGCATCCTTGCAGCCTACCGTCTGGTTTCCACGGTAATAGAATTGTCATCAATTGTGTGAACAGTTATTCCATTTACATAGCTTTTCTTTCTAAGGAATTTTAGATGACTGAGACAAAGTTGGTATTTCATGAAACTAAAACTCCTTTAAGTTGGAGCTAAGAAAGAGCAACTTCTGAGCAACAAAATATTTCCCTGGGCATCTTTTGCCCTTCAAAGCCTCTTCAGCACTGCTTGTTTCCGTCCCTCCATCACAGACAGCAAAGGCATATAAAAAGCTAAAACATTATTTCCTCTTTTGTTCTGTCTTTTCATGTGTTACAGCACTTGAGACTTGAGTCCTTGAGTTGAATTCTGTTAAAGGTGACCTAGATTCACTTCCTTTGCCCTTCTGACAATATACACATAAAACTCAGGTAAACATGATGCTAAATAATTTAAACAAGTGTACTTCAAACAGGAGAAATAGAGACTTGACATAAAGGGGTAAAAAAAGAAGAAATATTTTTTTTGTTTCTATTTATTTTACTCCTAGTACTTGCAGAACAATATATTTATAATCTTTCATCAAAATGCAAAAAAAAACGTCTTCTGCCTTTGAATTGACTTTCTTTTTTGGCTGATATTACCAATATTGTTTTTCAACCCCTCCCCTTCACCCACCTGTCATATAAAGACCACTATTCATGAAACAATCAAGTTTTCTCCTTTAAATATAGTTTTACTAAGAAGTACAGTACATCACAATATGTAAGTAGAGGATTGTGATATTTTATCAGACATTAATAGTGGTACTAAATGTCTTACCAAAAGCACACCATTGTCAATGGCTCTGCTGCACGCCAGGCTCCTCAAACGGGAAGAACAACACTGAAAGTATGTTTTTTTACATGTACATGGTGTGTTTACACGACAACAATGTACTAAAAACTGAATTTTCCCTTGCATTTTGTAAAAAGTTTTGTGGACAAATGCAACCTAAATGTCCTTTATAGTCTGTTTAACCTTTTTCATAAGCCTGTGATGGCGTGTTCAACGGTCAACAGCATCGTAAATCCTCAAAAGTTTTTATATTTTAATTTTTTTAAATGTATGTTTATAACACAATAATTTGGATTGTGTTATACAAATATAACACAATACAAATTATCAAATTATTTGGATCAAATTACAAAAAAATTGTTAACACTACTGTGAGGATGTTTCTTATACATCGTCTATGGAAGTCACAGTAAATTTGATTCTTTCTTTTGTCTGCCGTCATAAGACTATATTTTTTTCATTTTGTTGAAAGTAGTAAAAACACAAATCGTTTAGTTTTTCTTTGAAAATGCAAAAAATATATTTGTAGTCTCCCATTCACTGCAATAGAAGTTTACCCAACTATTACGACTTCCGCTGCTCAGAAACGTGAAAAAGGTCCATGTCCCAGCTAAAGGATGTAGTCCAGGGGTGTAGCTACATGGTGGCCATGGGTGGCCACGGGTGGCCACGGCTACCCCTGAATGATGGATGGCCACTTATCTGGCCACCTCTGTTGTGCGAAGCAGTTTTAAGATGCGTGTCGGAGTTTACGAAGTGCTGCGCAGATCATTTAGCGTATGCACTGAAAGTAACGTGAGAATATCACTCTCGCGTTAATATGATGTCATACGCTTACGAACTGACACAAACAGTCTGAGCGCTATTAGCTGAACAGCTGCTAACCTCTTCGCTTCGTGACAGTGTGCTGTCTGTGCACCATGGAAGTTCATCGCGAGCAGAAGGCTCAGGGTAGGGTTGCACCAGCCATTCGTAAGTTCTTTCTTAAACGTGAACGTGAAATCCACACTAGAGGCTTAGTAACTACTACTAGCTAGTTTGTAACTAAATCTGTATGTTATTCGGTTGCAGCATTTGGTCTTAAGGCAGAACATAGCTAGTTCGTAAGCTCTCCGTAAAGTAATGCGTAGTCGCATAATATGACGTTTACCTTCAACAGTCCAATAGCAGCCTGTAAAATCTTGAGAAAAAGTTTTGTTGAAATGTTGTGAATTTCAAAACATTCTGGATTTAAACTTATTTTACCTCACATAATAACGGTAAAAACGGTATATAGACTACCTTTCATGAATAACATTTAAAAGTAGATTAATAAACAAATGCTGTTTAAAACAATACAGCCTACTTAATGCAATAATAAATGACATGCAATATGGGTGATTTCATTTTACTGCTGTAACGAGTCCGCTCCAGGTAGGAATCGAACCCGGTTCTCCCGCTTGTATTGCCACCAGTTTAACCAACTGAGCTAGGTAGTAGGCTTTAACAAATCCAAGAGCAGAGATAGTTAAAACTAGTTTTCCAGCAACAGGTAGTGTTTACTCGAAATAGAAGTAACAAAAACAAAAGCAGTATTCCAACAAGGTAAACTTAGAATCCAAAAAACCAATAGATTGCTACAATGTTACCTTCCACAACAACAGGTAGCATAGGCTCAAGACTGAACAATGAGTCATAACATGAGTCCCTTTAAATAGGGTTAAAACCCAGGTGTAGCACATCAAGCTTGATTAGAGCATTGTTGAGAAAGAATCTGGACAGGATCGCCCCCTGGTGGCCCGGAGGTAAGCAGCGATCCCATGGAAGGTTCTTACAGGAGCCCCTCCTCTAAGAACGGCTCCTGACGTTCCTTTGATGGAGTCTCTGAGCGCGATGGAACTCCGAGATGAGTGTTGGGTCTAGAATTTCTCGAGTCGGCACCCAAGAGCGTTCTTCTGGGCCGTACCCCTCCCAGTCGACCAGATACTGTACTTTACCACGGACCTGACGGGAGTCCACCAGTCTACGAACAGTGTACGCGGGTTGCCCATTGATGATGCGTGCAGCTGGTGCCGGTTTGTGAGCTGAAGAGAGGGAAGAACAAACAACTGGTTTTAGTCGGGAGATATGAAAAGTAGGATGAATCCTCATGGATCTGGGGAGAAGTAGCCGGTAAGACACTGGGTTTATCCTTCTCAGGATCTTGAAAGGACCGATGAAACGTGGAGCCAGTTTGCGAGATTCCACTCGCATAGGGAGATCCCTAGTTGAGAGCCACACCTTCTGACCAGGGCGAAGTCTTGGTCCTACCCTTCTGCGCCGGTTCGCTTGCTTCTGCTGTTGTTGCCTGGCTCTTTGCAGTGCTGCTCTAGCTCTCTGCCAGGTCCTTTGACAACGGCGAACCAGTTGAGCTGCCGCAGGAACACAGACTTCTGACTCATGTCCGGGGAACAAAAGAGGGGGAAACCCAAACTGACACTCGAAAGGGGACATGTTTAGGGATGAGTGGTGAAGAGTGTTATGTGCAACCTCAGCCCATATTAAACGGGAGCTCCAGGTGGTTTGGTTGTCTGCTGCCAAACATCTGAGTGTTTTCTCTATCTCCTGGTTTACTCTCTCCGTCTGCCCATTGGATTGGGGATGGTATCCAGACGATAGGCTGATGTTGGATCCGATGAGACTACCGAAAGCCTTCCAGAACCGGGAAGTAAACTGGGAGCCTCTGTCTGAAACCATATCCTCGGGGAAACCATGAATCCTGAACACATGCCGCATGAGAAGGTCTGCAGTCTGGCCTGCTGTGGGAAGTTTGGGTAGAGGCAAGAGATGGCATGCTTTAGAAAACCTGTCCACCACTACAAGAATGACTGTATTACCTTGGGATTTCGGTAAGCCTGTGACGAAGTCGAGTGAAATATGTGACCATGGCCGCTTAGGGATGGGCAGGGGATGCAGTAGTCCTTGAGGGTGGGCTCTGGATTCCTTGTTCTGGGCACATACTGTACAAGCAGCAACAAAGTCCCGGACATCCTCTTGCAATTTTGGCCACCAAAACCTCCTTCGGATGAGTCTGCACGTCCTCGCGGCCCCAGGGTGACCAGAGGGAAGGGAATCATGTGCCCACTGCAACACATCTGAACGAACTCTGTTAGGTACAAAGAGGCGTCCAGGTGGACCATTACCTGGGTCTGGCTGTTGTTGTTGGGCCTTCTTAACCGCAGTCTCAATGCCCCACTGGACAACCGTCACCATTAGGGAGGATGGCAGGATGGGCTCTGGTCTCGGGTTTTCCTCTGGTGCGTCAAATTGCCGTGAAAGTGCGTCAGGTTTAGCATTTTTGGACCCCGGTCTGTATGAGAGGACAAAATCAAACCGATTAAAAAACAGGGCCCAACGTGCTTGGCGGGAATTGAGCCTCTTGGCGTCTCGAATGTAGGTAAGATTTCTATGATCCGTCCAAATGAGGAAAGTATGCTTAGCTCCCTCCAACCAATGTCTCCACTCCTCTAGGGCTACCTTTACCGCCAACAACTCCCGATTTCCGATGTCATAATTTCTCTCTGCTGCAGTTAGTCGACGAGACAGATAAGCACAAGGGTGAAACTTGTTGTCCCTTCTAGGCCTTTGAGATAACACAGCCCCTATCCCCACATCTGAGGCGTCCACCTCCACTACGAAGGGTAACTCTGGGTCCGGGAGTGTTAGGATGGGGTCTGAGGTGAATAGATGTTTGAGTTTGGAAAATGCTTGGTTTGCTTTCTCTGTCCACATGAACGGCTGAGCTGATTTCTTGGTCAACGCGGTAAGAGGTTCTGCCACAGAGCTGAAGTTCCTGATAAACCGTCTATAGAAGTTAGCAAACCCAAGAAATCGTTGAACCTGTTTCAAAGAGCTGGGCTGAGGCCATTCTTGCACCGCACGTATCTTGCCGGGATCCATCTGGAGACTACCCCTCGAGACAATAAAGCCAAGAAAAGAGACTGAGGGCACATGAAACTCACTCTTCTCCAGTTTCACGAAGAGGCTGTGCTTAAGTAACTGGGACAAGACTTGGCGGACATGTTGGATGTGGTCTTGGTAACTGGCTGAAAAAATCAGGATGTCATCAAGGTAGACGAAAACGAACTTGTCTAGCATTTCTCTGAGAACATCGTTAATTAGGGCCTGAAACACTGCGGGGGCGTTAGCCAGACCAAACGGCATTACCCTGTATTCGTAGTGGCCTGTCGGGGTGTTGAATGCAGTCTTCCATTCATCACCCCTTCGGATCCTGACCAGATGGTAAGCATTTCGGAGATCCAACTTGGTGAAGATGGTAGCACCCTGTAGGATCTCAAAGGCCGACGTCATCAGGGGCAGAGGGTAGCGATTTTTAATGGTTATGTGGTTGAGACCCCTATAGTCGATGCATGGCCTGAGGTCTCCATCCTTCTTCTCGACGAAAAAAAACCCCGCTCCCGCAGGTGAGATCGAAGGACGGATAAAACCACTCTCCAGGGCGTCCTTAACGTACTTCTCCATGGCTATTCTTTCTGGGGCTGAAAGGGAGTAAAGTCTGCCCCGCGGTGGAACTGCTCCTGGAATCAGGTCTATCCCACAATCGTATGGCCTATGCTGAGGCAGGGAGGTGGCCCGAGACTTGCTAAAAACTTCTCTGAGATCCTCATACTCCGGAGGAACTCGGGATAACTCGGAAAGGGGCGGGGAAGGTACCTTAGCCTGGGTCTCTGAACTGGAAAGCTTGTGTGTCTCCGTGGGTTCGGAGGTTCGGGACGACTCGGGATGAAGGGTTGGGAGTCTTGAGGAGACGGGTTTGAAATGAGAAACCGATAGTCCCCGCGTGCTAGGCATGTCTTGTCTGGCTGTTGCAGGGCCTCTGGGGAGGTTAGAGGGTTCTGGGATGGTTCCTCGGATCTCCGGAGAATGACAAAGGGAGAAGGCAGAGGTACAACAGTTAGTTCCCCAGCTCTTGATACAACCCTCGGCCCAGTTGATCTGTGGATTATGACAGGTTAGCCAGGGATAACCAAGAACTAGAGGAAGCTCTGGTGATTGGGTGAGGAAAAATTGTATACACTCTTTATGGTCCCCAACCTCGAAATGAAGAAGTGAAGTGCAATGACTGACCTGTCCTGAGCCCAGAGGTCTGCCATCCAAAGCTGTGATGTTAAGGGGTCTTTGAAGAGGAACAATTGGGATGCCCAGCTCCTTGGCTACCTCCAGATCCAAGAAGTTTCCAGCTGCTCCAGAGTCGATGAATGCCCCCATCTGGTGACGCTGATTGTTATGTGAAATCGTAGCTCGAATAATAATTCCAAGGGTTACAGAAGGGGAGAGGAGATCTACTCTCGACCCAGTTCCCCTTTTCCTGGACGAGAGCTGGCTTTTCCCAACAAATCGGGGCAGTTGGATCGAAAATGGCCAGAATTACCACAGTATAGGCAGCGGCGTTCCCTCATCCGTCGATCCCTCTCTGCCCGGTCGAGTCTGGACCTACCAAGTTGCATTGGTTCCTCCAGATTCCTGGTTCTCAAGAATCGTTCATCAGTTCTGAGGGGCTCCTGGGGGAAATACACACTCGCCCCTCGATCTCGTTCCTGTAGCCGTTCTCTGAGACGAAAGTCTACTCGGATAGCCATCTCGATAAGAGCCTCCAGATCGGGTGCAGGATCTCTGAAAGCCAACTCATCCTTGAGTTCGGGGCACAAGGCTTGGTAGAATGTAGCCCTAAGTGCTCGTTGATCCCACCCACTCTCTGCAGCCAGGGTGCGAAATTCTATGGCGAACTCCGCCACAGTCCGAGTGCCCTGAGAAAGCTGCAGCAGGCGATACTCCACATCTCCCACGCTGGCCGGGTGATGAAACACCTTCTTCATCTCATCTATAAAACGGCCACTGTCTGCGGTGAGTGTGGATCTCTGCTCCCACAGTGCCGAAGCCCAGGTTAATGCTCTGCCGGTAAGAAGAGTGATCATATAGGCCACTTTGCTGTTCTCCGTGGGAAAGCTACCAGGTTGCAGTTGAAACACCAGGGTACACTGGGTGATAAAGCCATGACATTTCTCCGGGCTACCATCAAACCGTTCTGGTGCTGGAAGTTTCGGCTCTGCCAGGGATGCTATCACCACTTGAGAAGGATTCCTGGACAATTGTTGAGGGTCTGGGGTTGCAGGCGCTGCCGTCTGAAGGCTCAATTGTTGAAGAATCTCGGTGAGTACCTGGTCATGTCGCTGAATGGCTGCTGCTTGTCCTGCAAGGGCAGACAAAATACGATCAACGTTAGAGGGTGGTGCAGCTTCCTCCGCTGGATTCATTTTTCTTGGTTCAGTCTTGCTGTAACGAGTCCGCTCCAGGTAGGAATCGAACCCGGTTCTCCCGCTTGTATTGCCACCAGTTTAACCAACTGAGCTAGGTAGTAGGCTTTAACAAATCCAAGAGCAGAGATAGTCAAAACTAGGAGTCAAGAGTTTTCCAGCAACAGGTAGTGTTTACTCGAAAAAGAAGTAACAAAAACAAAAGCAGTATTCCAACAAGGTAAACTTAGAATCCAAAAAACCAATAGATTGCTACAATGTTACCATCCACAACAACAGGTAGCATAGGCTCAAGACTGAACAATGAGTCATAACATGAGTCCCTTTAAATAGGGTTAAAACCCAGGTGTAGCACATCAAGCTTGATTAGAGCATTGTTGAGAAAGAATCTGGACAGGATCGCCCCCTGGTGGCCCGGAGGTAAGCAGCGATCCCATGGAAGGTTCTTACAACTGCCAACCGCCAATTAAATAAAAAAAGATTATTTCATTTTGACGTGCACAACACAGGCAGATACACGCACGGAGGCGCGCTAGGACGGTTCGTGTTAGAGCAGTCAAAAATTAAATGTCATCACATAATTTTCTCTATTTTAAAAGGAAAGTGAATGTAAATGTCAGCATTATCATGTGTGTAAATCATTGAAGAATGTCGAGTGAAACAAGAGCTTATTCCGTTAGTTCAGAGAGTATGTTATTTTATTCCTACAGTTATTCCTGATAGGAGGCTTCCGTAGATATTTACGTAACATTATGCTTCAACTAAGTTGAATGGTGCAACTCAAAAATATTTTGTAGTGCGTAAGCTGTAACTTAGTGCCCGTTTAAGTCAAAACTACAGTAGGCTAAGTTGTAACTTGTGCAGCCGGTGCAGCCGGTGTAATGAAATCAGTCTTGTTTAACTGGATTTCATTCATTCATTATATTTTCGCGAAAGTTTAAATTGGGGTACTGCAATGTTTATTTTGTATAAAAAAATGCTAACTTACTGCAAATGATAGCTAGCAAATTATTTTAAAATAATGTTAGCACATGAAAGCATTGCAAATAATTTGTTTACTTTACGTTCTTCGTGTATGTTTTTGACCAGCAAACTATGTGTAATGAAGAATTGGTGTAAATTACAGTAGAAGTTAAAGAATTTCTGTTTGTAAGGATTTTTTGGTCACCCTAATAAAATCACTGGGTCTTACCAGGCCACCTCTAAAAAAAAAGTTCTGGCTACGCCCCTGATGTAGTCGCTTTTAGCAACTTGTTAGCAGCCGCCATTTTTAAGACACGATAAAGCTTTGAAAATCCCCCGCGTGTTATAACGGGTGTATTTTATGTCATAGAATAAAACTTAAAACTATTTAGAGGTTTTGTTAACCAAAGGCCTTATTTTAGGCATTTAACCAAAAACCCAATCAAAATGTAACAATGTCACTGACGCAGGGACGATGTCACACGGAAACTGGAGTAGGGTGAATGAATTTCATATAAAAAGTGAACTCGGGAACAAACGGTAATCCTAACGTGCTAGGGTGAAAACTAATAAATCCAAAACATCCATGGGACAAACAGAGAACAGCAAAAATGTGCACGGAACAAAACAGGGTAATCCAACGGGTAACAAATCTTCCACGGAAATATACGTACATACATTACATTGATACCAGACCAAGAACCAAGGGCAAGTGAGAATACATATAGTGTCAGGGTAATGGGGTGCAGGTGCAAAATTCGAAGATGAGGTACTTGTGAGGGAGCGTGGGACAAGGATATCCTGGGGCAAAACGGGGAAAACAGACTGAGGGACCGACGCAGTGTTACACAAAAACTCATTGGCTTTGTGGCGATGGAACCGGAAGTGCTAAAATGCTAACTCGCTTCCAGGTTTTGCATACAAAAATATATCCTTCCTCCAGTACCCTATATGCTGCTGGCATCCTTTTTTTTGGATGGACAGGGTCTTATTTTTTAGTGTTAGTAATTATAGTTATTAGACAATGATCCAGAAACTGATGATAACTGATTATATAACTCTTAAAGCTGTGACAGTGGGCAAATTTCAGTTTTTTACTATCTTAATTTAGTGTATGAAAGTGAATTTTATGGTACATAATAGTCTGACTGCGTTTCAGGCACCAGGACCTTGTAAACAGAAAAACACATTACTATAAAGCACAGACACACATTTCAGTATGCACATGCAAAATTTCCTTTGTCGTTTTATTTCACCTCTCTCATAATCTGTGATACTCTTTTCTGTTGGTCCTATATATATCTATATATCTCCTTGCATCAGTACATTTCAAGAATAAAGCTAGCCTCGTAAATCCATGCACCCTTATGACAGCCGGCGCACAGAACACTGCAGAACAAATAAAGCGACCAATAAAACGCGCTGAGCAAACATGTAAAGTTATTCAGTTTGAAATGCAAATGTCGGAGATATCTGTGAATATGTGCAATGAATAGAACTCTATTTTGAGACAACATGAAAGAAAAAGAGAGCGAGCGGTGTGCAACTTGAGCATTCTGCAGATAATGACAGAGAGCCAACCGAAGACGCTATTATGAGAATGCGGTTTCTGAGAAAAGTAGAGATACTCAAGACCAGCATGGAGGCACACATAAAACTTTAGTTCTTTTATCTAAAAAAATGAGATAAACATATGGGACAAGACCCTCAAACCTTCTTCATACCTGGTATTAAAATGCATTTCTGTGATAAATACAGAAATCAGAAGTTTGCATATACGGCTACGTAACAAATTGAGAGACCATTTCCAATTTCATTTAAACAGCATTTCTGGATGTTTTGTGGTCATTTCAGTCTAGTGTCTGTTGAATTTCAACAACCCCAGGAGTGACAAAGTCATATAACAGCAATGTGAAAAACTGACAGCATCGAGGTTATCACATAATTTTTAAACTTTTCCTAAATACATGTGCAAATATTACTGTAGTGTTGCTTAAACGTGAATATGAACTTGTTTTCTTTGCACTATTTGAGGTCTGAAAAAATAAAGAGCATTTTTTCTATTATTTTGACTTGTTTCTCCAGTTTTCATTTTCTGCAAATAAATGCAAATAGAAACCATTTGAAATTTGGTAGAAATATTGTTAGTAGTTCACAGAATGAAACAAAAATGATAATTTTACATAAACACATAAATAGTAAATGTGCAAAAATAATTTTGAAATGGTCTTTTAATTTTTTGTTTAAAGTGTTTTAAAAAAGGTGTAAACAGATCTTCAAAAGAGGGATTGCCGAGGTAAACCTGCCTTCCAAAATCCACAGATGTACGTCGGGACTCAGGAGTGTGGATTTTAACATGTGGAGAACGAGTCTAGTTAATAGTTTGGGAAAGAAATTGACAGATTCCATGAACACTGACTAACACCCAATGCCAGAGAGTTCTCAATTTCACTTTTGTAATTTCAACATTTCTTTTAATATTGTCCTTATGAACCATCCAGCTTGGTAAAATAAGCATTGACACTTAATTTAACAAAGTCATTTCGCATGCACTTGAGGCTATGAGGAAAGTGAGACAAAATTATGTGTGGTTTATTGAAGCTTGCATATTACTCAGTGTTTGATGGATGTCAATGCTGTAGATGAGGAACGTGTTTTGATAGATGTTCAGAAGAGTCCAGGCCTCATTTGAGCTGAGGAACGTAACTCAGAAACGATAGAAACTTTATGTTGACAATGATTGTATTCAAACTCCAAAACCTACCGGTGTGCAATTTAAAGGCAATCTAAGTTTTTAAAATTATTCATGGAAAAATTTGAGATATACTTTTGGTTAAGTATGTTCATCTGTCAGTTTTCCTGTCCTCATCAAATTGTGTTCTTAAATAACAAGACGTGGAAGATGAATTTAATGTTTTGTTCAACTAGAAAGTTTCTAGGAAAAATGGGCCAGGTCATGTAAGGGGAGAATAGTCATTGTAATAAATAGAAAAATCTGCAATTCGCGAAATAGGGTTTGAGGTCAGCACGAGGTGAGGGTAAGAGCGCTGACAGAGAGGTGTTGCCACACCCTGAGAGCAAGAGAAACAATGACAGACAATGGGAAAGTGGAAAAATAATACGTCGCTTCATTCTACAGTAATTAGGACTTCTGTAGTTTACTAGTGCTGACAACCAGGGGCTACAACGCTCATGCAATGAATTATGGGTATAGACCTGCAGGGTCTGATTGAATATATGCATGTGCAAGTGCGTGACAGTCACTCCTAAGGGTGACAGCACATTTCAAGACCTCATTAAACAGAAAGTGAGCTTAGCTTGGTTTCGAGTCTGATTTTTCATGTTATCAAAGACTATGTTCTGGACCTTTCATAAGCCTGTCACGCCCCTGTGGCTGTCAATCAAAAGTAACACTGGGGGCAGCCGGATGAACAGTTATTAATGACCAGATTAATTATGGATCTGCCGCCTAATTATGAGAAGGACTGTGGAAGCAAGGTCCTAACTTTCCCTCTGTGTCTCTAATGAGAACATTTCCATTTTACCCAGCCACATAGAAAGATACGAATATGAACATCCTCTGACATCCTTCTGTCTGCATTTCTTCTGGTTTTCTCTTTATTTTTCTGCATTGCTGTTAATCGATATTCCCTGTTTTCCACTGCTTAAAAATACAATAGGGTCCAAAAGTCTGAGAACACAAATAACAAAAAAACAAATAACAACATTTTTTATGAATTTCAAAATGTTTTTGGTGTGTCCGCATTTTACTGTAATGACAGCATGTTTTCAAAATTCCAAAATTCATTCTTATGTAATGTGGAACATTTGGACCCTACTGTATGTGTGTGGTATATGTGTCTCTGGTTAGTAAGCTAATTCAGTGACATCATCTGGAGATAATATAATTATGGGCTGTAATTATATCATGTTTTCACAGCTGGTTTCAACCAACGGAAGTTGAGCATTATATGTTTGAAATCATTCACATCATTACAACTGAATATTTCACTAATAAGTGAATAATCTGCAACATACTTTATGGTAAACATTTTATATTCTGTTTGATCTGTGAGAGAAAAATCCCTACAATCACAAAAAGTAAATGTGTACTTACTCAGCATCTCTCTGTGGACTTTTTTAAAATGATGTTATGAATACACTCAAATCCCCTCACACGCACATGCGTGCAGAAAAGCAACGCCGAAGAGAATATTCTTGCAGAAAGCAAAGGGCCAAAAAGTTTTAATAAAATGTTTGTAGTTTAATAGGGCACACAAACTGGCGTCTTTTCATCACATCTTGTTGCTTTTCAGCATTTTGCACACTTTAATCCCATATTTTATGTGTGTTTACATGCATAGTCTCACTCCGATTATGGTTAATAAGATGATTACGTGTAAGGTCATGTAAACTTGTGATACAGTTTTCTTTTATCAGGGAAAGGTCAAAAAAGGCTTACGCAAAATCTTTTTGCTCTTTACCCCGATTTCATGTTGCATGTGTATGGCTTTCTCTCAGTGTTCATGTGCGCATGTCTGACTGTGTAATATTAAGTCACAAACAGAAGTAACATTAAAATAAAACATAAAAGTCCAATCTTGAATCATGCAGTTAAAGTTCCATTTTATTTTATTAGTTCATGAAGAAAAGCAAAATTACTTGTTCTCATAGATTTCCCATCAGCGTTTTAATGGTGAAGTCACTGCCTGCGAGAAACCTGACAAATGTTAAAATTCCATGTAGACTCGGTTTTCTGCGTTGCCGCAGTTTTATTGAATTGTACGCAGAAAAGGTGTTTTATAAGCTGCTTTTTGACAGTTAGCCACTTATTTTGTCCATGTAAATGCACTTGCTGTCTCTTAAAAAATAGGAACACGTCACGAATTTCACCTCCATTTAGCTGCTGAACAAAACAGGTGCTGTATAATACCTTATACCTTCTCTGACTCATTCTGTGCATGCGGTTTGAACTCGATTATTGTGTTATTTCTCTGATGGTTACAAAATTCACCAGTCTATTCAGTCTTAATGCTTATAATGCTCAAAGAAGATAAAAAAACATGCACAATCGCTGCTTTTAAATGTCTTATGAAGGTAAATAAGATTGAGTTCTTGCGCGCCACCTCAATGTTCAGGATTTTTTTAAATACACATTATTAGCTTTAAGCATTAGAGGGGGAACAAGACCTCATTTTGTGTGTCTGAAGTCTCATATTGGTCTTTACCGTTTTGACATGAATTCACCTTTTCTCTGAACATAGTGTACTGTACTTGTAAATGTACTTGTACAGAGTAAACCCCCAAGATGAAATCCCAGCTTGTTGTTGTGTTGTAACATAATGTAATGTTCTGTCTGATAAATGATGTCATGACAGAGTTAAAGTGTTGGAACAGGGAGTAGAAGTCAAAAGGGAGATCAAGTCATTCTCATTTTCTGAATGTGTGCAGGAGGAAAAGGGATGGGATGGGTGTCTTTAGTTATTCTATTCACAGTTCTGGATGTCCTCATGCTGAATTGAATTAGTGAGGATCACTCTGACCCGAAGTGAGAAATCAAATCTTTTGTACGGTTTATGTAACAAGTCATGCTATTTTTTGTTCACTACGATAAGTTATTTATAACTGTAAAATAATTAATAAACATAATATAAGCATACTATAATATTTATTTCTGTTTATCCTAACAGTATTTTGACTGATCACGTGTGAAAAGTGTAATATACTATATATAAACTTTACTTGAAATTGGATGTTTCTCCACCAGATGTGTCACCTGATCTCCCATCGATGGTTACCAGGACAACATTTGTCGCAAAAAAAAAACTGATGAGGATGTGAGGGTCAGGGGTGGCGAGGACATCTCAGGTGAAATGAGAAAAACAACACCATAATACTGTAAAAATAAACAATAACAAGAAATTTCTGGTAAACGTAAGTTTTAATAGTAGATACTTACAGTACACGAGCTTCTGTATGATGACGATGATCAAGGTTTATTGTGTTTCGTTTCCAGCTGTGATACAATTATGTATTTAACTATTATTATCATGCATAATGCCACTGCTGTGACAATTTAAAATTTGTGTATATCCACTATTTGTATTAGCAAGGATATAAAAAAAAAACTATAATGGAAACAACAGAGTTGTGTGCTGCATGTGTGTTTGAGCAGATGTAGGGGGAAGGGATGTTCTCATTCTAGAAAACTTCTGATTGGAAGTTTCCCCAGTGCATTGTTACATCATTAATTTGTCCTGGTACCTTTCCGGAAAAGATAAAGATTGCTGAAAATGTATTTTGTTATGTACACTAGCATAGACATAACTTTAATATACAAACATTACAGTCCATAAAAGCAAGAGTCATCACAGCATAAATATTTGTGCAAAATGTTAAGACAAGTACCATGCTGAAATATGTTGCTGCTTCAGAGCTCAATAGAAGAACACTGGGATTATCAGTTTCTTCTAATAAATTCTCACCATGGTATGAAAAAGAAATAAATAAACACGTCACGCATAACCGAGCACCAATACACCTGACATTTCTCCAAATGACCTTCATTTTTGGTCTTCATCGAGACCGTAACAAAGCAAATGGTTATTTTGTGACATTTACCTGGAAAAACTCCTGACGATAGCGCAGCAGGAAGACGTAATCGCACGTTTGGTTTGACATGGAGCTTTAGATGGAAAAACTGGCAGATTAGATCTTTTTTAAATCTGCATTTATTCAAAGCTCGTGCTCAGACACACACATGCTCACACACACATACTCCCTGACTGAAGCGATTCCTAACAAAAATATTTTTTTCTATTGAAAAATAGTGAAGGGCTCTGAATCCACATCTCGTTGGCAGAAAAGGATGCAATCCAAAACCGACTGCTAAAACATCTATTTGCTATTCTCAGTATGGCTAGTTTTTCAAGACCATTGGAAATCAATGTATGACCTTGTGCATCCAAATCTTGTATACATCAGAAAATGTTTTATAAGGAATGGTCAGTATGGTTCCTTACTGCTGTATTTATTACAACCAATCAGTTGTAAACCATAACCAATCATCGTCAGAAAACCATCTTGCTTCAGCTTCAGGGGACAGCATTTTTATTTTGGGTGATCTATCCCTTTAAGCTTTGCTTCCATGTTTGCTAGATCAGGGGTGCTTAGTGAATAAAATGCAGGGTTTTGTTGTAAAATACCACACGAAAATGGTGTATTTTTAGGAATTTTCCTTAATGTCTATCCAAGACCACTTTTTGATGTTGACTAGGGATTGTCAGTCTAGTGCTCCACTCTGATTGTTTGCCATCTCAAAAAAAGGTCCCTGGCAGGAGTCAAATACAGTGCAGAACAAAGAGGACAAACAGCAACGCTGGTGTTAGCGTGCTTTGCTATCTGTGGGAACAAACACCTTGGAAAAGAGCTGGAGGGGAAGGTTTAATACTGAATGAAAAATCTGCAGTAAAGACCTTGTCATCTGAAAGGGTGAAATGCCCATAAAACACATATGAAGAGATGGACAGACAAACACACATGTACCTTTTCCTCCCCCAGCATACATTATTGATACCTTCACATTGCCAGCAGGAAGTGATGCGTGAACTCTCGTAGGATAGAAATATCCAGCGTTCACCAGCACCTGCCTGCATCATATGTGAGGCTTATTGACTTGACTGTCCTTGAAATACGCACATTCACTTTCCCAGGTCCCTAATCATATTAGATGGGGCTTTCTGGAATAATCCGGTACAAATCAAGATGGGATCCACAGCATGTACGCATGGTAACAACACACGTAGGCAGACTTTTGACTTGCAGCAAAAAAATCCGGTCTTCATTGAAAGTTGTTCAAGCCCACACAGCGCCAGCCAATCAGATTGCCATTGGGGATGTCAGCTAAAGCTTGACATTTTTGTGTGCAATGTGCATCAAACGGTCCATGAACAATGGACAGTGAGTTGGCATGCCATCTAAGATTATCAGTACTAGAAAAGGAAGAGTCTTTTAGACTCTTATATATCGGCATGTGGATTCTTTCCAAATGTTTGATCAGAAATGCATTGGCTCCTGCGCGTGTGTCGGTCGTAAGCCAGTCGATGACTCTGAGTGATGTGTTGGTACGCTAGCGTGTCTTACTGGGGTTCAGCTGTTCTCCTATCGCAAAGCCCCAGTAAAGGTCAGAAATGCTCAGAGAGCCGTACAACACACACACACAGACCTCCAGGCAGCTGTACAGAGGAAAATAATGCCAGCTGGCTTTTCCTGCACCAATATATAGTCCAGTGACACCATGGATAACCTCTCTCTATTAACACTACACTAGCGCTTAAAAAAAAGCGTTAGAGGGACAGAATAAAAGCTGTCTCTCTATCTCTCCTCTCAGAAAAATATATACGGTATACAGTATAATTGCATGTAAGCCCGATAAGAAGACGAGGGATACAGATAAGCAGCTGTCTGCTATAAAATGCACAGTCAACCTCTACTAGACACATATTGCATGTTCTGTTTTGTTTGTGTGTTACAGACATAATTACTTGTTACTTTGTTATATTGACCCAAGTATATGACACTTTTAAATATTGGGGATGGTAGTACAGGGGTTCGACATTTGAGCTGGTTACTGAAAGGTTTGTGAGGGATGGATTTGAAACCCATCAAGAACAATACGGTGTAGACACGTGTGTTACAGTTACACAAACGTTTGAACAAAATACTACCAACAGAATATTTATAACCGATTTACAATGCTAAATATTTTTACGATTTAATAAGTAGATTTAAAATACTAATAACAAATAAATAAAACTAAAATAGGAAGTGCTTCTGGACCAGTGTTTACATCTTGCAAAGTGGTCTGAATGGCTGAGTATTTGAATGCTCAGAAGTGACATGCAATTGGCGACAAATTCTGTATTATACAACTATACTAAATGGTACTGTATGTCAGGTGCATTTGTGCATTTTGACCACTGCTGTAAGTACTCAAGAGCGTTTTTTGCTCTCATCTTTTGGTCTGATTTGCTTGCACATTACACTGCAACACAGTACATAGAGGATTAAAGACTTTACATGCATTAAAAATAGCTAGATTGAAAGAACAGGAATCTTTAGATGCAAACGATGCTAAAAAACATCTTATGTAATGCAACAGATGCTAAATCACATCTAAATCACCCAACGTGAAAATATACTTTTAAACAAGTTTTCCTATGGATAATAACTTTTATGCAGTATATTTTGAGGTTCTCATAATTTATGTTGCATGGTGTGTACACACCAACTGTAAAGCATTGTGTTTCTCACGCTACATTATCCGCGGGATTACTTTTTATTCGTGCAAGTGCCAAAACCATTGCACGATAGGGACTGTTTTAATGCGTCTGGATGTGTGAAACCAGAGATCCCAATGAGCTCTTCGCATGAATTTCCCGCTTGAGTCGAAATTTTCAATTTGCGTGGAAGACTCAACTGAGGCGATATTGCACGTTCACAGCAACTGAACCGCCTAATTCGCACCATTCGTGCTCCTCGGCGCGAATTTGTGTCTATTCGCATTTTTCATTGAATTAATGACATATTTGGTAAAATAAATAATAATAAAAAAATAATAAATGTATAGGTTTTAATGTGAAATTCATAGTTTTTTCACAATAAACAGGTAAAATAAAAATGTTGTAATTTATAAAGAAATGTTACAGGTTTAAAATGTTTAAAAATGTGCAGTTGGGAATATTGTTTTAACTTTTAATCATTTTGTTTTTTAGGTTTTTAAATATTTGTGATAAATATGTATGCTAATATAAATTTCAGAAGATGGGTAAAAATATGTATGCAATCAGAAAAAAATGTTGATAAAAATGTTGGGGCTTTTTATTTGTACATCATGCATTCTGATGTATTTGCAGTGTTATTGTTGTTTTTGTTATTTTTAAGTTGTAGTGTACAAAACTGGAAGGTGTGATATTAGCATTTCATCCAACTGGAAAAGTCATGCCGAGGCATATCGTTCTCCAGTTGGTCACGCGTCATCACGTGATACGAATTCAGCAAAAGTAAACTTTGGAAGTCAGCGAAATGCAAAATCTTTTTTGCGTTTACGGTCTGCCGCATTCGCGTGTGTACGGAGCCCGTCCGCACTACGGAGCCCGTCTGATCACCTGTCGGAGAAAAAAAAACAAGACCCGCAAATCCGTGGCCACAGTTTTGTAATTCGTTCCCAGTTTAAAAATCCGTACTCACAGATTCTAAAACTGTTCCCACAGTTTACAAAACCGTGCTCTCGGATTAATAAACTGTACCCACGAGTTTACAATCCGTGCTCTCGGTTTTGTAAACCGTCCCCTCAGTTTTTGAAATCTGTACCTACAAATTCATAATCTGTGCCCACGCTTTCGCAATCCGTTCGCAAACTGTAGCCTACTCGCGGAATTGAAGCCTCTGTCTGTCAACAGAACAAGCTCTTTCCTACAGGAACATTAAGGAATATTGTATACTGTTTTACATATAAATTGTCCTAATGTGTTTATACACGAGCGCGTGGCGCATATAAAGCATGCGTTCATTGCCGCGTTTCACTGGCATAAAGTTGGTTTGACATTAAACATTCAATATTCGTGAATTTAGAGACCGTCTCTAAAGTTACACACACACATTATAATACATGTTTCCAACTTCAATGGCATTTAAAGGGAATGACTTATACCCACAAGACTAACTGTACAGTGTTCATGTGTGTGTCAGATATAATGCACACCTTTTAGATTATTTATATTTATTATAATACAGCACTGTGGCAGCAGTGGAGTCATTCAGGTTCCTGGGCACCACCATCTCTCAGAACCTGAAGTGGGACAATCACATTGGCTCCATTGCTAAAAAAGCCCAAGCAAAGGTTGTACTTCTTACATCAGCTGAAGAAGTTCAATACCACAAACTCTATTATAACAGTTTTACTCAAGCCGAGTCGGTCAGTTGGACAGTACCACCGTAGGCCCAGTGCTGGCTCTTGTTAGTCAGGGCTTTTCTCAGCCAGCCATTGCTCTGCACTCTCGGCGCGGGCCATAGAGGGTAGATGGGCGACGACAGCCTGGACGTTGCTTGCCCATTGCCGAATCTCAAACCCACCTAAAGAGAGAACCTGCCTCAGCTTGTCGATGAGAAGCTTTGCTGACCAAGGTGTTGAGAGGCTCTGCAGGCAATTATCCACGTAAAAACACTGTTCAATGGACTGCAGGATGTCCTCATTGCCTTCGACCTGGTCCTTAGCGTGTCTTTGCAGCGCGAATGTAGCGCAGCAGGGGCTGCTAGTTGTCCCAAATGGCAGGACGCACCACTGGTAGACCTCAGGTTGCTGTTCCTGTTGCAGGCTTCTCCAGACGAATCTCAGTAGTGGCTGGTCATCAGGCAGGAGACGAACCTGGTGAAACATTGCTCGGATATCCCCACTTATGGCCACTGCATACTGACAAAAGCGCAGAAGGACACCGATGAGAGATGGACCGATGGTGGGACCTGCTAGGAGCTGTTCATTGAGTGCGAGCCCGTTGTAGGCAAAGGAGCAATCCCACACAAGACGGGATTTGCCGTTATGGCGAACGAGGTGATGGGGTATGAACCATGACTCATTGGATGCCTTTACCTCGTCGTCACTGAGCTTGACAACACAGCCTCCGCTGATGAGCTTTTGGATCTCTGCCTCGTACTGTTTAGCTAGAGCTGGATCTCTTCGTAGTCACCTCTCCGTGCCATGAAGAAGGGGCATGACTGCTTCAGGCGTGGCCTTTAGTGGTGGTGCACCTTTGACACGGAGAAGTGGTGTGGCGTAGTGGAGTACATCACCCATCTTGACTCTTTCAGTGTGTGTCTCAAGTATGTTGATGGCTTCTTGGTCCAGATGGGAGCGGACTGCTATCTTCTCGTTTCGGAATGGGAGGATGTCCAGCTGCCAGAGACGTTCGACATGTTGGTAGAGGTCATCTGGTGCTGGTGTGAGGGAGGTAAAGTAGCAGGAAGCAGCAGTAGAAACCGTACTGTCTGGACCTTGAAGTGCCCAGCCAAGGCTTGTGTGGATAGCTTTTGGGCTGCCCTTAGAACCCACTCTTCCTGGCTCTTTTGCGGTGATCAAGTGTGTGCAATCTGCGCCGATTAGTAGCAATGGTTGCACTTCACTGAAGTCTGGAAGCGGGAGGCCCTGTAGATAACGGTAACATCTCTGTAGTGAAGCCATGGGGTAGGATTGCTTGGCTAGAGCTAGTTGGCCTGCTGTATAGGCGTCTTTAATGAGGTGGCGCTCTTTCGGGTGTGCTAGGGGGGCTACATGGAAAGAGACATACTCACCAGCAAGACGGGCGACATCTTGACGGATAGTACGTAGAGTGAGGGTCTCTGCTTCACCTTTGAGGCCTAGACGTTGGGCAGCAGCTGGTAGTATTATTGTCCATTCAGCCCCATCATCCAGAATGGCGTAGGTCTTCAGTGACTTGCGGCCGTGACTTATTATAATGGGCACCACCTTGAGATACACATTTCTTCCTTGCTTGGAGTTGCTGACTGTGGCTTGATCACGTGGAGTGATGAGATAGACACATGAGTCCGACTTGGCAACGTCGTGTAGGACGCTCAGATGAATCTCTTGACATTCGCTGCATGGTTTCTTTAAGGTGCAGGCTTCGGGCTGGTGGTTGGTACGACCACAGTTACGACAGCGCTTACTACGTTCGAGCCATTTCCTGACATCATCTACTGAACGCTGTACGATGTCAGTGCACTGTGACAGATAGTGCTCCGTGCTCTTACAGAAGAGACATAACTTCTTGGACTTGGGATTAGAGCGGGCTGCCTCTGCAGGCTGACTGTTATCAGCTTTGGGTTTGTCCGAGCCGTGATAAACGGACACAGACTGCCCTCGGGGCTTGGAAGTCGGAGCGTGTCTGTCTCTCCTGGAGACATGGGGCTCTTCTGGACGGTGGCGCTGTGCCATCTTTGCAGATAGTCTTTGAGCTTCCGCCTTAACTTTGAGCCAATTAGCGAGGTCTCTGAGGCTGTAGGGGTTGAGTCGACTCGTTTTGAGACGTCCTTGTGTTTGGAGATGCTCTACAAAACTGTCTCTCATGTGCTTGGGCAGCTTACTAAGCAGTCTGTCGACATGGCCGGTTGACATTATTTCTGTCCCATTGGGCCCCTCTAATGAAGTGAGCATTCCTACCAGTAGGTCAACACTGAGAGCGAAACTCTGAAAGCCTTTGCTGTCTCCGGATCTAACATCAGGGGCATTTAAGATTGCAGCAATCTCACTTTGTGCGAGCTGATGTGGTTGTCCATACTGGCGCTGTAATGCTTCCATAGCAGCCATGTAGGGTTGGGCATAATGTCTGCAGGACTGAGCAATTAGCTTGGCTTCATCCAGGACTAGGTGCTCCATGAGTACACGGTACTTGTAGTGCTCTGACAGCTCCGTGTGAGGGCCAAGCAGGTGGTCTAGTGCCATCTTGAGGTCGGTTAATTCTCTTTCACTGTCACGGACCAGCTTGGGCAGTTCAGGTACAGGAACAGGCTGCTTCAGCGGCTGGAAACTGTATGGAGACTGCGGCATGGTGTACTGTGGTGGGAGAGTATTGTACGCCTGAAGAGAAAGACCTGGCATCATGGGCACCGGCTGATAGACAGGCTGCATTGCAAAGGGAGGCTGAGGCTGGAGAACCGGTTGTAGCAGCAGGCCTGGCTGGTAGCTTTGTGACTGGGTCATGTTCTGCGCAGTAATAGCAGGTGGCGGCAGGTATACAGGGTGTGCAGTGATAGCTGATGGAGTTGTGTGTTGAAGCACGGAGTGCAGTGCTGGTGGAGCCAGGGGTTCGCATGTTGGCGTTATCACAGTTGGAGATGGCTGGTATACTGGCCAGGGTGGGAGCCCGAGTGCTGGGAGTAGCTGGCCATCTTGAGTAGCAGACTCAGTCTGCAGGGTAAGTGACTGCAGCTGCTGTGCACTGGCACTTAAGTTGACATCCTGTTTAGGAGCAGTATAAGGCATGAGGGACTGAGGAAGGCTGACCTGGTAGCCCTGGAGGTAAGTCGGTAGCTGCCGTGGCCGTCCTGTTGCTTCCCTTGCCATAACTGATGCTCGCATTGCGTCCATTTTGCTGATATGGGTGAAGTAATCCGGCTCGAAGGACCAATATTATGAATAGCTGGGACTATATGTTGTCTCAGGTGGATTCGCTGGAACACCTCATCCACACAGACACTCCGATTAGAGAGCGAGACCGGACACAGTAGAACAGTTGACGTGGCTTTAATGATGAATTACCACTCCAAATTACACACAGCACGGTGTTTACTGCTTACAGTTGAATCTTTACATTGATCGTATTGACTTCTGTACTGTACTGGTATCTGCAATGAACAAATATATATATATGTATATATATATATATATGAGAAGGCGTGCTAGCTTAATGGCACATCTTAACGTGAAGTTAGTTACAACTTAGTCAACAGTTGCCAGTCAGTCAGCACATTAAACATCAAATAAAACACTGCTACACAAGTAACGTTAGCTTATATTAGCGCCGAAAATCGCTGCTTCCTTTACATATCAAAGAACTAATTAGCGATCGTTAACGGATCGTTATAACCCACCTTCATCACAAACTCAGACAGGTATCAATGCAAAATGAACTAGAAGTCCGTGAACAGCTCAATATTATGTTTCCAAGGACCCCTTAGCTGCCCAACGAGGTGCCTGATGTAAAACACTAAATTCAGCACTGAACAGTCCTTCACAATAAAACAGTAATAGTAATAGGGAATTTACAACAGTTAGCCCAATGGTCCGAGAAACTCGAGGGAGCACATATAACAACGATTCACAACAGACAACTGAACACCAGGGCTATGTATGCACAGATGAAGGGACAAACATGTAATGAGACACAGGTGAGACCAATACACGATAACGAGACAAAGCATGATGGGAACTGGAGTCCTTACAATAACACAGGAAGTACACAGAGTAGCATAGCGCTCTCAGGTGGCGAAATGAGGCACCAGCAACAGGGCATGACACCCAGTCATGTTTTTTTAATTTACCAATTTCTTATTGCATAACATAAATGGCCCTTGTATCGCTCTGCTCTACAAGTAAAACAGTAAGTATTATAATATAAAATATTAAAACAAATCTGTATGAACCAAACTGTAAAAGGCAGCTGTTTCTTTGCCTAATCCAACCCTCATGGGATGACATACACTCCATATGTCCGGCTCGACATGTCACAGTCAGGGGTAGTGCTGTAGTACTCGAGTCCGGACTCGAGACGTTTTTTTATGGTCTCGGACTTGTTTTGGACTCGTCGGTACTTGTCTCGGACTTGGTCATTGGTCTTGCCAAATGTTCTAGTCGGTCTCGATCAAGTCCAGCAATATATGTTTTCTTTTCTCCTTCAAAACAAAACATTGATAGAGCATGCTTCTTGTGATCCGAAAACTAATGATCCGAAAACTAATGATCCGAAAACTGTTGCCGACTCAAGAACGAGAGCCGCGCGTGCTCATAAATTCTCTCTTCACACATCGGTTCAGTTCAGTGTGTGCTGTTGTTGTAATTAAATAACTTGTAATTAAATAACTCCGGTATATTGGTTCAAGTCCTCGGGACTGTCATGCACGCCAGAAAGTGAAGAACTGAATTAATTTGTGGGTAATATTAAGTGTTTACGGGAGACGCTAAACGCGGACAATTCAGGTGAACTGGTTCGACCGGTTCACTTAAAAGAAAGAACCGGTTCAAATGAACGATTCGTCTGGGGTGCGGGATTACAAGGATCCGATTTCGTAAGACACCTGCAAGGCATCACAAAGAGAGGTAAGTTAATGCCATGTTTCAGAGTTAGCATTGCATTTGAGTATTTTTATAAGTTTAGAAAGTAGGGCTTAAAGATAAGATTGATCATATTTTTATTGTCATTGCGATATGAACATGTTATTTAAGGATGGGCACCGAAACGTGCTTTTAAACGAGCCGTGGGAACTGTGCTCTTTCTGGCAGCTCCTCTATCGAACACGCACGGGCAGGCGCACACGCACACACACACACACACACACACACGCACACACGCACACACACACACACACGCACGCACGCACGCACGCACGCACGCACACACACACACACACACACACACACACACACACACACACACACACACACAGGTGTTAAAAAGTTCCGTAATAAATAGTGGGGGGGTTTGGTTACTTTGGGGGACACTAAGTCACAAATTCAAGAATGGGAACATATTCAAGTGTTTGCTGGTTATTTGTTACATTTTCTATTGGCAGAATAGGATTGTTATACTTCAATAAAAAATATGTGAAGTTACACTTCGGCTTTGTGACTTTAGTGCTATACCTAAAAAAATAAAATAACCTTATTTTATCTGCTTTTTGATCATTACAAACATTAATGAAAATTATTATCTTAGAATAGAAGATATGCTGTCTCTTGCATCACATAAATTATCAATAGTTAAGTATGTGGTCTTGTAGTCATGATTTTTTCATGACTGTCTATCTTGACTGTCTCAATTGGACTCGGTCTTGACTTGGACTCAAACCTCGGTCTTGACTCGGTCTCGACTAGTCCTGGTCTTGGACTCGACAACGGTGGACTTGACTACAGCCCTGGTCAGGGGTTAATCTCAGCGCACCAGGGCTGTTAGCAGTTTAATAGTAGCCTGTGGTGGAGAAATAGTAAAAGAGAGTGTGAATGACAGACGTGGACATACTGAAGGATGAGCGAGTTAATTTTCATGTGTGTTGGCCTGAGGGGTTAGTTGATCAGCCCCAGGGTTTCGCTGTGGGAGACTTTTACTGCATACAGCAAAAAAGTGCTGGAATATAAAATTGGCAGACACACATACTGTACTGTATGACCCAGAGTCACAAGATGTGGGTGAGCCATTCGTAAAGTCCCTATGGACATTACTGGAAGAAAATTTAATTTCAAGGTTTTTCTTTGAACAGGAAAAAGTATACAAATTGTATTCTAATAGCTTTCACTGTTTAGTAGATATGGTGAAGTTCAATTCTTCAACTCATTTTTTATGCGATTATTTTTGTGCCAATAAAAATGAACGCAAACTTTAAAAAAACAAACAAAAATATATAATGAGAAAGAAAAAAAAAAACACTTTGATAATGAAAACAAAAAACTCAATTGCAAGAATGTGACATGATTTTCAAATAAACTGCATTTTTTTTCCTAATAATTTTCTAAGTTTCTTTTTCGCAAATAATAGTTTTTGAATTCGCTGCTAGATTTTTCATTTGCGCTTTCAGAGTTTTCGTTTAGCCTACGCTTCTCAAGTTTTCGTTTGCCTTTATGGCACAAATCCAGGCACGTGCAGGGGGGGGGTTCGGAGGGTGCTTGAGCACCTGCCTCTTTGGCCTTTAATGCCGAAAGTGCCCTTTTGTCAAGGCAATAACATTTTTTTGTATTTAAAGGCCATTTTGTGAAGGCCTGCTCAATCTAACTATTATTAAAATGAATGAATAATAATTTAACCCTAAATGAATGAATGGGAGGACTCCTCAAGTTCAGACGCCTTCAATAGATTAGCGCATTTCCAGGATAGCCTACATACTGTTCGCGGCTGCCGGGTAAGTGGTGTTTTCAGGGGAGCGGTGTGCTTGTTTACTTATTAGTGTATTTATTATTATTATAAGTAGTAGTATTTCACAAGAACGCCGTGAAGAGAGCATGCACGGCTGTTGTGTGTGTAGCCTGCTCTGAACTGACATAACGTTAGCTGCAGCTAATGTTACTTCTACACACAGCAATATATAAACAAAGGTTCTTGTTCACTTCTTGAATCAATGTTTGCTGTTTGGGGAGAAAAGTTTCACGGGCGTCGAGGGTTACAGTATTTACAGTAGAGTGCCTTCAAAACACTGGTAAAACAGGCTTAGGCCATGTTCAGGCATGACTTCTTTTTTGACAAGAAAAAGTTGACAAAGGTGCTTTTTTAGTAAAAAAAATACAATTATCAGCAGAACGCCATGACTTTGGAGGCACGAAGGCAGCCCAGAGAAACAGATAAGACAGCGTAACAGAAGTCTATTTGAATTAAAAACAGAGTACGTCTTGCAATAACTAATCACATATTTAAAAACTACAATACTTATTTCTCGATAGAAATGCAATCAGAAGTTGCTGAAAGTGAAAATTAAACATTTATATAAAATTATCCTCCAACAGGTATTTCTGTCATGGCTCTGCCTCTATTAGTCATGTTTCTCTTGGTCCTGTGGCAGAGCCATGACAAGGCCTTTGGTTATGTGTGGAGAGAAACATATTATTGTCCTTTTGACAATAATATGCGTTCTCTCCAGTGTCTTGTCATTGGCCCCACCCATCTCTTTCCTGTATTGTCTCCCTGCTATGTCTTATGTTTCACACCTGCCCTCGCTCATTATCCTTCGTTTGTCTTCCCTATATAATACCCTCATGTGTCATTGTCTTGTTGCTCGGACATTGTATTCAGTCCGTCTGCGTCCAGTGTACCCCTGTTCTTGTGTGAATCCTGTGCTTGCTGTTTTTGCCTGTTCATTTAGTTTATGTCATGTGTGGTTTATTTTCAGTTTAGTGTCAGTTAGTCTTCGTCCCGTTTATCCTGTTATCCTGTTTATCTGTTATACCCCCTCGTGGGTTCTTGTTTTGTGTTTTATTATTTAATAAATCTTGTTTTGTTAACCCCTTAATCCCCGCTGCCTGCAATTGGGTTCTTCCCCTGTATTTCATGACAGAATGACCGAGCCAGCCCGAACCCAGCAGGCAGCTCCAAAGGACGGCACAGCGTCGTCCTCGCGGGCCGACCAAGCCCACTTGCTGCTGGGGTTCCGTTAGGGGAGTTACGGGAACTGGGAGTTCGCCGGGACATTCTCGACGGTGGCGAGGTCATCTGAGTTTGGCGAGGCGGAGTTGAAGGCGATCTTCAACTGCTGCCTCACTTAGCGCCTCGCCCCGTCGGAGAAGAGGCTGCTGGCTCCCCTTGGGTTTGCGGACATGGTCAGGTTCGTGGCCAACCGGGACGGTCCCGGGGGTGAGGTTCCACGGTCGACCGTTCCGGAGGGCCTCGTCCTGGCTGCCGCCTCCCAGGGGGGACTCAGTACCCTCTGGCTTGAGCTCCACGGTCCCCGGTTCTCCTGGCAGCGCCTGTGGTGAATGGGGGAGGAGTGACCCGGGGACGACGTCTGCGAACTCCTCCGACCCAGAACTCCCTCTGTCCTCCACGGACCCGGCTAACTCGGCCACGGGCCCGATGAATGGGAAGAAGAGGGAGAAGCGTCGAGGAGGAGCGTCCACGCCGGTGCAGCCTGCGTCCATGCCGGTGATACAGCTGGCGTCCAGTCCGGTGATCCAACCGGCGTCCAGTCAGGTGATCCAGCCGGCGTCCAGTCCGGTGATCCAGCCGGCGTCCAGTCCGGTGATCCAGTCCGGTGCAGCCGGCGTCCAGTACGGTTTTATGGACTATAAAGATTATTTTCTTAAACAGGAACGAACAACATGCATTATAACATTCAATAAGAAGACAAGATACAGATTATTGGGTAGTGAAAAATGAACGGGCTAAATGAAAACATTGTTGCAGCATCCTGTACAGAAATAAAAACTTAGCGATTTTATTATCTCAGTTACATTAACGTATAGGGTGACTTTCATGTTCAGCTGCGGAGGATGATGTTGCTCCTGCATGCAGTCTCCTTTTGAAGAATTAAGTGCCCTTATAAGCCTTTCTTTACATTCACAGAAAGTACACCTTATAAAATAGTATCAATACATTAAAATTACATTTATGTTTTTTAAACACTACAACAAAACAAATTCATAAATTGACACAATTGTAGGTCTTTAGAATGTTTATTAATTTAGTCTGCCTCTTGCAAACAACTCTTTCATTATATATATACACACCTTCATAAAACAGGTTAAAGAAAAGCAGAAGAAAGACTTCTTAAAATATAAACAAACATTAAAAGGTAGAAACAATTAATAAAATGCCACCACGATTATAATCTATAAATAATAAATATGAACTGAAAACATATCACTTTATTGTACTATCTCCTCAAAACTCACTAGGCATCTCGTTTTCCTGTTATCATTGTAGTTATAAATTATAGACTGCTGTCATGACGGCCTCCAAACCCACGTAAAGAATATGAATATGGCTATCTATCCTGTATTTACTCAACGTTGGCTTGTTGTTACAGCGTGATAGAGCCTGGAAGCGTGTGTCCCACTCTTAAGTGCGTGAGGGTTGGCAACCCTGCTAATATACTAACAAAATAAGAAAGTTATTTATGTGCAAACGCTAAAACAAAACAATCCAGAAAACCGCATGCAGATCGCTCTCTAATCTGGCTCTCACTAAATCCTTGGTGTTTTGAGTCTGACGTCATCACCCAAATGTGTTTTTTCATCAATTTTAACAATCATGGGTAGTTTAGATGGTTAGAGTAAGGTTAGGGTTAGGGTGTGGTTTAGGGTAAAGGTTTCGTAAGACTTGAAACACCAAAGATTTAGTCAAAACCAACAAGCCACGCCCACGGATCTGACTCGAAACACCAAGGATTTAGTGAGAGCCCTCTAATCTTCGGTATCGACTTCCTGGTCAGGGAGTTGACGATCCAAATCTCAAAAGCCAATGAGAGTAAAGTGGCGCCCACACGTGAGATTTGTACCAGAAAGGTGAACGTAAACTGAAAACTCGGAAAGCCCAAATGAAAATTTAGCAGCGAATTCATAAACTATTATTTGCAAAAATGAAACTTAGAAAATTGTTAAGAAAAATGCTGTTTTTTAAAATCATGTCACTTGAGTTTATTGTTTTCATTATCAAAGTGTTTTTGTTCTTTCTCATTGTATATGATTCAATATTATTAGCACAAAAATAGTTCCATAATATTTTAGCTTTTATGGGATAGGACTCCTGCTTTAGTTAAGGAACAATGGGAAATAACATGATGATAGCTCAAAGATGTGTTTGGACCCGCAATCTTTCGGTTACCAGCCCAGATGTTTAAAGGGTTAATTCAGGGTTTGTCTGGGACCAAAAAGTGGCCCTGGACTTCTTTGCCAAGCGGTGATCATTTTCTGGGAAGCTTTTACACGTTCTAAGATATCCAGATATCATATTAAACCTAACATTTGTCATTTTCTTTCGCCTTTATTAATTTGGTATTAAAATTCAGAAGAAATCCTGCATTATGCATTTTGTCCAATAATGTCATTGTGCATTAGGCTGGATTTACCAAAGCAAGTTTTTAGTATTCACTTTCAGTCTCATCTCTCCACATGGAAAAGTCTTTATCTCAGTTTGTCCTCGCGTCCTCGACGCGTTTAAATTGGTGACATGATGTGTAGCTGGAGCTCATGCTGGTTATGGAAATCCCTAATTAAATGTTATTAGCTACAAGCTGTGAATGCAGGAGCACATATATTTAAAAATCTGTCATCGCAACCTTGATGAGATTTCTCCAGAGATCTTCGCAAGACGGAAAGACAGTTCACATTCAGAGCAAACAGAAGCCATTCTGCAAAGCTCAGGTACAAGAAATAAAACCACTTAGCCATATGTTTGTGGCAGTTCATCTTTAATTACAAAAAATATGTTAGTGTTTAGTGTTAGTGTTTCCTGACCTTTTTGTATGGCGTTTATTCAGTCCCAAAACTCGCGCGTGTGATTTAAGCGCGCAGAACAGTTCCACGAGTGTAAACACACCCTCGCGAGAGCGCATTTATGCTCTGCTAGCGCGCAGAACAGTATTCCCGCGCGGAAAGGAATCCTTGCGAGAACGCATTTCTGCTCCGCGTGCAGAAACGCAGTCCGCGAGCAGAGGCGTTGACAAGCGCGTGTGAAATTCTCTCTGCTCTAGCAATATGGCGTTATTTTAATGACAAATGTCGCGAGCGCATTATTACAAGGCGACAACGCATTCATGTAATTTGAGCGAGCGAATCTCTCACACCGATTTCCTTTGCTCATGCACAAAACTGGATGCGCGCTCCCAATTATACGCTGCTCTCTTATGAATGTTCTCTGCTGTCGCTCAGTGAGTGTGTGCGCACTCAAAATGCCTGCCGTGCGTTCACGCATCCTTTGGTACTCTTGCTCTCGAGAGTTCCTCCTGTGTTTTCTGGGATTATAGACTGTCAAAAATAGTCAACCAATCCGGTATAGGCTTCCACGGCGGGCCAATGAAAATGCAACCTCTCACATGTCATCTTATTGGTTGAAAGTGACTCGACGTACTCAACGACACAACATGGATCCACCCAGTGGCAGATTAACCATATGAGCAACTGGGCACCAAGACTTTAGGGGCACCAAATAAACCAGGAATACAAAATAAACATTTTATAAATGTACATAAGCACTTGTTTTTTAAGATTTAAGTCACGCATCTGCGCTAAATAGGCGTGGCACCATGTGCGGGAATGCCCATCTTTCAGATAAAAATGGTTCTGTCCCCCGCACTTTTTCGACACACCACAACATTCTCGCCCATGTTATCTGGTTTGTTACATAGATTTGAGTGAACTAACATTCAGTCAATCACAAGTGAGAGTGTTATGAGGCGAGTCGTCTTAAGATTCAAACAGACGGAAGGGGGAACGGTGCAGAGTGCATTGTTGTAGCGGCGACTAAAAATGCAGGGATTAGCACTGATTAATAAAGGTATATATACATGACATGCGTCAGAAATAAGATGGTATAGTGCCGATAATGTATGCTAATAGTACGTGGAGGTTAGGGCACTATTTAAGGTCCAAACCTGCATTTTAAAGTGAAAGTGAAGAACGGTGTCATCACTATAGCAATCAATTCATATGTGTAGTTTTTAGTGGAGTACACTTTTATCGCAGTACTTGTGTGATCGTTTAGGAGTCTGTAAGAAGAATATACACATACGGTGCTTAAAAAGAGCGTTTGTACATTGTAATCTGGTGAATGCCACTTTGGTGAATTAAAGTCCCAATGTCCTGAAAATCTGTACATTGTTCCATTGTCCCCCTAATGTGAATACATACATGCAAACTATACATAGGTTATACAGTATATATATATATATATATACTGTATATATATATATGTATATGTATGTCCCTGTACCCCCATTTTGTGGCACGCACACCACTTACACCTGTTAAAAAAAAATTTCAGTGATTTTTTTTCACTACATCAAAACAAGAAATGTAACATTACAACAGAAAGCAGGTGCCCCTTAACTACAGTAGGCCAAATTGTTAAAAATGCTTGATGAAAAGAGTTGTTTTTGTGTTCTTTTTTACAAAAGTGTCATGTTAATGTGTAATTCTTGTAAAATAGTATATTGTAAATTGCTGAGTTTCATTCTTATAAAATCTTTTAATATAAATCTTTTAATGAGTGGATTCTTGCGTTTGGGTATGTGGGTGGATGGGGGCACCTCTGGGGATGTTGCCCAGGGGCACCATGAGGTCTTAATACGCCACTGGATCCACCACGTTCTCAGGTAACAATTTTAATATATTTGATGCAACATTATAAATTAGTGATGCACGATATTAGATTTTTGCCGATATCTGATATGCCGATAATTTCCACCTCAATTAAGCCGATGCCGATACCGATATATGCTGTCTATCCACCGGGAGTTTTTACGCAGCTAAAAGTGCCAGGCGCTGGACAGCGTTTTTTCAACCAAGGTGCTTTGGTCACAATTATAAACTGCATGGGAAAAAAATAAGCGCCAGCACTGAGTCCGTGGAAAAAAACAAGGGGGCATAGCCCGGTCACTTAAGTGACTGTGCCTTTTCACAGGGCTTGACATTAAGCATTGTCATGTGGTTGTCCTTCAGACAAGTAAACTTGTCATTCACAACAAAATTACTTGTCCAACGATAATTCTCAATATAATTGTTCCAGATCTAGATTGGTAAAGTTTGCTTCTAAGCATTTTAACTAGTGTCCGCTTTGGCCACCTGAATTTGGTTATAGGCCTACTCTCCGTGACTGCTATAAAACAAAGGCAAGCAGTAATTATTATTAGTGTTAAGGCTGTAGGTTAACTTTTTTGCACATAGCACTGGTGCTAGAAAGGTTTAAAGTTTGGTAGCACAGGCCAAACTGTAGGAGTATAAATCGTCTGTTGTCAACATTAAAAAAAAATATGCTATTGCAGTTCATCATGAATAGACAGGTAACTGACAAAAGACATTAATGTTACATACAGATGACTAAATTATGGCCGTATCATTTTTAGATTACCTAAATTTGTTTGAATATTTCTCAGTTGTGTATTTTTCCTTTTTAACTATACAATAGTGGTATATTTGTCCACATAAATTACTGTAGTATACTATAGTAAACTGCAGTAAAATTCTTAGATACTATAGTGATTTTGAACTTTACTATAGTATACAGTGTTTATCAATTCACTACAAGGGCACTACAATTTTCAAAAGCAAATACTATAGTACACCACAGTATTTTTTGTCTGAGTGTTCAATTTAAGGGGACTTTATTTTGACGGGTCTTCGGGAAGACGCTTGTTTGCAGATAGCTTCACTCAAACAGTAGAAGGCTTGCAAAAGAAAATAAACTCTCAGAGCAACTCTGGAGAGGAAGTTCATGTGTTCATATCCTCATACAGTGCAGACACAGATAAAATACTCGACCATCAATCGTGTTGTATGTTAAACTGTGCACGTAATTCACTCAGACACGCAGAACAGCCAGATGATATTAAATAACAGGATTCGGCGTCCGCATGTAGTTACATGGACTCGGTGCGGTGCGCCATTGATTATTGTCACACACAACAAGCACCACCACGACAAACGCACTACACACAAACACAGCTCTGTCTAATGCACGTATTCTTATTATTCTACATATATGTCGCACTGTTGTTATTTTTTTTCAAGTTACTTGTCCAGTCGGGCAAGTAAAGTTATCTCTCACTTGCCCATACAAAACTTGTCCCGGACAAGCCGAGCCCTGAACTTTTCACATTTTAAAATTATGATAAACGAAATAATTTTAAAACATTTGGAAAATGAATTTGGTGAATATTAATTAAAGAAGCAAGAGCATAGGTGTCTTTGAAATGGAGACTACAAAACTGCAGTGTGCAGAGACGAAAGTCACAGGGCGGCGCGTTGCATATTATGCACGCTTGAGCTCAAGTTCAAAGTCTACTCCCGATGGACGATGGGCAGGATTCAACTTTATTTTTACTCTGTGTTTTAGTTAAAAACGTTAATCAGTAAATAGGCAGTGCGCGGCTGACGGGCGCAGAGATGGATTTCTTTGCGCACTCAGTTAATATAAGAATGTGCTGCTTTTACAAGCATGATTTAATTACAGCTTCCTATCGGCGAGGCATATCGGCGTTATTTTCTTTATCGGGCCGATAATTAATTTATAAGCCATTATCTGCCGATAATATCATGCAAACCTATTATAAATCAAATGTATATTAGAAACGAACGGGAAGGGAGCGTTTGGTATATTGCATAGAAGTTCAGTTTTATGCCCTGAACTTCTGGAACACTGAATGCAGAACACTTACAGTGTCTGTCTGCAAATGCATTAAATGCATAACCAAATAGGTATGGAATATTATATGATATTCCCAAATGTGTTCCAAATGTGTTACTATATTTGAAAATAAAATGCTAAAATAATATAAAATCGTCACCATGATAATTAAAGAGTGTGAAGCTGATGTCATGCCCTATGTTGCATGTTGCGCTGCCATCTTGGGAGGATTATACACCACTGCTATTATTGTTTTGATATGTACCGTTACTTGAAGTAAATATTATTTTAGAATAAAGCTAACTTAAGACACCAATCTAAATTGTTCTGTAATCAATTTAGTACTATTTTGACAATACTATTTTTAGTGTACGGCATGCATGAGGGCCACATGAACTTGGTGGATGTTGGCCTTTTTTGTCTGAATAACATGGTAGTTAAACTGACTAGAATGTTTATATGTAGCCTACAAAGCATTCTAACGCCCCATTCATTTCTAATATACATTTGATTAATAATGTTGCATCAAATATATTAAAATTGTTACCTGAGAACATGGTGGATCCATCTTGCGTCGTTGAGTACGTCGAGTCACTTTCAACCAATAAGATGCCATGTAACTCTAGAGAGCAAGAGTACCAAAGGATGCGTGAACGCATGGCAGGCATTTTGAGTGCGCACACACTTTCATCCAATAAGATGCCATGTGAATGCGTGAACGCATGGCAGGCATTTTGAGTGCGCACACACTTTCATCCAATAAGATGCCATGTGAGAGGTCTCATTTTCATTGGCCCGCCGTGAAAGCCTATACCTGATTGGTTGACTATTTTTGACAGCCTATAATCCCAGAAAACACAGGAGGAACTCTCGAGAGCAAGAGTACCAAAGGATGCGTGAACGCACGGCAGGCATTTTGAGTGCGCACAACCTCACTGAGCGACAGCAGAGAACATTCATAAGAGAGCAGCGTATAATTGGGAGAGCAAGTCCAGTTTTGTGCATAAGGAAATCGGCGTGAGAGCGGAGAGATTCGCACGCTTGTAATACATGAATGCGCTCTCGCCTTGTAATAATGCGCTCGCGACATTTGTCATTAAAATAACGCCATAAATAAACGCTATATTTCTGTACCACAGGCACTTCAGTGAGTGCATTTTCCACCATCGTGCCAACCATTCTAAGCTCGGTCTGAAACGGCTATTTTTCCATGTGAGGCTGTGTAACCATGCTAAATCGTGCTATAGAATGGGTGCAGTGAGGTTATAGCTCAGTCTCTTGTGTTACCAAGGCAGCGTGTGACGCATTTGTGTTTGCATTCTAAAGATTTCTGTTATCAGCCCTGTGGTGGAAAATGAAACCATTTACGTACCGGCTGGCATGGATCGGCACGGAGTGGAACGATTAAGCAACGAGAACGATTCGGCACAATGGTAGAAAAGCGCTCACTGAGCTTTATCACTTTATCAACACCAAACCAAAAATCTCTCTTTTTACTTAAATTACACTTGATACCATGGAAAATATTACAATCTACCGGTCAAAACTTTCACAGCACCTACTCACTTATTCATATTTTTCAAAAAATGGTATACGCTCATCAAAACTGTGGAATAACAGAAAGGGAACTATGAGAATTATGTTGCAACTAAAAAAATCCAAACAAAAAATATAACTTTTTTTATCAAGCAGCTTCTTGGTTTCACCCTGAGATGCTTTTTAAACAAATTTGAGGTAATTTCCATTTACAGTATTCTGTGCTTTTATCGGCTGTTCTTTTCATTCATTCAAAGTCATCAATTTCAAAGCCATTTTATTAAAGAAACTTTAGTTTGAAATGAAAAGGTTTATATTTGCTCAATGATACTTTTGCCTTCGAAAAACTAATTTTAGACACATTTCAGACAGTATGTGTATAAAGGTGAAGTGTTTAATTTCTAACAGCACCAAAAAATTGCACATATAATGTTTTTAAACTGATTTCCAGAACATGTGGTCCAGCTAACATGTGGGTCAACTAAACAAATACTCCAGCCCCAAACTAATGTCAGATGGGTCGAACATCCCAACAGCCTAATATTTAGGTGTTTATACTTCTTAGAGAAATAAATTGCCTGCTTATAGTTAGGGTTAGGTGACATTGCTTATAGTTCACCTTAAAGTCAAAATAGCCCTGACAATACCCATGCTCAAACACATTCACAAAACTGTTCCCTACAGTAAGGAAGACCTTTCGTACCAGTGATTTATTTTCCTACTCACACACTGAGACAAACCAACAATTCTGCAGATAAACAACAATTGAACTACTGCCATTGATTCTCAGCTATAACTACAGAGAGACACAAAGGTCTGTTTTTGCATACTCAAGACCTTGTTGTAGCTGATTAAGGTACACACGCTTCAGAATGATGAAATTGCTAATGTAAGCAGATACATTGAAGACAGAGACATAATTCACATGTGCACACGTGCATTAGACTCAAGTCAGCTCACAGATAACAGTGGGGCCAGTTTGCTGAAATTGAAATAAAGTCAAGAGCATGTGTGCATGCGCTGCAAAATAAGTTTTCTCTAAATATAAGCACCTTTTTAAAAGTGATTAAGTAAAAATGATCTAAATTACTGGATTGTTAATATACAGACCTATAACTTTACTATTCAGTGTTTAACAAAGCTGAATGATTGCTTATAATAGTAATCAAAACATTACTGATAATCATGTCGTTAACCAGACAAGTGATAATGTGATAATGTGAATACGGTCTTTTTGTGCTGTTATACAAGATAATCGTGAGATGAGGTCTAATTGAGAGCCATCTCTCTGTTGTTATTATTATCGCTATTATATTATTGATTGCCATTATCGTGGCATGTACACAGCAACACATCTCCCTAGGTTAATCCAAGCACAAGTTATGCTAGTGTTCTAAATCACAAGGAATTAGATCATTCACATCAACTGCAGTTTTAGCAAACTACTCATGCTGGCCCACTCTTATAAAGGGCACCTTGATCACAGAAGACATATTTTTGTTACTTTAATAGGCTAAGTTGGTACAGCCGAAAATTGTGGTACTAAAATTTGACTTAAATTGACCGTAATGATGATGACAATGGTAGTTCTGAATATAGCTTGTTCTATCACAGGATGGGTCATCTTTTAAGAGAGATGCTTTGTTCTTGATCTGTCCTTCACGAAAAATCTGTGTCAATGAAAAAACAGCATAGCATAATTTAGTCCAATCAAAGGTGTCATCTTTATCTAGGTAACCCTCCTTACTATTTCTTGGAAGACAAGCATTTGTAACTTAACATTGCATATTAAACACAGACTTTCAATGGGGTTGACACAGATTTAATTTAATGAGTAAAAGTATTTGCTATCATTTGTGCCACCAGACAAAAGACTTGAATAGGTTTTCGTGGATGCAAATCCTCAATTTTCTTTTACACAATTGCGAGTATTTCTAACCTTGTGCAAGTTATTTTACAATTTAATAACAGACATACAAAAGGGAAAAAATTAGGTCAGAAATCTATAGTATAGGTTTTGGAAAAAAGTATTATTCTCTTCAGTCCTCACCAATATTTTATTAGCTACTGCAATATAATATTCACGTTAACTGGGTTCCAAAATCAGTAATGTGAATGCAAAGTAAATGAATACTAATATCTGTAAATACTTGAATATATACAATAATTTTATTCATTCATTTATTAGTCATTCTACACTGGTGCAATATTTATTTGCAAAGCCTTGAATGAAATTATACGGTTTACTGTCAACTCAATGGAATAAATTACATCAGTGTACTTCAAAGAGACATCTTAGAATGCAGACATTAGTCATTTTTGGGGGGTTGTAATCTAAAAGGAGTTCTCAAGATATGATGTAAAAAATTTATTTATCAGACAAAATTTCATGACCATGACAACCCTATTCATAATTTTGCGAATTGTACTGGAGGCTTAAAGCTTTTTATTATAACTTTTTTAAACAGCTTTGAAGAAAATAAAGGCAAAAACAAAGGAAGCTTGAAGCAGATGGGCACTGAGAGGGAGATTGGGGACTGAATTATGTTGCTCCTCTATTGCACATTAACATATTTTTTTCCTCTCAGTGCATGCATTATTAGTGAAAAGCCCCATCTATGTGTCTTATGTTAGGGCAAACACAGCTGAGTCCTGCAATCTTCTTTTTTCCCTAATACCCAAGATTTCAATACCATGGTGTTATTGCTCAAAGACTAAGTGGAAGATTCACAATCTCTTTGTCACCAAGGAGAACGTTATTAAAGCCATAGGACATTAAGATGGCCACTTAATGTAAAAATAAGGAGGTGTTTAAACTGGCAGTGATTTAAAATGACAAAGTGACCTAAAGTCATTCAATTTCATGGAAAGTTGTGATATATAAATGTTGAGCGACAGTGACTGATGGTTATGTCACAAAGCATATGCAAATGAAAAGCAATGTGTTTGAACTAGTTATTTCCCATCTGATAGAGTTGGATATAGCAGCAGAGGCCTACAAGGAATTGTGACATATACACTCAATGTACAAAAGTATTTAGACGCCCTCTTCTAACGAACAGGTTTGACTACTTTAGTTGTCTCTTTGTGTACAGAGAGTATAAAGTGTAGCATACCAATTTCTGTACAAAAAAAGACGGATATGCTGCTTTCGTAATCATAAACCATATGCTGCGGCGACCAGGGTCAACATCCATCTCTGTGGCCATGTGGCCCCAGGTCTTCACACAGTCAAAGATCAGCTGGCACTACGAGTGACAGTTAGGACAGGAACAAGTGACTCATGCGATGAAGTCCCACCAAAAAAAGCTGAACTCTCATGGGCTTATCAAAGGCACCATGTGGGAAATCTCAGAGAAAGTCTTTGTTTGTTTATGAAGCATGAGAGCTTTGGGAAAAAGCCTATGGGATGGTAGGACGAGAAGTTCTCCCAAGAGAGGGTGTGAAAGAAGGAGAGGCGTTCTCACGGATTATTAAAAGAGAACAATTAGCAAATGAGTGATCTGATTTATGTCGGAGGAAAACAGTGATCAAGACTGCTCTTTTAAAAAAAAGGTCATCTGATTTCTACATTGTATAATCTTACAGTAATGTTTAAATATTCAAACACTGATAGTTGATAGTTTTCGCACAACAGTGTTAGTCCATAACGTATGGATGTTCTGAACTGGTTATGAGGGGTCAATTCAGAATGGAGTGTATAGAGTACATTCTAAAAAATAAATGTGCTATAGAAGCAGAGCCGATCCTTCCTATACACAGACACATAGGGCCCCTGCACCACCAGGGGGCCCCCTTGAATACTGAATCAAAAACTGTCATGGTCCTGCCTCCTTGTCCTTGATTTCCATGTCGAGTGGCAGGATCTTGACAGATCCCTTATGTTTAGTGTGAGAAAGTCATGGTTTGTTTACCATTGACATGCCATGTGCTTTCTCGTGTCTCGTCATTGGCCCCGCCCCTCTTGTTTCCCGTATTGCTTTCCTGCCGTGTCTCATGTTCCTCACCTGCCCCTCGTTATCTTCCTTTGTGTCTCTCCCTATTTAATGCCCGTGTGTTTGCTGTCTTGTGCGGATTCGTTGTTCAATGTACTATGTCCTGAGTTTCTTGTATAATGTGTACATCCCGAGTTTCGTGTGCCACGTGAGTCTTGTGCTTAGTGTGCTTTGTGTGCTCCCCTTGCCCTGTTTGTTTATTTGGTTTACCTTACCCTGCCCTGGACGTTGTGTCGTGTTTTGTTTAGTTTATTTTTGCCCCATCGAGGGAAGTGTTTTGTTGCAAGTTTTGTATTCTAGTTCGTTCCCGTTTTTTGACACCCCTTCGTGGGTATTTCCTTTGTTCATTGTTTTCTGTTTAATAAAGTCTTGTGTTAACCCCTTCACCACCGCCTGCCTGCACTTGGGTTCTTCCGCCACGCCAGCTGTGACAAAAAACATTATTGTAAACAAGACTCCATTTTTATAACTTGCGGATTCATCTTTAGAGGAATCATTTGGAAATTTCCTTTTTAATACTTAATTTATTTAATTACTGTTACATACTCGGATATCATGCAGTGGGAAGCAGGTAATGACATGCACATGATGTGCTGATATGCGTGTTTACAAATGACCATGGCTTTAAAACGGAGCTATCCATCTGGGAGGAGGAAAAAATGGCATCAACGCGAAGCAAAAGAACAAGAAGGCATGTGCTTCTGTACAATTTTAAAGTCTCATTTAGTTTTGCCAAATTATGCAATGAATACTGACAAAACAATTCTGCAGTACAGATTTACAAATTCAGTAGTCCACTATATTTCGTTTGCCCATGATAGGATAGGCTAAAATGATTTTTTTTGTTTGTGCCACCACAATTAGAGAATTATTTATGTGTTTTTGTATGCTTAGATTTTTTGAGAAAACGGTATTTATCATGCAAGCTAATCACTCATTTGGTAGTAAAAAACAGTGTTTGTGTGTTGTAGTTTTTTTTAATAGCTAGATGGTTCCAGAGCCACGCATCAGCTCAATCAAAATGTTTATTTAATTTTATACTTAATTGCTTAAGAATAAAATTAACCCCCAGTTTTTTTTATTTCTTATAGTTTACAGTTATGTTTAGGCCTATACAAGGGAGTAAGTTTGATTTGGAGTTGGTGGGGACATAAAATTGGTCTGCAGAGCCGCACTGTCACTAAAGTTTAGCACCGTTTACTTGACTTAATAAACAATATAATATTTTAACAATACTTTCAATCGTTTTCTACACTGTTCTTCATTGTTGTCACTCTCATTGCTACACTGTCTATTGCTGTCTACAGCAAGAATACACCAGAACATACAATTAGCCATAGTGTTAATTAATGTATGTTAAACTGCATCTACAGTCTGGCTAAAAACTACTTTTATACTTATATTTATATACAGTATAAAATGTATGTTATGGGATTTCTAAATATTTTTAAATACAAAAATATTTCTAAATCTACTGTATGTATGACTGAGTGCTTAACAGACCTTTGTAACGTTACAGTGCAACCTTATTATAACTTTAATATAATGCACAACAAATAACATAATCATGTTTTAAGAGCCTAATCACCTGTGAGTGGTGACCCTGCCTCTGCCTCTCCACCTGGGCTAAAGCTTGGCAAGGCTGCTTCTGCAACCTAATAAAATGACACAATTGGTGTCAATGAGCGACGCCTGGTTGTTGCATCACAGCGAGACACCAAATCGCTTGCAAAAACCTTTACTCATTCGGTTCCCCTGTGGTGGAATGAACTACCAGCCTCCACCCCAACTGCAGCATTTTTCACAACTTTGCTTACTCCAGCTTTACTCCTCCTAGTAGCATGGCCTTGTAAACTAATGGTACTGTTTAGCGTGTTGACAAAATGTTTATATGCTCTACTTGTAAGTCGCTTTAGATAAACGCCAAATGAATAAATGTAAATGTCAATGTATGGCATCTGAACAATTCAAAGCTCTCATTTTTAACACACACTGAAACTATACTGTATATTCTCAACCTAACATTTAAAACATTAATTAATTTCACAAATAACATACTACCATGTCATTGTTTGACCTCATCTGTGACCCTGCCTCTCCACAACATGACAGGACTGCTTCTGTCACCTGACCTGACAAAATAATGCATTAATGCATTCCATATGAACACATTTATTGCTTAGACATTGAATGCTTACTATAATTATTACAAACGGCATAAAAGCAATTAAGAAAAAGTTAAAATACTGTAATTGCATATAGATGAATGAAAGCAAAATGGACTAAAAATTGCGTTTCCCCTCTCATAAATTCCCATCACTGTTGGGACCTACTCCAGGAATTTTAATTTCCAGTTGTTTATTTTTAATAAGAGAATGCTAAAATTGTATCATGTAGACATATTCTCTCTGTTTAAACATTCCACGCTTTTTTAGTTGAATGTTTCTTCTTTAAGTCGAACAAGATGTTCTGTTGAAAAACCTCACTGTCACATTAATTGTAGACCCAAACACACAACAGCCAAGCAAGCAGTACTCATGTGTATAAAACAAGCAGTTTGACAGCGGAGAATAGTTTATTTAATAAGGATACATTAATGTGTCATTGCACATAATGATTATTTTACATGAGGGTCGACTTTTGTGCATCCACTTCATTACTTTGCAAGTAATCACGCAGAGTACAAGCAATGTAGCCATCCAAGGAGCACCCAACAAAGCACATTGTAATGATGCCATAAGGCCTGTGATCTGATAAACAATCAATTGTCTGAAGAATAAAGCTAAAGAGTTGTAACAATTTTTTTCAGTCAACGTGATACGCTGATGACTACCCGACATTGTATTACCTATTGAAACAAGCTATTTAACAAAATGGTTGGATTCTGAAAAGTGTTATACAAGAATGGATCCATAATTACAAGGGATTTAAACATTTGGAAAGAAAAATAATTTCAGAGAATGTTTCTTGAATGTTGATAAAATACCATAAACGTACATTTTAGAATAGCAAGCGGTAATGAATCATGCACAGTAAGACCAGATATGTACATTAAAAGAGTAAATTCATTTTGTGTGAAAAATTGAATTTGATTTCATGTTGACTTTAAAAATCTTGTTTGCAGTTTGGTTCTAAAATGCTCAACCAACATGGATGCCAAAAACTCACACATTTTCATAAGAACCTTTGATTATGGGTTTGAGACAGCCAAAGGCAGTCATCATCTGTTACTCTTCATTTACTTTGGTGTCTGAGGTGATTAAAAAACAACATAATTATAGTGGTGACAGAGTAAGCAAACCTGTCAATGTTCTGTGTAAACTCATCAGAAAAAGCAACTTCACCACAGGAGACAAAAAAATGATTAAATGAATAAAGAAACATTAACATTTTGTTCTCATGAAAACCTCCCACATACCATCAAATCGCCCCCATCATTACCCAGTCACACTGTTAAAATGTGATTTGAATAATTTAAAGAGAAGTAACTTCCTAAATTTAGGTTGAATGCAAATCTAAAAGGCATGCACATATACAGCAGCAAAAATGAGGATGGAAATTCTGCACTCCTGTCACCTCTCTGTCTAAAAAACAAGTGAGGCGAGGTCGATTCTGACAGCTGAGGATCATGATTTGGATTAAGAAAAGCTGTGGAAAGCGCTTTTACTCTTTGCCTGTATTTTTAACCCATTTTATATTGGGGAAGAATGTGCGAGGTTTAAACAGTAAAAATAAGCCTTTACAACAACAGTAAAAGTTTAGGATTAGTGGAGTTGTTTGGCCCTTTTATTTATTAGTTTCGTAATATGTGGAGAATGTTAAGGTGCCATTGGCAAGCCTGTGGGTTTTCATGGCCCTAGGCAAGATAATGACAGAGAGCCCAATAATGGCATCAATATTGTCACAATAAACACTTTCATTTAATTACTGCAACATGCCGAGTGTTTCTTAAATGTAGCAGAAAGCAGAAAGGGTTTTCATGGCCCTAGGCAAGATAATGAAAGAGAGCCCAAAAATGGCATCAATATTGTCACAATAAACACTTTCATTTAATTACTGCAACATGCTGAGTGTTTCTTCATTGTAAAATGAAGAAAGCACTTAAATACCAGAAAAAAGTATTAGTAATAATAAATAATAACACCTAACTGTTTATGTGTACATTTAAGTACGTTCATACAGTAAAACTAGGTTAAAGTTTGAAGTTAATAATAAAACAATGTATAAAGAAAACAAAACTAAACAGATTCTCTCTGTTCAATACAAAAGCTAAAATATGTTTAACCGGCATAAATAATATATTTTATGATTTTGACTTTTATTTGCCAAGCAAACAGAAATGTTTTTGTTAAATAATCTGTGAAAGACTGACAAGCACTACAGTCCTGAACACCAGAATTTCTTTTGCAAACACGCTAGATATAAGACATGATTGATGATTGTGGTACTGAAACGGGACTTGTAAAATGTTCACAGTAACTTCATACAATCTGTATGTGCACACATGGTGAGTAACCGGCATGGAAGCATATCGCACCATGACTACAACTCATGGTAGGAATCAATAAGAGTCTAAACCCTACAGCTCAAAAATAATGGTGGCCATATAGACGGACACAAACTTACAGGGAAGACTTAAAGGAAAGAATCAAATCCTCCTCTTCATTTCTCCTGCAATTTTTTTCTCCTCTATCTCAGTCTCTCTCACTTTTTCATGGTGTGGGTGTAGCCATGTGATGTTGCGTATTGCTACTTTCATAAAAACTTCAATAGGATCAGCTGCTTTCCATACAAACTTGCCATATTGTAAACTGGGTTGATAAATTAGCTATGCCGTTATAATTATTCATACATGCAATTCCTTCTGGGGGAACCGTAACAAATCCAGCAGGATTGGTGGGATACATTTTGATAAATTCAATGAGATTTATGTCAGTAAATTTTTTTTGCTCACAAATGTTGGTGAATGCGATGCAGTTGTGACCTTTTAACTCAGGAGATTTGGAGTTCTTAGTTGAGTTTCATTTAAGTATTAACTTTGTTTCAGGTGGTTTGCCTAAAATTGTTCATGGGAAATAAAAAAACGATTGAGCTGGAAGAATACATTTACACATTTCGCAGATTTTTCACCTAGTGTTGCACTTGTGTATATGGTTGAGTGACAATAAAGGGATTTGATTTTGATTGAGATGCTTTTATCCAAAGCGACTTAAATTGCATTATACTAAACATTTGTTTCTAAGTGTGTGAAATCCCTGGATCAAACCCATGACATTGGCGTTGCTAGCGACATGCGCAAACCACTGAGCTACAGGAAAACTCATATTAACATAGGTTGTATAGGTAAAGTAATCTGGGTTTGGGTTAATTTGATGAGAAATGAGTGTTAAAATACTAAGAAAGAGGAGTTTATTAAACAAGTAATCAAAAGAAAATGTACTGCACAAATTAGGATCATGGCTACCACGATGTCACACTTTCACTTATCATGGCAAAAATGTTTTAGCAATATTATCACGGTATCTTTTTTTTACAAATAGGGCTCTCATTTTACTAACGTAATTAAGTGCACCTTCAAAGTCTGTAAGCATTCAGTTGCTTAATTTCCTGTCATGTAGATGAAGTACATAGTTTCTGTGGCACTAGGATCACCTCCTTGTAGAAAAATGACACATTTTACCTTTAAAGCATATACTGTACTGTACTGCCTTTGACTCCAAAACAATAAAAAAATACCCATGCAATGTTCATCAATCATACATGACATTCTGCACAAATGTGGATATTCATTTGTGAATCTTTATTTGTGGCAATTTCTGGTACTAGTGCTTCAACCTAAAAAATGCCCTTGTCTTTGAATAAAACATGTATAGACTCTCAAAAGCTCAGGGGGTGAAAGATATACCTCAACCGCATAGCTGGTTCAATAACTCATCATTACTGCACCAGCTTTGTGGTAACTGCTGCTTTTTAACTTTCTTCTGAAACCTTGAAACCAAGCCCAACCTTGAATGAAATCTGAGAGAGCGAGAGAGCGAGAGAGCGAGAGAGAGAGAGAGAGAGAGAGAGAGAGAGAGAGAGAGAGAGAGAGAGAGAGAGAGTATATATTCATTTAGCTGAATAATATTTAAATAGTAATAATATTATAATATTTCATTTAGCTGAAATGTCGTTTCAGGTGATATTAGCTCTTTAGAAATGCATGGCAAGTTGTAGGAACACAACATCATCATTCTCCATGCATAGTCAATTGGAAAACTATCCTCTGCTCGGAAGAGCAAATGAGGTCTGCTTAGATGTTCTACGATAGCAAAAGTTCAGTAGTCATTTAATCTTTCTTCTGTCATTCCAACCCTGTATGACTGTCTTACTTTTATGGAATACAAAGGAAATTTTATGATACATGAGTTTTAGTATAAATGCATTAATTTGTTCATGAGTAATTCAATGCTTGCATTTTAAAAATTGATACTTTGAATTTAAAGTGTTTAAGTTTTACTTTAAAATGCTGCAGCGATTCTTCCTCCAGATGCAAAGCGTTGTTTCTGCTTAAATAAAATGTTTACTCTGAAGATCTTTAGTTTCCTGTACTATTACTCTGCCACTTTGGGAAATGTTAGGCGAGCATTGCAAAACGTTCCTGGACTTTTATTTGTTGTTTTGTTCCAAGTAAGTGTAAACATCAAAAGATGCAGCATATGACATGTCCTTACTGTTCTTCGTACAAATCTCAAATTTCAACTCAGGCTCACCGTGTGTACAAATATAACTCACTAATAATCACTACTAGAGTCAACAAAACCAGTAAGAAAACAATATGTGCACGTATTGCCCTGATGGAGCAAAAGAACATCATGTGAATTGTACAAGATGTACAATCTTTATTGAAGCACACACAACATTTCCAAATATTCAAGAGGTTCACGCCTGTGTCTCACAGTTGCCATCATTTTATTAATGGACCTTAATCATGGTGGATTTATATTTAATAAGTGAGGGGTGGACGTACAGTCATGGCCAAAAGTATTGGCAATGACATAAAAAGGTTTCTGCTTAAGCTGTTGTGGTGTTCATTCACATTGTTTGTAGATTATTATGCAGAGTGATCAGATGTATTTTAAATAATTGCAAAACCAAACAAATCCCCAGATGTCAATCGCCTTTAAAACTGAAGATGTGCTTGTTTTTGGAGTGTCTATTTACACTGAGTACAAGTAGCCCGCCTTGTTAGAAACGATTTGCACTAACTCCGCCCACCAGTATCTGATTGGAATAGAGAAAGCGTAAGAACGACACCATTTTGAATTGTGACTCCAAACAAGGCGTCAACCTTGAACACAGCCTGTTCTATCTCTAAGGACTAACATCTTTCCAACTGACATCAGACTGTGACAGGATAATTTACAAATTTCTGTGTATTTGACTCCTAGTCAGACCCACACTGTTTCCTTACTTAACTCCCATGTTAGATCAATCTTAACAAAATCGATGCACTGAATGTGCCAAACATGTTATCATGCTTGGACCCAAGTTTTGTTTTCTAGCGAAAAGTAGTTTTCTTAGAATAGAACATGAATTGTTTGCACCGTATAATTGAACTTTCTTAGCTAGGTTAATTAGCCTTGACAGGGTATAAGCAGAAACCTTTGCACTGCATTGAGTGCTTAAGCCATTACCATGTGTAATGATGTAGCTTGTTGTGTTAATAAACCCTAAAATCTAATAGGGTTCTGTGCATTGGAAAAAATGGGTTGTTTGGAAATACGTGGATATCGGATGTCTGATAAAGCAGCCGTTGTAACGGGATTATGCAGTTTCAAACATGAGCAAAAATAACAAGATTGTAGAAAAATATTACGTCATATTTGAAATCCCAAAAGAATCAGATGTACCTCAAAAATAACTTTTCTGTTGACGTGCGATTTCTCAGATATTCATAAATACTCATGCACGCATACAACTGAGATACGCTGGCAGAGGGTGTATGGGAAAGTTCAAGCACTTAGCCTTCAATTCTCAACTATCTGACCGCCTCTCTTGTTTTGATCTATCGCTCTCTCTGTTTCACATCTATTGATTCTTTGTTACTTTCTTTGTTTTGTGGCAGGCTGAAGTAATCCACTCCCCTTGAAGTGTGACTGTGGGTGTGTGAGTGAGTATGTTTGCGGGTGTCAGAAGTGTGTTGTAGTGGCACTCTCTTTGAAAAGTTCACAAGATTTCAGGCTGCACGTTAACAAGTCTCAGATGTTGCCAAATCATCTGTAACCTGTTCATTCTATTAAAGCGGCCGTGCAACGGTGTTTCATGCATTCTGAGGTATTTATGATGTTAAACGTGTTGTCATCTCATGCTTGACATGGTCAACTTGGACGTATGGCGTAATATTTCTGTGCTCGATACACTCCCCCAGCGTTCATACAGATTTCGGAAAGTTTTTTTCGAACATGAAAATCCGTTTCGTAACAACTTTTCTTAGTCCCTTATTGGACAATTCTCCCAGAAAAGCATGCGGCACGCCCACGCTTCAACCAAGGACAGCGGGAGAAGGAGCATGCACACAAGTCACTTTAATATACTTTAATATACAAATAAAGCTGGATTTGGAGATAGTTTGAATCTGATAGATGGAACGGCGGTCCCAGCGATGAAAGATGCTGGACATGAAACGCATGCGGTAAGTGAAACTGATGTCCCTCCCACACATGCCGTATGTTTTCGGAAATAATCGTACAGCTGTATCTGTCTTTTATAAATGTGATCAAACTAAAGACTATATAGATATTTGAAGGGTGCGTTACTATTCTGTAAGTACTCAAGATTAACATGAGATATGCAGAAACTGTCTGAGATACGGCCGCTTTAAAGTGATAGTTCACCCAAAAATCAAGATTCTGTCATCATTTACTCATCATTCTTGTTATTTCAAACTGTATGACTTTCTTTCTTTCGCATAACACAAAAGAAGATATTTTGAAGAAAGTTGGTATCCAAACAGTGCCGGCACCCATACACTTCTATTGCATGGACACAAAACCAATGCAAGTGAATGGTTGCCCGTTATCAACATTCTTCAAAATATCTTCTTTGGTGTTCTTTGGAAGAAAGAAAGTCATACAGGTTCGAAATGAGATGCGGGTGAGTAAATGATGACAGAATTTTGGGTGAACTACAGCCAGGTATCACTTTAAATACCCACCTACACATGTATTTAGAAAAAAGTAAAGCATCATGTTTTTCTTACCATGAAAACGTACAAACCAGGGTTGAAAAAATTCCTAAGACTGAAATATATTTTTTTCTTTTTCAACAAATGGTCGGTAAAAATAAGTAAACTTCAAGAGAGAAAGCTATTCAGTGTATTTTACAGTAATATGATCTTTTTATTTTCTATTTATTTTATGAGGTTATGTATTTTTGCAGTTTGTCACAAAAAGGATTTTTTACAAGTTACATCCATTGTTTTGTGGGATTTTGTAAATTTCTGGCAATAAACATTGAATAAACATGTCAGGGTACAGTTTAGCATGAATTCATCACATTATAGCAAAATTATATATAATAATTTTGAACATGATATTTCTTAATTTAATACATTTTCATATTAAGTTAATTTATTAAAATTATAAAATTATTACTCTAAAAATAAATTTAAGCCTCTAAAAAAGGAACCTTATTCTTTCAAAGTACCATGTGTATGTGTACACATACACAGAAACACACATCATATACACACACACATATATGGTGTGTATACTGTATATGATGTGTGTGTTTTTCTGTGTGCATGTTTGTGTATCAAAGTATGTATCAAAGAGGGATAAAATCAGACAGCTTAAAACAGAGAGAGATAAAAGCACACTCTCGCTTGCATTACACGTTCTCATGGCTATTTAGCAATACTTTGATTAAATTTAAATGAATGTAACAGAATTGTTTTGATTTTACTCTGCCTTGGAGGATTTGGGTAAGGAAATGTGAAACGCTACAAGTGTTTTAACTAGGATAAATTGGTGGCGTGACCCACATTTCTGCCAATTTAGGTGCAAGATTACCACGCCACACACTTCAAAAGGAAGACCGTAACGGCAGTATCTAAAGCCCTGAGCTAGCCAGTTGAGGATATGTGTGTGCTTGGCACAGACACACATGACCTGAACACTTTCTTGTTTTACTGGTCAATGAAAAGTGAAACACTTATAGAGATGCACAATATATTTAAACTATATTGGTTATTGACTAGTGTCCTTTTTCCCTTTATTGTTTCCACTTGATATTGGATGTTAGTTAGTTCCAGGTCTTGATGAGAGGCACGCCAAGAGTGCAAATTTTAACTATTTTTATTACTTTATGTCTTCGAGGCATTTCTGTACAGTAGCTCAACAGGTAGAGCATCAGCAGTGCAAAAGGTTGGGGGTTCGATTCCCAGGGAATAAACATGCAAATGCATACCTTGAATCTACTGTACGCCGCTGAAAGGCATTTTTATTGCACACAGCTAATTTTCTAATGTGCTTGCATGTTCATCCAATGTACACACATTAAAGCGGTTGTACTCTTGTATCGAAATAGTTATTCAAGTCTATTGGCCATTACTGTCAGGGCTCTACTTTTTAAGAGTTTTTCAAGTCTTCATTTTTTTATTATAATTGTCATTTTTTACCATCCCAACAGTACACTTTATGTTTTCCTTTGGGAGCAAATAAAGTAAGATTTCCAGATTTTAACTTCTTTTTAAATACAGTTTACTGTATGTCCAAATTCACTTTAGAATATAAAACTAATCATTTTAGACTTTAGTTTTGGTTTCAGTATTGGACTTTTAAGTAGTATGAATTTACTAACATTGGCCTGAATTTCACTATTGTAATTATTATATGAAAGTGTAGTGATGTTTGGAATAATTTACTGACAATCATTTCACCTTACTGTATAGCCACAGTCACAAGGATCCAGATATCATCAAGTTATAGCACATAGCCATGTGACACTTTATGTATATTCATGAACATGTGTATATCTGATATTCGGAGTATGCCAGAGGTTCCCGTGAATTTGGTTTATTTATGTGCATTCATGTGTATGGAGTCTTTCATACCTTCTTGAGCAAATTCACTTAAAAAGGACCAATACCACCTCTCTGTGGTCAGGACACATCAATGCATTCATTTAATATAGAAAGTTTAGTGGTGGAAATTACAGTAACTGGGGGGAGTCTGGTTGGAATTAAAATTTATATTTTAAAACCACATATATTTATGTATGAAATTTGCATAGCGATTGAAGGCCATTGCATTTCAGCTGAACACAAGCCTGTTAATCACAAAACGTGTTATATTACCATGCATGCCTCTGTTGCTTCAGGCAAGGATAGAAATTACAGTCTCCATGGGAGACTCTTACATTTAGTATCTTTTTAATTGTTTTAGGCTTTCTGCTTTAATGGGGAAGACGTGGGTGGTCGCGTCTGTATTGCCGGCAATAACACAGCAACAATGGTTTTTCTGTTAAAATAATGCAGTAGTGGATTCTACTGTAGCTGACGTGGTGAGGAGATTATACGGGAGAACACAAAAGCAAGTGGAGGTAGGAAAGTTTTAATTATCTGCAGCCCTGAGGGACATCATCCTGTATATCTGCTCTCAACTTTCAAACAAACACATCGAGTTAAAAAGGGGAACGAGAATGAAAAGAAAACAATGGCTAAGGTTCAAGACCCCATTAAATTACATTTTTTTAAGGGACTTTTCAGTTTGTGTCTGTTTGTTTTGAAGCCATCTAAAAGCTACTCTGTTGAATCTTTTGAATATAAAAATGAACAAATATTTTAGCAGTAAATGACAGGACATTACTGTCAGTTTTGTTGTTCAGATGTACTGAAAATAACATGATTTATTTCACATTTGTTTTAAAAGAATCATTACATGATTTAAAATCATTACAGTATATCTTATCAAACTTTAATAAAAAGTAGGATACAAATATTTGTTTATTGAAGAAAAAAGTGTGTTCATACACTTATACATACATACAGTACACATTAAAAAGAATTGTTCTAAGAGTTCTTTGCATTGGTGCTTTCGAAGAAAAGCAAAATTCAGCTCTAAGGTTCTTAAAAGAAGCATTTCTTTTACACATTTTTATAGTTTGTAATACCTTTTTTTCATTCAAACAACAGTTTCTGCAACAGAAAGGTGTGGATGTTTAAGGTTCTTTACAGCCGACAAGAGTTGTAACCAAATACAAGTACACATTTAGGCTTTAATCTTTATAGCCTTTACATGCACCTGTTATCAGGTGAGATAATGGTTTATGAATAAAGTCGGGCAGAGAATCCACGTTCACAAATGTTTTAAGCCTGGATTGTTTTCATTATAATTATTACTTTCGAGTGTGATTTATTGTTTATTTCTTTTGATGCAATCAGGGGGTAAATTTTAAAAGGATATTAATAAGGCCACTTTCATTTAAAAAATAGTATTTAATGTTAATAGTTTACTGATCATAAACTCAAACATTTTCATAACTGTTCATAACTCTTTTGTTCTCTTTTACTCAAATTAATTCTGACTTGATGGTTAAACTGTTTCTTAAAGAATGTACTATAAGGATTGCAGAGTTGCACACTTTTCACAATTTACATACTCTAGATAACATGTAGTATACATATACAGCCACAGAACAAATTAAGAGACCATTTTCTGAGTTTATTATTTATAGATATATGTGTTTAGGTAAAATTACTATTTTTGTTTTATTCTGTGAACTACTAACAATATGTATCCCTTATTTTAATAAAAATATTGTTTATATTTGCAGAAAATGAAAACTGCAGAAACAGGTCAAAATAACAGAAAAGATGCTCTGCATTTTTTCAGACCTCAAATACTGCAAAGAAAACAAGATCATGTTCACTTTTAAGCAATACAACAGTAATATTTGTTAAATATGTATTTAAGAAAAAGTAAAAAAAATATATGTGATAACCTATATTTTTATGACAGTTTTCATGTTTCTTGTCATGCTGTCTGTCTTTCACGTTGCTGCTGGATGACTTTGTCATGAGATTTGATTTTTGAATTTGCTGATTGAATGAAAATTTGTAATTTTTTCCACGGCTGTATAAAATACAAAAACATTGAATTTTGAACATTGTACTTAATGTTTACAGTAACATAATGCTGTAGATTAGATATATTCATCTGGCAGTCAATGAAAAGTCACTCTATCAGTCAGGGCCAGGTTAGCATTGTCTTAGTGGGCAGTGCCTTACAATCACACTATGGGTGGGCACCAGTATCAGTGTAACCTTAAGTTCACTGATAAAATCCTTAAACATTTGTTATTTTTTTATTAAAATCAAGACATAAATGCATCATTGTGTCCTAATTAATTGCTATAAAATTAAAATGTTATACAAATCTGACATCAAAGCTCAAAACTTGAGAATGAAAAAAAACGGAATACCTTTTAATGAGGTGTTTTTAATGATGAACTAGTAAAAAGTATTCTCAAAATATTTCTGATATAATTCATTATATTGGTATTGAATGATAATAATCAAATGAAGTCTCTTCAAGTAGCTTTCAAATGACATTTTTGTTATTTCTGTACTCAAATCATTCAACACATTTTGTGTTGATCATCATGTTTTAAGTTACATATGATTGTGCAGCTGTGTGTGATTACTGGGTGTGTATTAGTGTTTTCTGCGTTCCAGTGTGATCCAGATGCCTTGCTCCGGTCTCAGGACCAGTTCACCCTGTGGCCGAAGATCCTCCCTCTTCTGACACGCCACAATGTTAAAGTACCGCAGAATGGAGGCCAGAATAACTTTCTCCTCCATTATAGCAAACCTCTGGCCTGAAAACATACACATAAATCTGTAAATGCTACCTAAAAGAAAACAAAGAGAGATAATGGAATGTAACTTGATGTGTATGATGTGCATATCTGAGTCTGTGCATCTCACCAATGCAGTTGCGAAGCCCAGCAGAGAAAGGAATGAAGGCATAAGGATGTCGACCAATAGAATTCTCTGGCAGGAAGCGCTCGGGTCGGAATTCTTCAGGGTCAGGGAAGAAGCGAGGGTCACGGTGGAGGGAGTAGGTTATGATTAAGGCATTTGCTCCTTTGGGGACTCTGTAGCCTTCTAAAAGTTAGATACAATTAAATTATAATAATAAATAAAAGTAATGCACAATAATTGACCAAGATGTTTAAATAATATAATATAGTAATGTAATGTAATGTAATGTAATGTAATATAGTATAATTGTTATATTGTATTGTCATTGAATAATAACTATGTGAGCAGTCAGACTTAAGTGTTACTCACTGATCACTGTGTCTTCGCAGATGGTTCGAGCAAAAAACGGCACAGACGGAAAGAGACGCAGAGACTCCTTTATCACACACTCCAGGTATCGTAGTTTCTTCAGATCCTCTGTATTAACAGGCCTCTCAGACTCACCTGACACACAAGCAGTTTCACTGAGTAGTTCAAATATGACCCTGAACTTCTTGTGGGGCAAACTTACCAAACACCTCAAAGAGTTCTTGTTGTGCCTTTCTTTGAACCTCAGGATGGGAACCTAACAGGTGTATGGCCCAGTTCATGGCAGCTGCTGTAGTGTCATGACCCTGCAAAATTCAGTCAAAAAATATTGATTTAAAAACAGCATACGAATGTTAATAGCTATAATACCATTTTGTGACTTACCTCAAACATGAACGTGTCCACCTCCTCCTGTATGTCTTTGTGAGTCAGCTTTTTCCCCTTCTCATCTGTCGTTTTCAACAGCATGTCCAAGAAAGCTCTCCTTTTCTTCATGCCCTGATCTGATTCGCTGTCAGACTCAATGTAGCTGAGGTAGTCTGACCTCTCATGAATCACCTGTGTGAACGGGAAGCACACACAGCCAATTGGTGCACATTTAAGATGGCACACAGTGCAAACTTCTAGAATGAGTGTACTGTAGAAACACTGCAGACATCACAGCGATACTCACGCTGTCTGTGAAAGAATGGAGGATCTTAAGACTACGGTTGTGTTCCCTCCCTTCACCGAAGTAGTTATATACAAAGTCAGGCCAGTACCAAGGCATCCTCTGGCGTCTGGTGATGATGTCACTCATTCTGCACCAGTCAGAACAAGAGGACTGAGATTTGGCAGTAATGGTGTATCCTACAGTGGGTATACTGAGTGCTTTATATATTTTTTATAAATGGAGTAAGTAAATGCCCTGCAACATTTGGCAAATGTGCAGTATACAGTTTAGCCCACAGTGCAATAAGTTTGACTTGACTTTTCATTACATAACAAATTAAATACAATAAATGAACCACAACTCATATTTGGTCAAAATGAGGTAACAGCATGCTGCTTTGAATTCTGACTTAAAATAAAGCATATGTTTGCTAGATTTTGGAACAGAGCCTGGATGTTTACATTACTGCCCTGAGTTGAACAGCCTTTAAACTATTCAAACAAACATGGCTTAGAAATGTACATTAACTCATTCACCCAGCTAAACACACACTGTGTTATGTGTCCTTTGCAGAGTTATATAACTTTCTGAAGATTTTATATTCCGTCATTTCATTTCTTTAAACCATTAATATCATAAATATATGGTATATATATTTATATGTTGCATTAAACAAGTTGCTTAAGATAAAGACGTCTGCCTAAAGCATAAAGTATAAAGTAAATACAGAAAGCACTCACCTGTACACACAGCGCACATAATAAGATATGTGTTTAGGTAAAATTATTCTTTTTGTTTTATTCTGTGAACTACTAACAATATATCCCACATTTTAAATAAAAATATTGTTTGAAAAAATGAAAATGAAAACTGCAGAAACAGGTCAAAATAACAGAAAAGTAGTGACATAAATGCCTCATTGTCTCCTAATTAATTGCTATAAAATTAAAATGCTATACAAATCTGACATTAAAGCTCAAAACTTGAGAATGAAAAAAAAATAAAGAAAGTGAGCACTCACCTGTACACACAGCGCACATAATCAGAATCATAGTTGCTCTGTGCATAGATTCTCTTTCCCATCGCGGTCTCTGAAATATAACAATTTAGTTAATTCAGTGAAATTTTGGATACTTGAACCAAGTCTTCGCGCAACACAATTCTGCATGCTCTCACAACAATATCAAGCTTAGATAAAAGTTTAGTTTACTAAAATGAAAACTTTGAAAACGTTTCTATTTATTGAAATAAAATAAAATATTGGCCTAAAAATTAAAATAATATTAAAAATAATTAAATACAATTAAATAAAAATAAAAAAACATCTTGTAGCAACATAACAAATAATAAAATGACAAAATTGCTAAACATTTAAATTAAAGGGGTCATATGACACGGCTAAAACGAATATTATCGTTTGTTTTAGATGTAATGCAATGTGTATACACGATTTAAGGTTAAAAAACGCTGTATTTCCACATACCGTGCATGTTTGTATCTCCTCTTTGCCCCGCCTCTCTGAAACGCGCAGATTTTTTACAAAGCTCATCGCTCTGAAAAGCGAGGTGTGCTATGATTGGCCAGTTAACCAGTACGTAGTGATTGGTCGAAAAACTGTAAGCGTGTGACGGATATGTAACGCTTCCTACCATATTTGGAACATCAGGTTCCAAAGCAATTGTACTGACAGGTACAGTCAAATAATACCACGAACTGACGTAGATTTGTGGGGGTGTGGTTACACGAGGCGTTTTGGGCAGGTCTGGGTTCGCATTCGCTTTTAGATAGAATGCATATTTTGTTCCGACACTTTAATTTTTGCAATTTTACGTGTCTAATACATGCATGGGAAACTTATAACACACCAAAGACACGTAGTCGAGCCATATGACCCCTTTAACATAAAAAATCTAAAAATAAACAAAATTATTCATAATTTATTAACAATAAATTAAACAAAATCTGCCCTCAGAAGACCACAGGCAACCTGAATAAGTTGTGTTTTGTAATATGGCGCACAATCGAGAAAGCATTTGCAGGCTTCCCACACATTTTGACTAATGAAGTAATGTACTTTGACTATTTCATTACTAGATAAGAATGTTAAAATATAATTTATAAGGTTGCACTTAAAAAGAGGGACTTTAAGATTTCAAAACACAAAAGATGTATATTGATAGAAGCGTATGGCCTTTCTAGTATTATACTGTAAATATTATTTTTATTGTATTGTAAATTAGGAAATATTTCATCAATGTAATATTACTGTATACATTTTACAGTTACAATGATGTGAGAACTTGGATACACTGAAAATGACACACCACAGATGATGTCGAGGGCGCAAAGAGTGATGTGGTTAAAGCAGTTGAATGGGCCTTTCCCAGCCTGCTTCTCTAGTTTCTCTACAAGCACTTCAGCTTGTTCATTCATCACCTCCAGGAACTCGGTCAATATAGAGAAATGGAATGTTGGAGTCAACATCTTACGTCTGTGTCTCCACTTATTTCCTGTACTGATACAGAGAAAGACAGAAAGGTATCAGAACCGTGTCAATTTTTGACCAATGGCATTTGGATCATCCATATAACAAGTTGCTTATGATTTTATATATTGTAGTTGTTTCATTGTAGCAGTCTTAGATGTTTCTCTTAAAACTCCTTCAGAGTTTAGTTTACCACGAAATCCCAGACTTTTGTTGCAGACATTGGTATTTTGGCAAATCTGAGCACATCATGTATGATGTTAAGATCTTGTCTAAAACACTGGAGTATGGAATTACAGGTGTCTTCTCTGCGGGAATATTATTATCCTAAATTCTTTTTTTATATATTAAACCAACTTGCTTTATTAAACAAGTTACCTCGTAAGTAGTCCAGTTCCTAGCCAAGGGTGCAGAAATTTGTATGCATAGGCTTTATCCAAGTGAACAGGGTTATTCAGAATTGTCTGTGGGAGAATAAGAGATAGTCTGGCTTTAGGATTTGTCAAGAGCAACACATCGAGCAGACTTGTGAAGCGGTCTTTGTAGTTAATAAAATTTGAACTGTATTACTATCTGAGGAAAAAGACACACCTGCTAAATGGCGAATCAACTAACAGAGCCCCAATAAAGGGACAGACTTCTAAAATGACCTGCGGTTAATGTTCTTATTCGTTTTACGCTCAGCAGTAGAAAGATATTTGAAACTTATTGCATGATGTTTGTGTGAAGAACAGAGTGAAAAAAAAATTTTTACACAGTAAAATCGCCAGTGTTAAAAAGGGCAAATTAACACTCACAGTGTATATATAATCCACACTCTCAAAGTTTTGAGAGTTCTTTAGTTGTACCAGACACTACTAACATTCACCTTATTTATGGTCTGTAATTAAACTGACAGCATAGGGTCAGGCACTGTAGGTTTGTTCACCAAGGCTATCTTCATCAAACGTTTTCCCCTCATATTGTGCAATATAATGGCACTAGGCCAAGGAATAATATATGTGTGTGTTTGTGAGTCAACACTGTATTCCCGAATATTACAATCTACTCATTAAAAATGAGTTAACAGTACTCAAAACTGAAATAGTTCCGTTAACTTAAAACTTTAAAGTGTCCCAGAGCAAGTAACCATTGAATTAAATTTTAAAAAGCTTCAAATTTAACCAGACTACCATTATTGTGATACGTGTTTGCTTTAGTTGGGCTCTTGACTCTTGTGTTTTACCACTAGAACATTTGCTTAGGTTCTCTTTAACCGCTGAAACAGTGAGTTAAAACCCGTATGTTTGGGGTAAAAAGCAAAGAAATCTGGTATCAATTGGTGATTTAATCTTTATGAATCACTGATTAAGAGTGTGTTGTGTTATTACTTTGCAGAGTGCTTTGATATTACAGATTAATGTTATGACTGTCATATCCTCAGGGACAAATTATATATGCTAAAAAAAACATTTAGCTAATAAATCAATTAGACATGAATAATCAGTGCATGAAACTCAACAATGATTGTCACCATTGTTGAGGTTTGTATGATGAGTGTGGATGTCTAAGTGTGTCAGTAAATCATCCTTTATTTTGACACAATCCTTGTGCGTTTATAAACTGAAACATTTTCATCAGTAAGAACAGGATCAAACTCATTACTATTTACAACAGCTTCTGTACTTTATTAAAAATTGACACCTATTTTGAAATCTTCTCCAAACTGACCTTTTTAAAAACCTCTTTTTAATCAACGCGCAAGTGTTTTTTCTGAAACACATACAAGCACTGACAGAGAAATGAACTTAACAGAAGCCAAGAGTCAAGAGCCCAACTAAAGCAAACACTGATCACCATAATGGTAGTTTAATCACTTGCTAATATTTCTTTAGTAAAGTGAACACTATTATAATAAGTTAACTTAAGTAATGATTTTGAGTCAGCAGTACTTAATTAAACATTTTAAGTTCACTTTACTCAAATATCAAATACACATTACTTAATTTTTTTAAGGCAATCGGTTTCCTCAAAATGTTGAAGTACACTCAACTTATCCGGGTTTACAGTGAATGTATGCATACAAGTGCACTTGTCTCTGACAGCACCTCAATAGTTTCAGCATGGTAAAGGATGAGGAACGGCACAGGTCCAATCCATATTTTAAGTAGAGGAGAATTCCGAAATTCATTCGTGTAGCCAACCAACTGACAAAAGAACTCTGAAAGAGAGTTTTCAATCACTTAAAGTCACATTAAAAAATACGTTTATCACATGTGTAAACATTATATCAGGTCAAGTGCTTAACTGTAGCTTTGAAGAGTTGGGTATTGACACATAAAATGGAGTTATAGGTTAAAATTCAATATATGTAAAATCTGGTCTGGTCATGATTTTTTTTACACGTTTTAATCAAGTTTTATCTTTTTGCAAAAAACGACATTTATTTAATTATTGACTTATTTAATAAAGATTCCTCTCACCTCCTGCATTTGATTTAAACTGCAACGCGTTCCCAATAAAAGGATAAATATATCCAATGCCCGGGACCGGTTTTAACTCCTTCCAATTGTGCAGATAGTTTTTCAGTAGCTGGTGGGTGACATAGCTCAAAAGAGAAACGCAAACTGCTGCGGCTAGAAACCCAAAAGTATACACACCGACAAACACGACCATCTTCTTAACAGAGATGCAGTGCGTAGTGGCCAAGGGGCAACTTTCCAGAGCTTTATCTAGTCTCTCGCTATTCCTGGACTTTAGACCATCCTGGCCCCGGTTATGCTCTGTGAGCTCTGACAATCACAAGTCCAATGACATTATTAGATTTGGTGGGCTTTTATGTATTTTTAAATACTAATATATATAATACTAGAAAAATGTTTACATTTCAACAAACACAAGTATCAAAAGTAACAAATCAAAGTGTATTTTTGTTTATACAGTATTTGTTTATCAACTCGTTTTGAAAACCAGTTAGGAAACGTTTCTAACACCATAAACACCCTTGAAATAAGAACCATTACTTTCATGTGTCTCCCATTTAAAAAGGACAAAAAGAAGGCTGATCAAGTTGCCAAGATACTTGGCTCACAACATTTACATTACATTAGATTTATTCATTTGGCAGACGCTTTTCTCCAAAGCGACTTACAAGTAGAGCATATAAACATTTTGTCAACACGCTAAACACCGTTAGTTTACAAGGCCTGCATGCAGGATCAAAGCTGGAGTAAGTAAGGGAGAGAAAGAACAACAAGATTTTTTTTAGACACAAGATAGTTATTGGTTAGTCAAATAAATGCGGAACAGACAACATTAGTTTTTCAGCATGGGAAACCAAATCATTGTGTCAACAAAAATACATGTCACCTGCCTCAGAAGGGTATGCAGCAAACAAAACAAAATGCAATTGAGTGCGGTTAATAAAAATATCCGTAATTTAACCTAATCGATACAATGTTAAGCAAAGTATTATTAGCTCAGCAATAATGTTTTGAAATAAAATTGTAAATAATTGGTCATTTAAATAATGTATAACATAAACTAAACTAATGAAATACAGAAACATATTTTAGGCCTATGTCACAGAATCAATGTATATCAACATGCGACCCTCCAAACACACACACGCATACACCATTGTGTACAGGACAGTTGAAAACTGTACAGTTGTCTTTTATTTAGGGTTTTATATAACAGGACAAACGGTACAGACAAGTGCAACAACAATGATAGTCTTTTTCATCACCAAAAGTTTGTAATTCATTTTGTTATGATCACTAGATGGCAGCAGTTAAAAAAATACTGAAATACTTTTTAATTCATCGCAGGTTAAAGCTTTAATAATTTAAAAAATATTAAGAGAAGTCAATGAACAAAATGTATGCAAGTACATAAAAATCTGTGTTCAAAACTGTTTTCTTACTGTCCCCATATTTACACTGGTAAGTTTATATTTTTTTGAATAATTCGAATTATTTTAATTCGTGACGGGATTGGGGGGTGGGGGTTTGGGGATGTGCGCGTAGTCATCATACAGCCTGCCAACGGGTTCCTTTCTACGCTGTCTACGTCATGCACACGGTTGTTATAAATGCAGAGCGATCGCTTCATTCAGAACATAATTTTGCGAGTTGTCTGTTATGTATCCAGAGAGTGGATACTTTCAAAAAAGCGCGTGGTGTCATTTTTAATTAAGCGGGGAATTGAACAGTGTTTTGTAACGTTTACAGAAAATCCAGAGTCTGAAAGTTGAGACGTCTATATGATATGCTTAACATTGTCTAGTATATAAAGAGACTAAAATAGGCAATTCCACGATTTAATTGCTTAAAACTATACAAATGGCTGATCTAGTCACTGTCTAATATAAACACGTTGAAGTCTCTACTGAATGCATACTTTTAAATGAACAAAAACTGCAACATGAAGCGTTTGCAATTGCAAATACCTTTTATTACACGCGGATTAATGCGGACAAACACTGTATGAATGACGTAGATGCGCCATCTAGTGGCTGTGTATGGAAGTCTCTTGAGGCCACAGTATTCTTTACTTTTTGTGTTCAATTATTGTTTGATGAATTATTGCTGCTTACGATAAAATTAAAAGTAGGCCTAATATTAACTACTCAAGGGGTGCCATTTGTTAATGCCATCTGATTTGTATCATTGGCATAAGATATTTGCACAAAGCATCAATCTATTTTATTAAGTATTGTTTGGGTGACTGTCAGAATTGGGTAATTATAATAGTTTGTTTTTGTGTTGCTAAGTGAAAAATATCTATTTTTGGCAAACTAAACCAAGAACCTGTTTAATCATGTAACATTGAATTAGTAACATTAAAGATTACTTTTGGGGGGGATTGGGGTTGGGCGAGAGTGCGTGCAGTCAGATTATCTGTTTAATTGTAAATGGCAAAGTTTTCTCAAATGTGAAACTGTGAAAATCCAGCTAAAGGCATTTGAAGAGTTTATTTGCAAAAAAACAGATAAGTCAGATGTCATTTTTGTGTTGTTATTATTACTTGATCAAAACAACCCAACTGCAGTTTGATTTATATTTGATATTACTTTGAATGCACAATAAAAAAATGTATCTGTTCTTGCAAATTAACTCTTCTTTTTTTGTGGTTTACTGTTTTCTATCTAAAATCATCCTACATTATGTATAGAACATACTATGAAAACATAACCTTGATATCTTTAATACTGACTGAGTATGCCATGTCAAAGATGGAAATCAAATGTATTAGATTATGAGACTTTAGCCTGGATTTCAAAGACAGGATCACAAATGATAAATGCATTTACATTTTGCCAATGCTTCTTAAATACAAAAAGTGGGTTCATAGCACAAATGATATAGTTTTTGCTTACTACCAGACTGACAATGTTTAGTTGACCACGTTGGTCGAAGCTAATGCTAAACGAAGTTGCTGATGGAAAGCAGGGATGCGTTCCTTGTGTAAAGGCCAGTCGAGGATACAGCGAGGTTTTAACATTCCCCGACGCAGATGCAGAGAACGGTTCAGACTGTAATCGGCTACGTCTTGCAGGAAAATCAAAATCAGCGAGTCACGATTGTCCTCCATTACCTGGTGAATAGCATGATGGGCTTTGAATCTGCAGAAAAAAGAGAATAATTTTCACTTTAATCAGAAATAAAGTAAAAAATCAGTTCTGAGATTATAACTGTGAAATGATACTAAAGTGTTTAAGGTGCATTTTAGAATTTACAGATAAGGAAGTATGAGTTTGTTACATATAAGGATCTGAATTTAAATTATAAAGAACTGAAACTATAGACCATGAATCACATTTAGCCAGTGGTGACCTAGTTGCAATTTGACAGATGCTTTTATCCCCAAAAGTACATTTAGGTTAGCTATACAAGTTATTGTCTTTATATTTGTGTATGTTCCCTAGTAATCAAACCCATGTCGTGGCACTATGTCCTACCAGCTGAGCTCCAAGTATGCTTTGTAAGGTTTTCAATGAATTATAATTATTGAAAAAAATACTTACTGCCTACACCAAGGATCCTTTAGAAGCATTTCTGTGATAACAAAAATGATTTTTCTGGCCCTTCCCATATTTTCCACAATAGTGTCAAGCTGAGGAAAACCAGGTATGGCATCTCTGTCCTCAAGAAAAAATTTGCAATGTTCATCCTCTAGAGGGAGCAAACTTCGTTCCACCCACGGCTTGTCCTCGGCAGTGTGTACGATGTATGCATTATACACGTATCTCATTTCAGTAATGCTTTCATCCTTTAGGCCAAGTACACGGTGTACCATTATGCTCCAGAAGAACTGAATTCTCCAACCTTGGAAGTGTACCAGGAAAGCCGTTACTAACAGCGTCAACACAGCTGTACTACTCAAAATATAAAGCGCCTTAAAAGGTGTCATATCTTTACAAGAGAGTGGGTCAAAGCCCTCGACGGAGCAGTTGAAATATCCGTTCGGAGTGTTGCAGACGTAACCTCGTGGGAATCCCGGAACGCTAGCGTTGGTGGAGTTGAGCCACTCGGAAAACCATAAGATACTCTCACATGTGCAGTCGAAGGGATTGCGGTCCATCTGAAGTTCCGTCAGGTTGGACAGCGGCACGCCAAATGTGACGCGTTTAACAGACGTTATGAGGTTCTTTTGAACATGCAAATACTGTAAAGATGTCAGATCGTCAAATACAGAGGCGCGCAGCTGATTCAAGAGATTGCCACGGAGACTTAGCGTACGTAGCTCGGACAAACTGCGCAAAGCATTAGGTGGAATCTCATCTAAGCCATTGTAGTCCAGATCCAAATAGGACAGTTTTGTAACGTCCTTGAGAAACAACACTGCACCGCCGGGGTTGGCGGTCTTCCACAACCTCGCCAAGTTGTTATGCTGCATTTTCAGCACTTTCAGATGATAAAGCCTCGCCAGTAAGCCAGAGTTGATGTTTGCAATGTTGTTATTACTGAGATCTAAAACTGTGAGGTTGACCAGGGGCCTGAATGGAGAGGCTTCTAAATCTAGGGTCCCTCTGAGGGCACGACCTAGCAATAGAGTCCTCAATGTAGGGACATGAATAAAGGATGTATTGGTTAGAGAAATACTTTGGTGGTTTAAAGAAAAGTCAATGTCTTGAACATTAAAGAGGCCCTCAAACTCATCGCCCTTCAGCTGCTGATTAATAAAATTGTGGCCAAGCAGGAGTGTAGCGAGGTTGCCCAGGCTTGCGAAGGCTCCGGGGCCCAGCCTTGTGATACCCATGCCTGTAAGATTAAGTAACTGGAGATGTGGAGAGTCTTTCAGAGAAGCAAAGGTTTTATTTGTTACCGTCTTCAACCCTGTGCTGCTCCAACTCAAATCCAGCGTCTTCAGGTTAGCAAGTCCAGTAAACATAAACTCGGTTATTTCTCTGAATGCAGTATTTGTCATCCACAGATGCTCCAACTTGACTAAATGATGAAAGGACAAGTCATCAATAATTGGATAGGATGATTGACGTTCCTTATTCAGTGCTCTTTGCAGGTTAAGCTCCGTCAGGTTTCCCAGGCCGCTGAAGATGTCCTTGGTGAGGTGTCTAAGCGAGTTGTGCTCCAAGGATAAAACCTTCAGCTGGGGAAACCACTGAAAAGTGCCGTCGGCAATCTTTGACATGGCGTTGTTGGAGAGGTCGAGCACGGTGATGTTAGTCTTGTCCATTCCTCGAAAGGTGCTGTTTGTGAGGGATGCTAGGAGAGTTTTCTGAAGGGAAAGGTTTTGCAAGGCTGTGCCAGCAAGTTCTTGACAAAGGGTGGGGGTAAACTGGGGGCCGAGCTTGCTACCATCCAGCACCAAGTCAGACATTCCAGCAATGGTCTGGAAACAGGCATTCTCCACCTGGGTTTATAAAACGAATAAATGAGACAAAGTTTGGTTAGTGGGATTTCTGTCATAATTTATTTGCCCTCATGTGGTTGAAAACCTGTGACCCTTTTATCCGTGTAGCACAAAAGAAGATATTTTGAGAAATGTCTCTGTGTTTTTGTGTTCATGAAATGGAAGTCGATGGTGTCCAGAGTTTTTTGGTTACCGATGTGCTTCAAAATATCTTCTTTTGTGTTCTGCAGAAGAAAGTAAGTCATACAGGTTTGAAATGACACAGGGATGTTTAAATGATGACAGAAATCACTCTAACCAACATTTTTGGATGAAGCATCCCTTTAAGTATAGAGTCATCATTTCCATGCCATTCTTGTGCAAAGCTTTCATTTTGACATCATCTTCTTTAAAACATCAACATGTCAGGCATAAAATCAGTCACATCCCGGGTTCGAATTGAGGGGGGCTGGGGCGGTCCCGGACCCCTCATAAGCCTTAAGGGACCCTTCATAAGGTCTAAAATAATTAACTTGGGGGGTCCCCTGGTTTTTTATTAAATCTTGACTAAAAACCCCAAATCATTTTTCGTCCAATAATCAGGCTAAAACAAACCACTACTGTCCGTTATTTGGTCAAATTTAATAAAAATGTAATTTTTATCTGAAAAAGGGGAGGGTTAGGGGACCCCCAAGAGCTTTGACACAATTCGAACACTGGTCACTCCACAATCAAAACATGGGTCAAGCTTTAATTGTGTAACCACAGAAGTCTAGGACATGGTCTTGAAAACTTTCCAAGAAAGATAAGAGTAGTTGTGAGTAAACACACAATGGGGCAAACACACAGGATGTTTTGTCATGTTAGGGTTGTCTTTAACAAACTGATATTCAACTGGTTAGCCTGACACATTTGGCACATTTTGTTCCTCTTACCTTTTTAAGTGGCAAAGACGAAAGTATCAGAACCCGAAATGCAGATGAATTACTGAGGAATGAGAAGTCATGCTTTTGCAGTACAGAAATCTCATTTCCTGAAAGAACGAGGGTCACCAGGTTTGGCAGTTGAGGCTGTGTGCCCAGTCTAGCCGATTTGAGTTTGTTTCGAGACACGTCCAACCACGTCAAATCCTAAATAGGGAGAACGAGTTAAAACATCCTTTGACTTAATAACTGACTATAGAATGTTGTGGTGAATAATACGGGTCTGACTCATGTTTTGTTGGCACATTTGACAAGACAGCAACAGCATACACACACATTTTACTTATTTACCGCAAAATAACTTTTGATGTGTGTTTGAGAATCTGTGTCTACATTTGAGGTACCTTCAAAACTGAAAAGGGCTCCCCCTTTAGCTTCAGTCTGTTGTCAGAGAGGTCAAGTCGGATCAAATGGGAACAACTTTTCAGGTCTTTCTCGCTCAACAAATAAACTTCATTGTGTTGCACGTGAAGACTTTGCAGGCGTGGCAGAGAAGTACAAAGATCTTCTTCTACGGCAGTTAAAGAGTTGTAGCTGGCATCTACATGCACCAGATCAGAGTACAAATGCAGGGAGGACAGATTTTTGAGTTTATTGTGGGACACATCCAATGCACTGATGTTCCGAGGCAGATATGTTGGGACTGCATCCACATTCATATGGCTACAGTCTGCTTTGCCGTTCTCAACTGTACATTTTGACTTGTGTGGTGATGCTTTGGCTGCACAGTGGCCATAGAAATAAGTGCAGAAAAGCATCAATAATATGACTTGCATCAGTTCCATATGTTTTCTTTGTAACTGTAACAGACATAAGAACATAGGCTACTGTTAATATAAAATATTTCCCCCAAAAGACTTTTATTTAAAATTCAAACATTTATTCTTTTGTGTCAATAAACAGTGAGTAACAATGTGACAACTTACCCCATTGTCCTATTTAATGTAACATATGCCTTGCTATATATGTTTTAAACAAACTTTTTTAAAACTGACAAATAAACCTGAAGTGTTTAATACCTCTTTGTAGCAAAAAAGTTAGGTAAATATGCGGAAACATACAAAAAAATAGAGAAATATTTACAAAAGTGTAACTAGCAACTGTTTCGGTCATTATAATATTGACGACGATGTTTTAAAATACTGTATAGCGTTACTTACAACACCCATCGAATAAAGAATCAAATAAATGTTCAGAGTCTTTACAAATACTTTAACGCTTAATAGACGTAAAGCACTTCAGTTAATATGTGTTCATTACCATGAGGACTTACTTGAAATGTGCAGATGATCTAATTTCTCATGTTTACATCTGTCGTTCCTGCACTTAGTATTTGCAACTCCAGTCTTGTATGAAAATGTAAGGTTTTCGCGGGGGGAATTAAACAATAGAAAGGAACAATTCCTCTTTCTTAAAAGTGAAACAAACTTAGAGGCGGGTCCTTCTGCAGACGTGTCATATCAATATAATATAGCGTCATTGAATTCGACAGAGAGGTCAAGGTTAACTTAAAAAAAATGTTTTATTAAATACCCTCCACGACCCTTAATCTGCATGCAATTTCGACAGGTTACTTTTCCTTATGAAAATTGACGAATGTGGTAAGTCTTTTTTGTCCGATATAAAAAAAAAACTTCCTCATATTCTCATATGACAGCGCAATCAATTTAATGTAACTTCTGCTATTTTAATATTAATTTCGCCCTCAGCAATTTTTATTGGGCTGAAAAAGAGGAACTAACTGCGAGGGATATCCCCACTATTTCCCCCGAAGCATATGCGACTGCTGCAGATGTTTTTCAAAGGGCTATTCCAATGAATAAATAAAAAAATCGTAATCAAATGTATGAATAAAAATGTATAAAAAGTCATCGTTACCATCTTGTATTATCCTCCAATAATCTTTATTTTCCACCGTGTAAATGTTTTGTTTAAAAAACACTAAAGGTTTATAAATTTAGCAGTTAATCACAATGTCCACCTGAGGGAGCCAAAGTGCAATTTTTTGCACTTTGAAAACCTTTCCGTCTAATAAAACAACATTTCACATGTAAGCTATTTAACTATGAATATGACATATATAAATATAGTACGATTTCTGATTAATATACAAAACGACGATTTAAAGCCTTCTGTTATAACGTTTGTTGATAGTTTTTAGGTTAGGCCTATGTTAATTATTTATTAGTAGGCCTAAATGTTGACAAAAATTAGTGACTTTAAAAAGGTTCTAGGCCTTTGGTTATGCTGACATAAAAAATATTACATCTTTGGTAGACTTTGTGGTCAGATGTACTGTAATCACTTAAAGATGAGTTGCATGAACGTGATTATTTTTAGTTAGATATAAAATTTGTATTCATAAGATGAAACAATTAAAGTCTGGTGTCAAAGTTCAGCAGAAGAAAAGTTTTGTGAAGACTTCATTTAGATTCTGATGTATGCTGTTGCCTAGCAACTGCAGCAGGAAGTGGAAGGGCACCTGTAATCTGATGACTCACTGATAAACAGCAGGTAACTGTGCACAGCATCAGTATTTATGTGTGACATTTGGACTTGGAGCAGAAGACCTTTTACAAGGTTTACTTCAACAGCATCTGTTAAATCAAAAAAAGAAATAAAATTAAAGAAAATAAAATTAGCTGTAAATTAGGTTTCGGGAGTTCCGTCCCATTCATGTCCAGTCACATCAATATAACCTGCCCTTTATCTGTATCTCTAATACACACTCTATAGTACAGTATATATATTTCTGATATAATGTCAATGCTCTGCGGGTATTTATGAGTGTGCATTCCATTTCATTGTCAGCAATTATTTGCTCCACACAAGCAATCAGTGTTATGTGTGTGTGATGCTGGTTAACCTCCGCCTGTTTTGCTAAGACGGTTAAAAGTAACATCCAGCTATTCTCGAAGATAGTTACTGCAGGCAATCCATCATTCCCGGCACCCACACAGACTCTAATGTGGGCTCTATGATTCTAAAAAGATCAGCGGTGGGTAATCCTGAACCATTATCGGTTTTGCATAATTTACAGTTTGCATAAATTTGCATGCAATTTGCTGAAGTGGAAGCTAGAACTAGTGGAGATCAGAATGTATATGATTTTACTCCCCCATTTAGAAGCATCAGGTATACAAATACAGATTCCACATTGTGGCTAGTATAGTAGCCCTATATTTCTTTATTCTTTATATGCTGTCCTGCTCGAACACATTTTTCTTTTTTGAAGTGCATTTTTAATGGGACTTTTCCCATGCGGGCTAAATAACCCCTAACCTTCTCCATACTTATTCAACTCATGCATAATTAAATGATCACATATGTTTTCTCTTTATCCATCTAGATAGAATTCATCTTTTGTGTCCTGCTTTTATGTCTTCTCTCAGCAATCTCTTTCAGATTGCTATTCTTGAACATTCTTTCACAGATGAACAGAAACATGACATGACCCCTGATTGACCTTACAGTGACACAATTTGACAGATGCTCCTCTGTTGGTTACTTAGTCTACTGTATATTCTGGTTGCCTAGCGTGCTACATGAACATACCTTATACACTATGCTTTTTCTGTATATTTTGTATTAGTACATATGTTTCTATTGTACAATATACAATCACAGTAGGCTATATATCTATCACAAAAGCTCAAGAATAAAAAAGTGATTATTGTAGTGGACAGTTCTAATTGGCTGCATATGTCCCTGCAGTATAAGAAGTAAAGCCCTTCAACAATAATGAAAGAAATTGAGTGGAAATAACACTATTGGGTGGCTCCGGGGGTAATAAATGATATCTTTACATGCAATACAATACAAAAGCCAATGTGGTAACGATCTGTCAGATTAAATGTAGTGTGAAACTGCGCTGTAACTGCATATTTCACTGCATAAAATATTAAAAGTGACTAAAAGCCATTTTTACAGTTGCAGTGTAAGTGGAGTTTTGCCAGTGTATCTGTACACTTTCTAAAACAGTAATAACAGTACGAGTATCCTGCCTTGGCAGAGAGGATAATATTGCAATAAAAGGGGTTATCCCAGCATGTCCCAGGAATAAAACTAGGAGTAAAGTAGGACATTATGTTAATTTGGAAATTACATTTTCTAAACTGCATAAAATACTTAAATTTCAAGTGCATATGCCACCAATGGTATAAAGTAATAGTAGGCTATAGTCTGTATACTGTAAATAAACATGCTGTACATCGGTTTGCATTCGTGTGACTGCATACTCTATATATTGTAATAAACTATATTAATCTGCATAATGTATTCCTAGTCGGGACCTGCATGCTATATTTATCTTTAGATTCCTGATATTGTCAGGGTTAGATCATATCATATAAAAACCACAGTGTAAAAAATGACACAGCTATTTACTTAAAAAAATTAAGGTAACAATATTACACAAAATATTTTTAAGTACTTTAAAGCATATTTTTAACACCATATTCCACGAATAAATCAAGTAAAATTACCTAAAATATTTAAGCATGTCACATGATAAACTTTAAAAAATCAAGAAGAAATACTAATTTGAGCATTGGAGATAACTTCTTGATCTTTCTTAACTTCAGTTTAACATTTATTATTGTTTATAACATATATGATGTACAAGTAAGCTGAGAGTTGACTCAGTACTGACATTAGCAGCATTACTGTTCACTGTGTGAAAAAACAAACAGCTTGAGCTCTCCCACAACCTAAGCACAAGCACCACTCTTCTGAAAGATGGTAACCACGAAACTCAGAAATACAAACAGAATATCTTCTAAATCTTAAAGACAACTGAACACTAAACACTATCAAGTCTTTCATTTTATTCTAAAGCACATAAAATAGGACTTTTTCACAAAAATGACTCTCCTTATGCTGTCGTGTGCAGAGCATGCTGGGAACTCTAAATTCACTGCTCAGTTAGGGAAATTAACTTAAATAATTCATGTAGTTCCACCACAAAATAATTAAATAAAGATCCTTTATCCAATTTTAAGTGGGTTGAACATGATAAAATTAAGTTGAATTCACTCAATTATTTGTGCATTTAGAATTCCAAGATATTTCTATAATTTTAACTTAAATTTTGGTTAAAAAAACAAGAACACAATTGTATTAAGTCAAGTTTACTCAATTAATTTCATGAAATCTACTATGACACAGAATCATTTTTTACAGTGCACAGACAACATCATTTCATCTTTATAGCTTCCCTCTACCTATTAGAAATGGAGAAATGATTTGGGAAGACCACATTATGCTATCTTACTGATTTGTCAATGTTGTTATATAATAAAGTTGATTGACAATTAATGTGTGTGTGAGAGTGTGTGTGTGAGAGAGAGAGAGAGAGAGAGAGAGAGAGAGAGAGAGAGAGAGAGAGAGAGAGAGAGAGAGAGATCAGCTGTAAAGTACCTTTGAGTCAGCATTGAAAAGAGCTGATTATGGTCTCATTCAGGAATCTACTCACAGGTATGGAGAAACACATGCACGGATATTGTTGGACAGTATTTGCCACTGAGGTTGCTGAATCAGAGTGTGTTTGAGAGAGAGAGCGAGAGAGTGAGTGAGTGTGAAAGCAAGTCGGTATAACAACATATTTGGACATTGAGCCTCTGGATTTGGATTGTATTGAAACTCTAGACAGGTAAAGATCTGTGTTTGCTGGTGCGTATTTGTGTAGTTCTGTGCTGTTGATAACCGTTTCCTAGACTTATAATTGTACTGATTATTACATTTTCTTTATGAAGGATGAGCTTGTGCATTTTCATCCCAAGTTTATGCGAGTTTCATAAGTGTGTTGCTGTACTGTAAAATGCATTTGTGGAAGTCCTGTCTCATGTCTGTCTATTCATCTGTATCTTTCTGTATGAGGAGAAAATAGGAAAGATGTGTTGTTTTGCTCAAATTTATGCTGGCAATTTCACTGGGTTATTTGCAGGTAGTTTAGGTGAAATCCTGCTGGTGAAACAATAAGCTGAGATAGATACAGGACATCTAGACAAAGCAGATCTATAGTCAGCATCCAATAACTGAAAACCTCTCAGCATACTATCAATCACCTCGCGAAATGACTGTTCAATGGAATGTCAGGAAGACACTCATGTATGGACCATAAAACCCTCGCAGCTTTATATGTGAATAAATGAGTCAGTGCTTTGTGATTGTATGTGAAAACAATAGCTCATGGTGCTTTTTTCACATCAGGAGGCAGGCCAATCGCTGACTCAGCCACACAAACACACACACATAATGTGCCCCGAGGGGCAGCAGGGCATCAATACTATACCCGGATCAGCAGCATAGCTCAGCACAGAACAGAACACAGCCCCTAATACAACACAAAACAGCAATATCAACATGCACCCTATACAGAAAACATTTCACATTTCAGCGAAGGCATGCCGGACGGCGTAAATCTTCACAAATGATTCTGTCACAAATCAATCGACACCCTAAAGCATTCTTAACGTGATTTTAGATAATAGCTTTTTTCACTAATTTATAAGAACAAAGGATTAGCAAAGGTTAAGTTATCAGACTGACTTAAATCATCCCTCCTCTCTTATTTTAGTAAGGCTACACAAACTCACACTTGATCTCATGTTCTCTTGCTTTAGATAGGTGCAGGACGTTACAATCCTTGCATTTCCCTTCCAGGAAATTCCGGTTTATTTGTCGTGGAATGTGTGGGAATGAATTCTTTAGTCCATTCTTTGCATTTTTGTCCTACTTGACTTGTGCCGCGGAAAAACATATCTGCCTTTGATTCTTTTTTGCTATGATGATGACTGTGAACATGGTATGAGGATAAGTCAAGGGATCAATCCTTATAGGGTTGCTACAGTACCAAAGAAGATTTTCATTTGGTACAGCTGCACATAAGACCCCTTATCCTGTCTATCAGCCTTATGAAAAGACATTTTTCATTTATCATGCAGATTGTGAAAGAGGTTAGTTGGAAAACAGAAGGAGGCATGAGATTTCTCAGATGACTCATGAATTTGATCTCTATTGTATTGCACCAGTGGGTTGCTGGGATTGATTGAGCCATTACCTAATTACTAACCAATGAAAAATCAGGCCATTGAGTGCTGTCTCTGACCTCTCTCCTTTTTGGTCAGTTTTGCCAAGTAGAATGCCATCTTTGTTTTCCTGTAACAGCATTTCTTTAAAAACAAACATAATTAAAACTTGATTAAATAAAGAACCCTGAAATCAGAGGGAAGTTGATGAGAATGTTGTTCAAGCTATAGTTTCACATGTATCCGCCACTTGGTCTGTGAGCTGAAGGTCTGGTAGACAGTAGTCGCATTTAGCAACTTGTTAGCAACCACAATTTTTAAGACACTGTAAAGCTTTAAAAAAACATGAGCGAATTATTACTGGGGTGTTGTAGAATAAAACGTATTTAGAGCTTTTGTTCACCACAGACCTTATTTTGGGCATTTAAACAAAAACCCATTAAAAAAAACCATTGATTTATGGGCGATCGAACTGGAAGTGCTAAAATGTTAACTCACTTCCAGGTTTTGCTTACAAAAAGACATAATTCCTGTGGCACTTTATACGACTGCTCAAGCAAACTCCACCTTCTAGTTAAAGGAGCCAATCGTCTATTGTTAAAAACCAACACAGTCTCACAGGAATTCGTGACATTGTCACAAACTGTAATCTGTTCATTCCTGCTCATGGACACGAATTTACCCCTTTTTTTCGTGTCAGTCAGCATAACCTATTTTCGTGTCACCCAGCACAACTTTCATTAACGTATATTAATACGCGATATCTTTCATATGAATAAATACAGTATATATCAACGCAATCTGATGGGAATTCATTCCTATTTTACAAGGTGGCTCATTCATGTGAATTCCTATTTCCTACGATCTCATTGGTATGTTTTGTTATGATTTGACTTTGCCCCTGTGATGTTAGGTTTAGGGGCGGGGTTAGGGGAGCCATTTATCATTGCTTTGCCACCTTGTGAAACTTGCGTTTTTAGCTAAATTAGCCTCTGCGGCTATGATTTTAGGGTTTGGGGTGAGGTAAGGTGTTGGTTAGCCTCCTCCTAAAATATGTACGACTTCTTTTGATAACAGGTTGTAAATACTGTATATACAGCAAATGTACATACACACGCGGTCTGTGTGTTGAAAGTCGTGCTGACTGACACGAAAAAAAAGTTGAGCCGACTGACACGAAAAAAGGGAAATTTGTGTCCATGAACACGAATCAATAGATTCCAAATGTCGTGCCTATGCCACAAGCTGCCTTGAGACTGGGTTGCAAAAACTGACAAATCTCTGGGATGGAGCTCTGAAGTGCCAGTATCTGGAACAACCCGGAAAAACGTTTTTTTTGTATAGTGCAATTTGAGTTTAAGAAACAAACTTTATGGTACACTTAATGTTCAGGTTTATTGTTAGTTGAAATGTCAGCTGAGTGAGGTGACTTAGGACAAATCAAGCCTTCTCAACAGTAGCCTCAACCACAAACTTACTCTCAAATCTAATGGGAATGTTGTTGCAGGAACTAATGCTGCCGTCGAGGCAAATCATGATAAGCCTTTTGTGTTATCATGATATAACACATGTTACTTTTGAGTCAGAAAGGAAGACAAGATGCTCTTAGAGCCATGTAAATCAGACAGGATCTTATACTGCTGTACTACAGAAATTGTTCCATTGTGTATTTACAGCCATATTTCTGTTTAGCAATCCTGCATCATCACCTTATGCCATTGTGCCTCCAGGCTAATCCACAGCATCTGTACTGTTAATGAGATCATTAAGAAAAGTCTGTAAAAAAAACAGTTAAAGCCACAATATGGAAGAATTTTGTTATGAAATATCCAAAAATCACTTGCACAGTGTGATATATTTCATGCAGTTGTGTACTTACATTATCCCAAATGTTCCCAAGAATGTGCAAATCCAGAGAAATTCCTATTTAAAATAATGGCCGTCCCTTGTCTACCTTGTATTTGTCGTATATCAGTGACTTAATATCCGGTGCTCCGCACTACCCTCAGTTTCCGGTTGTGGAAACTACGGCAAAATGCAAATGCGGAAGTGGTTATACAGCATCTGGGACGCAGCATCTGTTGTTCTGTTATTATGGATCACGATTACTCTTTGGTGAGTAAAGGAAACCCCCAAAAAGCGTAAACGTAGGCCAAATGAGGCAAGCAGGCTTATGGACAAACGAAGAAATAAAGCAAGGATTAATATCGGCGTGGCGTTTTCTAAATGGAGAGAGCTTCGCGACCAACTTGGACTCGACAGAGACTCCGCTCTCGCATGTGTTTTAATAGACAGGTAAGCAAAGAAAATGTTATTGTACACGAAATACTCATGCACAGATTATTTGAATAGTTATGAATGCAGTTACCCTATGAAATACAGTATGTCGCACAAAAATATGTAGCCAATAACGTTACTTGTAAATGCTGTGGGTTCCAATTTACTTTTTAAACGACGACTGAATGACTGTTTTAAACACGTAAAACTGTGTAGCATTACGCTACAAAATCAATTGACAAAGTCCAATATCAGTCGCGGGCTAACGTAGCATTACATTCCACGTTTCTTGCAAGCTAATTCATTACGTTCACATAAAATAAAATTAATTAATTACCTCGTCCGTGAACATGATGGGCGATCTCCTTACGCCTCTGGATGGTGAAAACGACATGTCCCATAATTCCACTCTCCGACATGACGTCATTTAGTTTCGGCTTTTGTTGTTGTTTCGAAAGTGCGCCATCTAGCGGTCCAAATATTCCATATTGTGGCTTTAATGGTCCAGAGTGTAATTTTTTGGAGGATCTATTGACAGAAATGTAATATAATACACATAACTTTAGATGTGTATGAAGACCTTACATAATGCAGCGTTATGTTTTTATTACCTTAGAACGAGCTATTTCTATCTACATACACTGTGGGTCCCCTTACATGGAATTCGCCATGTTGTTTCTAAAGTAGCCCTACACGGACAAACTGCTCTACAGTTTCGTAAATTTGTTGTCTCCTGCAAAGAAACGAAAACGCAATGACATCTTAGTTCTTTGCATCCACCGCAGTTCTTCGAAAGGGAGGGGTGGGGTGAGCCGTTATAGTTGCAATTTGCAACCTCACTGCTAGATGCCGCTAAAATGTCCACATTGCTCCTTTAACTTTCCTGCTGGTGTGATCTGCAGTTCAAAACCGAGTGCTAAATAACAAAACGTCTGTGTGCATTTTTAGGAATGTTATTAAAAGATACAAACCTTTTCTGAAATTAATAACATTGTTTTCTTTAGGTATAGTCTGTAGACGTTATATTTCAATCTTACACATATAAACATGTCACACACAAACATTTTAAGTAGTTCTCACTATTTGAAAGGCGTAGAAAGTAGTTAAACAATGTTTTGCTTTAAATAAAAGAATGTGAAAAGACTTATGTAAATGAAAATATCTTTTAATGAAAACAATTTTGTGTGTGTGTGTGCGTGTGCGTGCGTGCGTGCGTCTGTCTCTGTCTGAGTGTGTGGGTGGGTGCTAGCAGTTATGAATGTGGGAGAGATGCTGATTGCTACTCTAAGTGCTGCTAAGAGCAGCCGTGTTATTATGTTCTTATTGTGCAGAGGTGGCTTTGATGTCTACTGTGTGAGTGAGGCATGGCACTGTTAGTGTGTGAATCATATCCTAGCATGGCAGGCCATCTATTTTATTGTTTTATTGACAAGGCCATTAAATAAAAACACACAAAATAACCTTAGTAACCTTAAAAAATATTAAAAATAAAAATCGAATGTGAATTCCAGCCAATTTATTACAGCTACTAAGCGAATATTATATCAATCATATTCATAAAGGCATTGCAAATTATGGCCTGTTTTTAGGGTCAGAACAACAGACCAGCCAATAACGAAAAAGCTTAACACACCAAATATCTGACTCTGGGGTTTGTTTCAGAAAGTACCATTAGCAAAAAAATAAACATAAAATAATGGAAAGCCCTTGCCATGATAGAAAAACACATGCATGTGCGCTTGTCTGCATGCATGTGTGAAAAAGGAATCTTTCCCCCATTCTCTCAGTTGTGAAAGTGATGAAGATGCTTAACAAGACAGAATCTCACATCTCTTCTCACTTCATCTGCATCCCATCTTCTCCACTCCTCCCTTTCCCCCTTTCTGAAGTTCTTTCTCAATCTTCTCCCTGTGGTTTTCTTTCTCACTTCATATCCAGTCATAACAACCCTCTCTCTCCCCCTACTTACTTTCTCAGTATCAGGCACTGATTTATCACATATTTAGATTGGATGCTTTCAGGACCAGAGTGTCTAGTGAGGGTTGAAGTAGATGGGTAAATATAGCTGTGTACAGTATATGTGTGTGTGTGTGGTCAGAGCTCGCTCTTTTAACTGTAATCTCAGGCCTTGAGGTCTGTACATTGGCTGAGAATGTGTGTGTTCGAGAGGGCGGTTATGTAACGCAAGAAGCAGGTTCAGAGGACTTATGTGTCTAAATTCATATGATCATGGTAAAAAAGGCACACAATATTAGAACACAAAGCAGCTATTTTACCGGATACAACACTGCTGTACTTCCTTAGCTGGTTTATGTCTTATATAATATACATTTTGTAATTTGTACATGTGTGTGAGAGAGAATGAGGGAGAATCATATGTTCTAGCATGTTGTGTTTAGTGTTGCTTTAGTTTTTGAAGGTCTTAGTAGAGATATTTCAAATCCATCATGGATGAAAAAAAAAGGAAAAAAATGCTTTATGAAGAATATAAGGTTAATGATCGAAACATTGCCTGTGGCTGGGACTGAATTCTTGTTTTTGAGATTGAATTCTTATTCTTGTTCTGGGAGAACAAAGATAGAAGCACAGTACAGCTAGTGCATGATCCATACTGAGATTTATTCTGCTAGAATGAGGTGCCAATAAATTCAACTTGATAGATAGCGGGGAAGATGCAAAGAAATGCAGCAAACACAGACAAGCAGAGTAATACAAACAGTGAAATGTCCAAGTGCTCTAATTTTTTATATTAGCACTATCAGTGTTGTAGTCGAGACCAGCTCATTCGAGTCCGAGTCCAGAGTAGGTCGAGTTCAAGTCAAGACCGAGTCCAGAGTAGGTTGAGTTCGAGTCAAGACCGAGTCCAGAGAGGGTCGAGTCCGAGTCAAGACCGAGTCCAGAGAGGGTCGAGTCCGAGTCAAGTCCGAGTCCTAGGACAAGAGATCTGAGACGAGACCTATAGAAATCTTCAAGAATATGTTAAATGTTTGGTGGAAACAATAAAACTGGCACCGAGCTCATAGAGTGCTCAGTGCATTAAATATACCATGGCATGTACACTGTGTTTCATTTACTTAGACTGATATTAGTTTAAAAATATTACTAGCTGAGGGTAAAAAAGGCCACATAGTAAGTGTTGTAAAGGTAATTTTATTACAATTATGACTTCCCCCTGACCAAAGATATGTCAAAAAGATGTCCTTTCTGCATCTTTCGATGTTGAAAAGACTTGCCTTCATTAGCCCATTATTATGTTTTCTGAACGTCTGATATTGACGTACAGGGGACCTTGGTACATTGTAAAAACTGGTTCAAATCTGGAGTTTATCAGACTACTTTCAGTTTTCACATGGAAATAAATGAAATGAGACTCTGTGAAATGAGTTTTGTACCCACAATAATAACCATTATTGTGATCAATGTTTGCTTTAGTTGGGCTCTTGATCCTTGACTTTTGTTAAATTAATTTGTTCAGGTCATGTAGTAGTGTTATAAAAACACTTGTGCACTGTGAAAGACAGACATGCTTTTACAAAAGTTAGGGTTGTTCTCATGGAAATAGTCATGCTGTAATAAAATGTATTAGTTTTAAACATTATTGATCAATTGATGACTGTTTGAGTGCTCTGGCTAGTCAATGCACAGGTATTGAGAGAAAATAAACAAACATATTTCACTGACATCAACCCTCATCATACAACAATGATGACAATCGTCAAAATAATTCAGATAAACAGATCACCCAGCATGCATTGCAGCATGAAGCTTTCTTTTGTTGATTGTCACCATTGTTGAGTTTCATATGCAGATTCTTGATGTCGTTGTGTGTTAAAGTAGTTTAACAGATTGTGAATATGTTAATTCCTAAAAAAAATCACAGTATATCAAACTACAGATCCACAGAGCTGACACATTAATAAACCAAACCCAATTATTAACAGTGATCTAAACAATTTCAAAATGCACGCATTACCATTCAGAAGTAGTCATCTCTTTGCTACAACTAATTTATTTTAACACACAGTTTTGGCTGAAGGAAACCTAATTTAACATTAAAATAGAAGAGCCAAGAGCTCAACTAAAGCTAAAAAAAGATCACAATAATGGTGATTTTTGGAGGTACAAAAGTGATACTGATTCAATGCAATGAACATTGACAAATCATCCATTTTTAACCTTGATTCAATGGTTGCTTGCTATCTTACTGCACTCAAATCATTCAATTCAGTTTATTTAAAACAGTCTCACTTAATTTATTTCCATGTGTAAACTCAAAATTTCAACCAGTTTTTACTTTGTACAGACTGGACATCAATATTAGACAATCAGGAGATGCCATGAAAAGCTATAGAAACAACTTTCATTTTTGGCCCATAAAGGGATGTCTTTTCAATGTGTTTAATATTTTTGCTGGGACTCGAGTGGACTCGGGCATAAGTCCAATTCCGAACATGTTCGAGTACGAGTCGAGACCTAGTCAAAATGCACACAAGTCCATGACAAGACCAAGACCATTAAAATAGGGTCTCGAGACCGAGTTCAAGACCGAGTCCGAGTCTCGAGACTTCAACACTGAGCACTATATATAATTATTGATATATCGAAGAGATGCAGTGAGCAATCTTGGCTTATTTGACTGAATTCTCTTGGCTTATTTCACTGGAAGTTTAAAGTCTAATTTTTCCTCAGTGTAATAATGTGTGAAAGCAGCATATAAAAACAATCATCATGTTTGTTGTCACGATTATTGCACAAAAAAGAAACATCTAAATCTCTTTCAGTAACCAGATTTCAAGAATTCAAAATTCTCATTCTCACTATCTGCTCTCAACGTCAAAGGTGAGAGCTCTTGAATCCATTTATTCCTCTTAGAAAAATGACCTCATGGTGGAATGTTCCTGACTGGAATGCTATGTTGCTAAAGCTAAGCAGACAGTGATAAAGACACATTATCAAGCGCAGGGAATGTCAAGCTTTCTGGAAGTAGACTGCATGTGAACAGTAGCTGAAGATAAGGGTGTTATTTTTTCCTGCGTATTTTATCACATAGCCTATGCAGACACAGTAAAGTGTGTGTGTGAAGGAAGCATGCAGGGTGCATTTTGCGGTATTTCTGGTGCTCACGCGTGAGATAATTAAAGTCTAGGGCATGACGTCATGATTGGTGGGCTGTGACGTGTCATTCTGTTTATGTGTGTGTGATTGTGATTTCAGTGACACTCAGGGTGTGTACTGTGAGCCCGGATCTAAGTGAAGAAAACCAGCATAGCTTGGTTTTAACCCAGCTAACAATCAGAGTGGCAAGAATTTGACTCATAAAAATGTCCAAGTTTGTTTTTAGTCAAATACACAGTAAACTCAGTTTAGCCATAAAACCTTTTTTATTTAACAGCTGCATTTTATACAAAATGAACACACCAGCATGTGTTGTGATTTGGATGCTGGTCCTCGACATCAATCTGCCATCAAGTTAGTTTCAGAGTTTATACTTGTATAAATATACAGGCCTATATGAATACTGTGTGTTTTTAATGGATATATCATTATTATATTATAGCAATTATATTTTCAACTGAAACACAAAATAGCATTTTCAGACCTCGAACTATTAGGTTATCACTAGTTTAAGTGTTTTAAGAATATATCTATCTATAAGCATTATGTATGAAGTGCGTTATTTCCGACCCCTCCAGTATAATCGCGCACAGTTACCCTTGCAGTCCAGTCCCACTGGGTCCCATGAGTACTGGGCTCTCAAAAATGTCCCCTCAATGTCATAGTGATTTTCCAGTCCAGATAACCAAGAGATTTGGCTAGCCTCTGCGACTAAATGCACTCTGTCACTCACCTACAGACACACACACATGTATACAGTCATATTATATTGCAAAGGTCGGCTCTGAGTGATGAGATTATATTTGGACATCTTTGATCTCCAGTAGCTCAAGGTGTTACTGATGTGCGGTATTTGACTGTCCAAAGCAGCATAACAGTACGCTGGGGCATTTTTGACTGAGCCGAAATCTTGCAGTGGATACACAATTTGACTGCCACATCTTCTCTTGCCTCTCCAAAGAGAGAGCTCATCGTTTTGTCTATTTTCAGCAAATGTTAAAGTGATAGTTCACCAAAAAATGAAAATTCTGTCATCATTTACTCACCCTCTTGTTATTTCAAACCTGTATGACTTTCTTTCTTCCGCAGAACACAAAAGAAGATATTTAAAAAAATGTTCGTTTTTTTAGGATTTTCAGAACATTTAATAAATATGGTCAAAAATGGCCATTTTAAAAACAAAGTAAAGTGTTGTTTACTGTAAAATAGAAAGGCTGTTTTATTATGATATCAGATGAAACACAGACAAAGCCTGTGATTCTACTCTGCCTTTGCCAGTCCCACCAGACGATGCCTAAAGGTCTTCTGTGGAAAAACATTTTAAAATTTCATGAGAGCATGGCATCCAGCCATAATGAAGCCTCCTATTGCTCTCTGTCTCAGTGACTGTCAGAAAAGTGTTGTTAATTTAGATCCAAAAGCTTTTTTGTATTGGGATCTTGTGTAAATCTAATTATTACATTGGGAAATGGTTATCTTTAAAACCCCCGCCATAGCTCTCACATTATAATTATATATTGCCTAAGAAACTAGGTCTCTATACATTACATTATAAGCTAACAAACTTTCAGTTAACAGCTGCTCTGCATGTATTCAGATCTCATAGAGCACAGAGGTTCTAAAAGTGAAGATATTATTGATTCCACAGGTCAATATAGCCATAGCCATGGTGTTTGTGGCTGAAGTCAGTTGTAGTTGTTGTGTTTTATTTCTTTCTGTTCTTGTTGTTTATGTGTCCATCAGTGATTCTGCTTTTTATCACTTCATTATCTCATTAACTTCAACATTCAGTGTTACATTTAGCAGCCTGTAGTAAGCAGTGTTCATTTCATCTGGGCTAACCCATGTGGGGTCTACATGGAACCTGCGGACAAAACCAGCTGAGGCCCAGAAGACAGCCCACATCAAACCCATCTGGGACCCATGTGTCTTTGCTGGCTGGGGATTGGTACATGCGTATATATGGGATTACTTTTGTGTCAATAAAAATGAACGCAAACTTTAAAAAAACGAACAAAAAACACTTAACTCATTTGCAAGAATGTGACATGATTTTCAAATAAACTGCTATTTTTCTTAACAATTTTCTAAGTTTCGTTTTTGCAAATAATAGTTTTGAATTCGCTGCTAGATTTTTCATTTGCACTTTCCTAGCACAAATCTCACGTGTGGGCGGGATTTATGGCCACTTTACTCTCATTGGTTAGTGAGATTTGGATTGACAGCTCCCTGACCAGAAAGTCGATACTGAAGCTCTCTAAAGCGCATTAGAGAGCAATCTGCTTGCGGTTTTCTGTATTGTATTGTTTTAGTGTTTGTACTTAAATTACTTTTTTATTTTGTTAGTATATTAGCAGGGTTGCCAACTTTCATGCACTTAAAAGTGGGACACGCTTCCAGGCTCTATCACGCCTTAACAACAAGCCAACGTCGAGTAAAGACAGGTTAGATAGCCATATTCACATGCAACTTTACGTGGGTTAAGAGGCCATCGAGACAGCAGTCTATAATTTATAATTACAATGATATCAGGAAAACGAGATGCCTAATGAGTTTTGAGGAGATATACAATAAAGTGTTATGCTTCCAGTTCATATTTATAATTTATAGATCATAATCGTGGTGGCATTTTATGTATTGTTTTTATCTTTAAATGTTTGTTTATATTTTAAGAAGTCTCTCTTCTGCTTTTCTTTAACCTGTTTTATGTAGGTGTGTAAATACATAATGAAATTGTTGTTTGCAAGAGGAAGTCTAAATTAATAAAACATTCTAAAGGCCTCTAATTGTGTCACCTTATGAATTTGTTTTGTTGTAGCGTTTAAAAAAATGTCATTTGAATGTATGGGTACTATTTTATGAGGTGTACTTTCTGTGAATGTAAAGAAAGGGGTATAATACTGTACATTCACCATGAGTTTAAAAAGAAAGATACATTACTTGACTTATAAGTGGACTTAATTCTTTAAAAGGAGACTGTATGCAAGAGCGACATCGTCATCCTCCTCCTCAGATGGACACAAGTCACCCTCATGTACATTTATGTAACCGAGATAATAAAATCGCTACAAGTTTTAATCTCTGTACAGTAACTATGCAGCAATGTTTTCATTTAGCACGTTCATTTCTCACAACCCAATAATCTGTAACGTGTCTTTATTGGATGTTATAATGCAAGTTGTTTGTTCCTTTTTAAGAAAATAATCTTAATAGTTCATAAAATAATACCTGACAAAAAATATAAAGCACACAATGAACGAGCTAAGTAAAGACAGAATTGCTACTGTACAGGAATAAAACTTTTAGCGATATTCTTTATTATCTGAATTACATTAATTTACCTGAGGGTGAGAAGGACGACGATGAGGAAGATGCTTGGATCCACACCGCGCATCACTTACCAACTTCAAATACCAATTGCTAATATACTAACTATTTAAGAAAGTAGTTTTAAGTACAAACAATAAAGATAACAGCATGCAGATCGTCCTCTTTTTAATCTTCAGTATCGATTTCCTTGTCAGGGAGCTATCAATCAAAAACTCAATAGCCAATCAGGGTAAAGCGGCCATAAATCCCGCCTACATGTGAGATTTGTGCCAGAGAGGCGAACGAAAACTTGAGAAGCATAAACGAAAACTCGAAAAAATATTGCAGCGAATTCAAAACTATTATTTGCAAAAACGAAACTTAGAAAATTGTTAAGAAAAATAGCAGTTTATTTCAAAAATCATGTAACATTCTTGCAATTGAGTTTATTGTTTTCATTATCAAAGTGTTTTTTTTCTTTCTCATTGTATATTTTTGTTCGTTTTTTTAAAGTTTGCGTTCATTTTTATTGACACAAAAGTAATCCCATACGTATACAGTTGCTGCATGTTGGTCAAATGGTAGGGAATCCCTTCGTCTTGCCATTTCATTTTGCTAGTGTAGGGTGAGTTTCTTCATTGCCCATGAGTGAACTATGAAGTACATTAGTGGGCACTCCACATCACATGGAGACAGGGGCGGACTGTGAAGCAAAAATGGCCCTGGATTTTTCGGCCCACATCTGCCCTCCAGCATTTCTTTCGATGGGGGGGATGGGGTGGGGATTGTTTGTTTGCATCGGCCCTCCACCATTTCTGTTGACGGGGGGTTGGGGGTGGTATTGTATGTAATGTGTCATTGCGTTACATGTATACGTGTCCGTTAATAACATCCGTCTCTCCGGCCCAAGCGTCCATTCCTGCCACATACATTGGTAGCCCACCGGGAAAAATTCCGATACTCCAGATGTCCGGCCGCCCCTGGTCACGGCTGTAGGCCATCAGTGGGATGGCCATTCTGGACTTTGACAGAATGTCCTACTGTTCAGTCCGCCCCTGCATGGAGATTGTAAGGCTGATCATTTGTAAAGGTACTACCTGGTGTCACAGTAGTTGACATGTAAAGCTTAGTTAATTTAAGATTGTGCATCAGTACTGTGATTACACAAATGTTACATCCAGCAACAGTTTTTAAGTTGGTTTTAACACATATTTTCAGTAGTGTAGAATCATTTCATTTTCCGTTATCAGAGCTTCCCTTTATTTCTGCTGTGCTCCTCTAACTGTGTAAATGTATTGTTATTATAACACTTCAGTGCAGTGGTTGTGCCCTTGGGCGGCAGAGGTGACTTCAGCATCTCCCATCACAAGCTGCGCTCGCCTGCATAATCCCATGCTCTAATTGAAGTGTTCTCGTTGCCATGGCTACTGAGAGCCCGTGAGAGACCAATGCGCGGCGCTGCTCTCCATCTCACACATGAGGACACACACTCAATAGGCTATGATATAAAATACTCATCTTCCCCGAGAAACAAGACAGCGGTCGGTAGCCATTAGACGATGTCTGGATAAAATCACTATTTCTGGACTAGCCCACTGCGCTCTTGGCGCGCTCCCGCAGAGCGGTTTGAGCATGATCAACGAATGTGATCCTGCGTTTCCTTCTCCACCTCCTGCCGGTGCCGACACAGATAGGCGTTTCGTCATGTGTAAAGATACAGTTTCACCGCAATGCTATTCCAACAGCGCTCCAGCTTCGCACGAGAGCCACTGACCCAAGTCAAGAGGAAAGGGTGGTGTCGCGCACTGGCATAGTCCATGCGCATTCACGCTTTCATCTGGAGTCGGTTCAGCGGAAAAGAAGCAGGTGGGCACTTTCAGACCTGACCCTCCTCACTCTCATCTCTGACTTTGATGGACTTACAGTACATGCTGCGCGTTAGTGCGTAACTGCGGGCTGTTGGGTTTGGTGGATGACTCCATTTACGCGTTTATTGCTCAGGGTAAGAAACGCCGATGTTTCCCAGTGACACGCAGATGGAACGGTGAGAGTTTGTTGATTTCAGATGTCAGAAGCCGATTGTGGAGGTATTTCGTGTTAGATACAGATTTCAGAAGCGCAGGATTTCAAATGCGCCTTATTTTAAAGCAAATTTCCGATCTCAGCACTTCTCTATTCTGTGTGTACATCAGAGATCTGCTGTGTTAGCCAGACCACATCCAAACACAACGTACAGCTGACAGATGTTGGCATTACCTATTATTTATTTGCTGCCGCTTTTTCGTTTGGGTGGATGACGTTGGTTATACTGTACTATACTACGGCTTCATTTGTTCTGTTACTTGTTGTGTTGTATTAGTTGACCAAACAAGTGGAGTAATACACTTGTGTCAGTTTTGTCCTAATTCCGCATATGTGGATGGAGTTTGCGCAAAGAGGGAAACCGATTACCAGAAACTCAATCTAGCGTGACCTTCCACAACAACAAAGAGCGCTTGTGTCGCGAAATCCTGCGCCAAAATCCTTTGGCTTTGTTGATTAACATAACATTTAAGCGGCTTGTTATTACCGGCTCATTAGTAAGGTCCGGTGGGGATAATGACCGACCTGTGTCCTTATATCACGGAATAAGGTCAAGTCTGTGGCTTTGCATTGAGTTGGGATTATGATTTTGTGTTTACATTGTTTCATTTTGAGCAATGCAGAGTCTATTACACAGCTGTTTTTTGCGCAGTGAACTGTAAAGTCTCCTTGTAGCAGATACAGATAACGGTTTAAATGAATGCATAGAAAAAGCAGCGTGTGCTTAAAGCTGTGTATGTTCAAAACTTGATGTTTTACACAAATTACATGCTTACATAATATACGTATTTGTAGTAAAACTACTGTGATTCACATTCAATGCCGTTTTTATGGCTTATCGTCTGATTTTATCAACTTACATGTTCTGTCTGTAAGTGAATGGAGCATATAGGATATGCAGGAACATCTACCAAAAGGTCTTCTGTAACACTTATACTGGCAGACAGACACATGCACCCAGTGGTGCAAAGTGCTAAAGAAAGCATCTCAATAAAGCCAATGCTGAGTGTTTGTGCGATGAGCTTTGCATGCCTAAAGCCAAGGTGCCTGCATACATTTGTCTAATGTTACTGGGTAGAGATCCCTAGAATAGTGCCAGATAAAGTACAGATCATCGCCACACAGAGAAGCATTACTCAGTGGAGACATAGGAAATCTTCTGCTTGCCATGCTACTTCAAGAGATCAGAGATGTTATATATTCTATCACATGCTCCATCTACATCCATCTAAAACTAAACCATAGGACAAATGGCATATGTCACACTGTCTGCTCTGCATACCTGCAGATATGATCATATGTGTTTACTCAACACCAGTGCTATTAATAACCTCGCACTTGACGTGTCAGGAATGCGTAGCTCGTGTGATAATGGATTGGGTGTTGAGATGGGACAGAAGACGTCCATTTATTCTCAACACTGGGAGTGTGTGTTTAGATATGTGTTTATGTGCAGGTTTTCAACAGGGTGTTTCTGTGTACATTTAAATTTAAGTGTTTGTTTAGATGTGTAGGTATAGTATATGTGATTTCTCAATGAGTGATAGCATGCACTTCTTTCATACTGTACATTATTGGTTTTTCACTTTCTGACCGACAGATGGATTTTGGTAAAGAACATTCATATCAAGAATTTTCTTAGATTTTTGCTGCATAGGGTATACGTATTGGCTGATGTAAAATGTTTGGTTCCTCAGGTCGGTATATTGGCTTCTAAGTTCTTTAAAGCACCTATGGTTTCCTAAAACAGATGATAAAAGGTTCTTAGTGAAACGTAAAGCATCTCCTCTGGTGTCAAGATGTTTCTGTTTTCAAAGCTGCCTGACTGCATTGCTTGCAAAGTATATGGCGTATCACAGTGAACCGATGATGTAAATGAAGTCAAATAAATCATCGGATTAGGATCAGCTTTCCTCATACCTTCCTCATACTTCCCTGACTGTACTTTTATCATTCTCCCGGAACATTTTCGCACCATTACATCATCTCTGTGTGTAGTATCGGCTTGCAGCTTGTTCTGATATCACAGTCATCCCAGGCATGCCAGGAGCCGCGGTCACGTCCTTATTCATCAGTGCTGACCGGCCAGCAGGCAAGCATATCACAGGTCGTGTCACACATCACCCACTCAACCACTCATAGACGTTCCTGTGTTTGACATATTAATAATAATAATTCGTTACATTTTATATAGCGCTTTTTTGGACACTCAAAGCGCTTTACATGGAAGGGGGAATCTCCTCAACCACCACCAATGTGCAGCATGCACCTGGATGATGCGACGGCAGCCATATTGCGCCAGAACGCCCACCACACACCAGTTTATTGGTGGAGATATGACTGGATTTGACATATTACTTGGGTTACAAATTACTTTGAATAATGATTTTATTGATGTATAACATTAGAGTTAGGGTGACCACCCGTCCCGGGTGCAGTATCCTGTGGTACTGCACAGCATTTTCACTCCTCACGTCGCATAATGAGAAAATGTCACGCATTTTTCATCAGTCTGTTGTTTTTTAATGCCGGGGCCTCACCAAAAGATAATCGGGCCGATTTTCCCCTTCCGACAATCCTAGGTAAAGCCCACGATGATCTTCAACGGCTCTGCAGATCAGATTTTCCTGTGGTGGGATGTGTGTTAAGAGTGAATGAACCTAATCGAAAGAACATCGGAGCTGCCCGATCGCAGATCGTAAATATTCAACATGTTATAAACAAATGCACGAGAACTCTGTTGATTGTCACGTGGAACAAAATGATACCCAATCAGAAAGATAGCTGACAGAATAGTAACAACCGTAGTCATGACTTCAACCAAACCCTTTTCTTTTATCTGTCAATTTTCTGTCAAAAGCATTACAAACACTATCATCGCAATTACAAATAATTTCACGGTTATGTGCAAGTGACGGTAGCGGTAGGAGTCCGAGTGTGCTGACGCTTTAAGGTAGAAAAAAATAGGTACAGTGGAGCAAGTGAAGCCAGTGGACTTTTTAAGGTGTCAACAGCTATTTGTACAAAACAGTATTAATATTCTTTTTTAATTACTGTGAAGACATGAATAACACAATATTTGAAAGTTGCAATAAAATTATATCTAGTGCTGTGCCACCTTAAATGTTTTAGACGACGCTCCTTGAGCAATTTCTCAACGATAAATAATAATAATATATTTTAAAGTCACATAAAATGTTATACAGTATGTACACATTTGTTTATGTTGAATACATATACAGTATAATAAACATGCAGTGAAATAATAAAAAATGTATTCTGAAGTCTCGAGAGAATTTGCGAGATTTCTTGTGTTCACAGTCAGGACTCTGTTTGAAAATCTGTTTGTGTGTGGTGTGCCGTCTTCGTCACATCACGGCGTACCACACATTATAGGAGCAAATCGATTCTCAAATGAGCTCATACAAACGCAACTATGTTTTTAAAGCCTGACTTTTATCCAATGTTTGAGAAGACGGCAGTGATTTTAATCATCAAAAGGACGACCTCAACTTGACAGATAAAAAGTCACTAAAACATCGTAACTGTGTGGCTTTGAAACTGTGTTTAGCCTATAGATTGTGGTAAGTGTATTAAAATAAAAATATATTTGGAAAATAATGAAATGCATTATTTAACAAGGTAATAAATTTGAAAAGAGAAACTCTTTCACTATTTGATTGTTCTTTCAACATGATAACTCCGCATCTGATTTGTGCTAAAAATTTAAAGAGACAGTTAACCTTAAATGGAAATCGTTAAAATAGTTTTATATAACATTTTATCTATGCCTTAATTACATTGTTGTTGTAATACACTAAATAACAAATTATTTCTACGAGCTAAAAGGTAGAAAAAAATACAAATGTTTTCATTCCATTATTATATCACAGGTTTACGCTACCTTTCAGTGGTGTCCCACATTGTCCCACACAAACGGATTACCTGTCCCACATTTGGTTTATTTTTGTGGTGGTCACCTTAATTACAGTACTTACTGTATACACAACAATTAATATGCAGTGCGGTAGTTTGGACATATGGTGTGCGTCATTTTTCTTGTAAATTAGTTTTTCTGTAATTTTACTGTTTTTAGTCGTATTTAAAAAATACCAAAAAAATACAAAAATTGATATTATTCATGGAAAAACTGTAAAAAAATGACCTTTAAAAATAAGTTCAGTTTTTTTACAGTGTACAGTACTGCTAAAACAACTGAGGGACCACACACACACACACACACACACACACACACACAAACTCGTAAACATGAATTCAAGACCCAGCAGAGAGCAAAGTTCTCCATCAGCAGTCGAGACTGACAGCATTTTGATGTAGGGATGTATGGGGTCTTTTTAAATGCTTCGTCAGGACATGAGACAGGCACATTTCTTAACCTGAGTCTCTCTTTGAGACCATCATGTATTGTGTTACTGTAGCTTAACCTGTATGGCAAAGGTTAAAGCTCTCAGATACTTTAAATGTTTAGTTCACCTAAAAATAAAGATTCTGTTGAAAATCAAAAGATATTACGAGAAATGCCTTGGTGAGTCCATACAATGGAAGTCAATTGGGACCAGTGTTGTTTGGTTACCAACATTCTTCAAAATATATTTTTTTGTGTTCTGCAGAAGAAAGAAAACCATACATGTTTGGAATGACATGAAGGTGAACAAATAATGGAAGAATTTTAATTTGTGGGTAAATTTTCCCTTTAAAGGGATAGTTCATCCAAAAATCAACTTTGTGTGATTTTTTACTCACCCACATGACGTTAAACATGTTTAGAGAACTTCCGGCGTCTTCGGAGCACAAATAGAGATATTTAGGTGACATCCGAGAGATTTCCAGGCCTCTACATAGACATCATGGTGTCAGTTTTTGCCAAGGTCCAGAAAAGTACTAAAGACATCGTTAAATTGGTCCATCCGCGCATAGTGGCTCAGTTGAATTTTTTTGAAGCGACGAGAATGCTTTATGTGCGAAAAACAAACCAAAATACCGACTTTAATCGATATATTCTCCTTTGTCTTGTCAGTGTATTTCAGTGTATGTCACTGTGTATGTATTTCAGTGTCAGTGTATGGCGCGTTCACGAGAGCACTTCTTCGTCTTCTTCTTGGACGAGAGCACTTCAAAAGTAGACAGGTTTATGCGCCGAACACCGCATGGGGGGATGCCGGCGCTCTGACTCACAACGCGGAAGCGCAACTCTGTGTTTACATGCAGAAGACGAATAAGTGCTCTCGTGAACGCGCCTTTTGCACATAAAGCATTCTCGTCGCTTCAAAAAAATTCAACTGAGCCACTATGCGCGGATGGACCAATTTAACGATGCCATGGTTTCAATGAGGAGGCCTGGAAAGCTCTCAGATGTCACCTAAATATCTTTATTTGTGCTCGGAAGATGCCGGAAGTACTCTAAACATGTTTAACGTCATGTGGGTGAGTAAAAAATCACACAAAGTAGATTTTTGGGTGAACTTCCACTTTAAGGCATATTTATAAGCTGTCAAGTCGCCCTCATTTCAGCAAACAGTGCAAATGGGAAGGTTCGGTGGCTGATTCGAACATGAGCGGAAAACCGTGCAAACCCCAGAAGAATTTTCTAGAAGTGCTTTAGTAGGGTCTGCTTTGGATATTAAAATTTGACATATAGCCCGAATTCAGCAGAAAAGGTCAACTAAAAAAGGATATCGAAGCAGCGAAGGCAGAAAAGTGTGGTGGAGACATTTATTTAACTGACGTTTGTACTTTAATAAGAGCGTGTGTGGAATGCATGCACTTCACTGAGCCATTGATGTCAGCTGTGAACATTTGACATACGATTGTAAAGTACATACTGCAATGAAAAAACTAGAGATGTGGCTGGTGAGTAGATCAGCATAGTGCAAGTCATATACTGCAAAAGCTGCAGTAAGTCTCCTTGGGAGGATTGCAGCATTTCAGCCTGTGCTAAGAAAGAGAGATTGCCCTCATAACTTTCATTTATCAGCACAGACCTGCCTAGTGCTCTTAAATTTCCATAGTAAAGGAACAAGTGCATCTCTCTATAAACCTGCCAACCATATATCTCCATTTCTTTCTTTCTTTCTTTCTTTCTTTCTTTCTTTCTTTCTTTCTTTCTTTCTTTCTTTCTTTCTTTCTTTCTTTCTTTCTTTTTCTCTTGTGTGTGTGTGTGTGCACTTGTGTGTTTGCCTTAAATTATTCTCAGAGCTGTTCTGGAATGCCACCTTGACCTCATCACCCCTAAAGTACATAGAAAGTGAGATCTCTGCTTCCATTGTATACACACATGCACACCTGCACTTAACATCTCAGTAGCCGGTGGAATTCTTTGCATCATTGAATGATTTGTATGATAAGTACAGTAATGGATCTGTATTTGACATTAAATTAACAAATGTGTGGAACTCTTACCATAATGTTATTTGACACACTTTCTTTCTTTGTCCATCAGATAGACAGAGAGAGACAGAGAGCGAGAGAGAGAGAAAGGATGGTTCTGCAAGCTATTTATGTGTATAATCCCCTATCTTCCTCATTCTTTTGTTTGCCTGACTTGTTTTAAACTCACTGGCTCTCACAGCAACAAAGACTTCAAACTAAAGCACAGGAAAACAGGGAGTTTGAGTTTCAGCGGGCTGGGAATAGTATGAAACTTGGCCTAACAGTGATTACCCACACACCAACCTTTAAAACTACAGTATTAGTATTAGGACACTGCGCACTTATGAGTAGATGTGTATCACAAAGTATTCAGTGGACATAAAGTATGTTGAAGGAGAATCATCAAAATAATTTTATTGTTGTCTTTCTAACAAACTGTTGTTTTAATACCAGGTCTATGAGTTTGTGCAGCGTTTGGGCATTCCGTTTGGCATTGTGTGAGAGTGAAAGGGACATTGTTCATGTTCCTTTAGTGTGCCAACAAGTCTTCGTTGTCTTTAATGGCGCACACAAACCGCACCAATTAGTGCAATTAGCATTGAGGCTCATTGAAGTTTTCACTGTGGTGTGTGTGCGTATGTGCGTGTATGAGTCACTGTGCCTCATCGATAAGGAACTCATTCTTGCATAATGCTACAGCCTCTCTGAGGAATTTCTCATATCAGTCTATGTTGCCTCGCCTGTGTTTCTTTTTTTTTAGTATTTTCTATGTTGCCTTGCCTGTGTTTCTTTTTTTTTGTATTTTGTTGTCCTGCTGAACTATTGTATATTGATTCCTCTTCCTGTATCACATGATACGATTGTTCAAATTTTTCATTTTACCAAATTAGATTTTCCCCAGCTCGGTGGTATTAGATATTTCTTAGTCTCCTGCTTCTGTGTGAGACGTGTTTTTTTCTTTCCACTCACGCTGTAATTTCCTCTTTTCCTCAAATCATCACTTTTTCTTTCGCTGGGCATAAATATTTTGTTGGCTCAGCGTGGAGTAACAGGTTGTCGTAGTGATTATGTCATCAGGGCTTTAGTGCATTGAGGAGATTGTATATTATGTAATCAAAACGGCTTACAGTACAATGGCTTTTTACAGGGTCCTTACGATATGTTATGTTGTACAGTATGTGCATGTATAAGAGTAAATATATACATTTTGAATAAAATGCATTTTCTGAGCAGAACAAAATGAACTACTGATGCAGAACAAATCTACTAAATTTGATTGTGTTCTGTTCTTTTCTGAGCTTTATAAAAACGAATTAGTTTAGCAATATTCCAAGCCATTGTACCAGCTGAATTCTATATTTATTAATCTATAAAAGTGCCAAGTTGCACATTAATACTGGTGGAATAATTTTTTTTGTTGTAATAATTAGTAATACGTTTTCTTTCTTTATTGAAAATGAGAAAATTTATCAAATTGCTATTGCAACTAACATTGGCGTAACATGCACCATTGAATAGTTTACGATAAAATCAGGTATGTATTTTAGGAAAGCAAGATATTTTAGATATTCAAATTGATTTGTGTCATGCCTTCCTTTTAAAAAGTCATTTTATGATCATAGCCTTGAGTTCTTTTTTCACAGTAGCCGGAACAAAGCCTGGTTCCATTATTTTGGATTTAATTTATTCAAAAACTCTTTTTTGGAGCTGCAGCGTTTTATTAGCCTTTATGGTCATGTTTTCTTTGGGAGAACATAGAGGCAAAACCCAAGAGAAAAGTGCAGTTAACCAGAATATCTGTGGTTAGTTTGGAAACCAAGATAGCAATCTGGACCAAGCTTCTGGTATTTAACCACGGAGTCTAGCAAAACTCTTTCTTGCAACCCCTGACACAATGATTCCAAGGAATAAAGCTTTGAAGATAACCCGCAAGCAAAAATAAGAGGCTTTTTTGCAAATTCTTCCTTATTTGGAGGGCTCTTGTGTTTGGCTTCTGGTATCAGAGGAACAGAAGACTGTCTCTGCTCAGATCTGGCTTGAAATTCTGAAAGCAGGATTTCCTTTGGCAAAGTAGCTTTGGATTTAAGTGTCTGCCAAATGCATCAATGTAATGCAATGTATTTGCATTTTTGCAAACAAATATGATTTGTTTGTTGTAGTCCAGGTATTTTGAAGACATATGAAGACTTTGTTTGAGAAACAAGCTGAAATTAATAGTTATTCTCTGAAAATCTCTGTCTTATAGTGTGGGTAATAAATGATGACAGACTTCTCATTTAAACTCACTTCCAAGAATAGCTGCCACTTCCAACTTATCAAAGGGTGAAGCATGAGTACAGATAGGTGAGTCTGGTAGTTAAAACGGGTTATCTAGCCCTCTTTTCTTATACAGCTTTAAATAGGAGTGTACACACCCACACAAACAGCACTTGAGTGCATGGTGACAGTCTGTAAGTGTGCCCGCCACGGTGGCCCTGACGTGTTGTGACCTTACCCCTTTAAAAAAAAAGCTTAGTTTCAGTCAAATTTTCCTACTAAAGCAATCAAAAGATGCTTGCATTTGCATTAAATGCATATTTTATTGTGTAATTAGTTGACATACAATGGTCACTAGTTTTATTTAGTGTGATTTCCCACGATTCCTTGAGAATACGAGGATAACACGTGAACTAGCTATGTGTTATGTTTATAAGGAGTTATTCCTGACGGCAGAATCTCTTTGCGGATGTGGTTTTCACCACAGCAGGCTTTTCTATGTCTGTCCTCGGTAGCTGGATCATGTTCTGATCATCTTGGTTAGAATAATATAAGGCAACACAGAGCTGAATTAACCTCGACTGTTGGAAGCTCTGCTTTATTTCAAAGCATTATTGCTTTCTGTTCCACATTTACCGTACTGCCCTCTAACCACAACACACAGTAAAAATAATCTCTTACATTTTACCACAGACCAAATTCTCTAGACGAAATACTGTATATAATAAATATGCATCTGCAGTGAATATGACCATCATAACATTGTTGTGTATTTGATGATTGCTCGATTTCAATCAAGAATTAACAAAGCTGGTAGAGTCAGTACAGTTCCAGAACGTCCGTAGTCACTTTACACAACAGTATAATAGACACATTGTTTATAACCCGTGTTGTCATTTTATGAAGCTGTGTTTCCTCATATTTGAACGAGGGATCTTAATAGTTACTTCTATCATGGTGCACGGAAGAAATAAAGTCATGCAGGTTTGGAGCAACATAAAATGGACAAACTACTTTTATTCAAAACATGCTCTGCTGCACTAATAGGAAGTGGAACGTGGTTTGGTGAAGCTACTAATGAATCAGCGTCTCTGAGAGAGGGAGGCTGAGAGTCTCCGTGGTTCGGGCCGGTATGGCGCACACAGGAGCTTAAAGCATTTAGACACACACACATATTCATTTGGGCATCCAATAGAACGCTAATCACAACTTGAGTATAAACCAAGACAACTTTAGAAACAGCCCCACATTTTTCAAATGGCACAAACTTACACACACGGCTTCAAAACAACATCCTAGAACTTCCTCTCCTCCCTTTAGCTTTACATGACATTTTTAACCTCCCTAAAAATTCCAGAACTGCAAATTAGACTAAACATCAACATTAATTGTGTCGCTCAAGCACAGACTCAATATTGCCCTCCCTGTTTTGTAGAATCTGTCGTCAGGTTATGAGGGGTTGATTTATTTAGCTGACTCTGATGTTCTGGCCAATAAATCTGTCATTGTGGGTTAAAAATATCCCAAATCAAATTCTTTATGTACAGTTTGTTGGCGGTCGATGGCAGCTTTTTGCGTGTGATTTTATTTATGCTTACACGACAATCACACACACTTGTATTGGCAGCAGATTCATAGTCTAGTACCGTTTTACTCCACCAGTTCTGTCAGAAGGCAATTCATTGTCATGGGCTATTAATGCAATATCGCTCGAGTAGGAGTGTGATTGCTCTTATGTCAGCATGACTGTGATTATGCCAGAGGCACGAGGCCGCAGGCCGAGTTCTGGAGGCAATCACAGCCCCTGATAAATCACATGACTACGTTTAACAACCCTACTCGTCTGCCGGCCACGCCCCCTCCCCTGCTCCAGCGCTCTCTCCCAGTTTCACCTGCTCTTGATCCCCGGAACTGTAATGGCACAAACTACATTTCCCATTACCCCCTTGCATCGAATGCCACTTTGATTACCCCCGCAACTGAGACACTGATAACACTTGCACCTGCAGCTCGTTCCCTTGGACTCTATTTATACCCTGTGTTGTTCTATGTTCAGTGTCAGGTCTAGTTGTCTTTAGTTGTTGTGTTGTTTCAGTCACTAGTTCAGACCATACTATTTTACCTGTGGATGTTATACTCACCTGTGGATGTTATACTCACCCGTGGATGTTACCTGTTTGTGGATACCCCCTGTCTTCATAATAAACCCTGTTAAACCGTGAGTAGTGTAGAGTAGAGTAGTTACGTCATCCCTTCCAGTCCTGAATTGTGACAGAAGACTTGACCGTCCAAACAACGATGTACACACTGCTACTGAACCTGGACTATGACATCTCCTCTCCATAGACCCAGTTTACGCAACTCTGCCAGGACGTCATGACTCTGAAGAGGTTCGCCGAGGATTTCTTCGAGGCGTGCAGACTGGTGAGTTGGAGCGACCCTGATCTTAACCATTTATTTCTGTCTGGACTATATGATGATCTAGTCGCTCTCATTATGCTTCCTGACGCACATGAATACCCCCTGGAGGACTTTCTTAACCAAGTCCTCCAGGCTGTGGGGTGTGAATTCTCCGTCGGGGAAAGTAATAAGAGTGGGTACAGTAATCATCCAGTTCCAGCCATAAATGGGAGGGTTGTACTGGCTCACCTGGGATGCGCGCCTCAATTCTCCACAGCCCAGCTCTCCGACCCCCCCCCCCGGATCCTGCCCCAAACCAGAGACCAGCCAGCCACCACCCCACAGCACGGAGCGCTTGCCAGACCTCACGGCAGACGGAGAACCTGAGACCACAGTGACACTTATGGTAGCACGCGACCCGTCTGGCCCAGTTACGTGAGCCGGCAACACTGTGCGCCGCCATAGGAGTACTGGTGGACTTCGAGGGCTTTGAGGGAAGCCCCGCCTATACTCCCTCCGCTGAGGGTGAGCTGCATCGGCCTTTGGATTGTTAGACCGGACTAATGAAATAGACTTTTGGCTGCTCCCTTCCCCGCTGGTTCCATCCAGCTCCTCCATGTCCCCACTGATCCAGCACAGCCTTCCCATGACCCCGCTGGTCCCGCCCAGCATTTTCACGTCCAGCTCTTCTACGCCCCCACTGGTCCCGCCCAGCCCTCCCTCAGCAGCCAACACCCCTTCGCCAGTCGCTCCCGGCCTCCCTCCCTCTGCCTTTGTCAACCAGTTCGTCAGCCCTGGATCTGTTGGCACCCGGAAACTCAGCTCACCCTCTGCACACCAGCGCCGTTGGGTTTGATGAGCCTCAGGATCTCCAGCTGCCAACTACCCCTGAAATGGAGTATCCCATGTCTCCGCCTTCAGCCTCCGAGACCCGGACTCCATCTCGGTCCTTCGACCCAGCAGCTACACCTTGGCTCCTGCCTCCCTCGTCTCCGCCCTGGCCCGTCATCCCACTGGCTCCACCAGGCTCTCTCGTCCCTCTGGCTCCACCTTGGTCAGTCGTTGACCATTCGCCTGTCAGGCTCCTTCCCTTCGACTCTACCTCCATCCTCAGTCACTCTGGCTTCACCGCGGTCTTCAGTGTCCACGCCTTCGCCTCGGCCCTTCAGACCTTCGGTGTCACCCGTGCTCTCCGCCTGCGCGGCTCCACCCTGGACTCCTCCCGCATCGGCTTTGTCTTCGTCGCTCGTCCCCAGGGTGTCGTCCGTCAGCTCTCCACCATGGCTCCTCCCTCCCTCGACTCAGCCCTGGGACCTCCTCCTGGCTGGTCTCTGGGTCATTATCCTGCTCCTCCTGCTCTGGACTCATCCCTGGCCCCTCCCTCTACCTTCACCACCCCAGCCCTATGGACTACCCCCGACCACCTTCCCTTTGCCAACCCATCGCCCTCCTCCTAAGCAACCACCCCCCCTTCTCTGTTGGTTCATTAAGGCGCGAGGTGGGAGTGCTGTAACAACCCTACTTGTCTACCGACCACGCTCCCTCCCCTGCTCCAGCGCTCTCTCCCAGTTTCACCCACTCTTGATCCCCGGACCTTTAATGGCACAAACCATGTCCCATCACCCCCTTGCATTGAACTCCACTTTGATTACACCCGCACCTGAGACACTGATTACACTTGCACCTGAAGCTCATTCCCTTGGACTCTATTTGTTCCCTGTGTTGTTCTATGTTCTATGTTCAGTGTCAGGTCTAGTTGACTAGTTGTTGTGTTGTCTCAGTAACTAGTTCAGACCATACTATTTTACCTGTGGATGTTATATTCACCTGTGGATGTTACCTGTTTGTGGAAACCAGTGGCTATCCGTGACTCCTCTTCCGGGGAAGCAGTAATGCGAAGCTCGGCAAAACATGTATTTAGCCCCTCATGTGTGTGGCGCATCATTTCAAAATACGTGCCTGCTGCAGACGCGTCGAAAAGGATTTTAATAAAAGAGACGCTCGTTTGCTAGATACTCGCTTAATCTCGTGTGTAATCAGAGTTAAGTGTTAATGCAGTGTCTTCTGAACGCAAGCGACTCTTTTATCATATACCCTTTTGACGCGTCTGCAGCAGGCACGTATTTTGACATGCTGCGTGATGCACATAGGTTCACGTGAAGCGCTGAACATGTATTTTGAATTCCTGTTTCCCCTGAAGAGGAGGCACCGATCGCCACTGGTGGAAACCCCCTGTCTTCATATTAAACCGTGAGTAGTGTGTTACATTGTCCCTTCCAGTCCTGAAATGTGTCACTACGTATAGATAAATCAGAAACCTTGGTGATACTGGTGGAATATCTCATGGCTCTCAGCAAATCAGATTCGAGAACCAGAAAGAACTGTTGTATAATAAGAACCATTTATAACCTATCATAAAAAAACAGCATTAATACAGAACAATACTTACTGAATATACAATACAGTCCTGTTTCTATTAAGAGTAAGCGTTGTATAGTTTTAAATAAACTTAACTGATGTTTCATAAGTTTGTATGTAGACTATTCTATTCAATTCTATTAAGATTTACTTTATTATGATTTAACAGTCATGTTATTCGGTAGTTGTCTTTAGGCCATAATGTTGGTAATGCTGTTGTCCATACAATGAAAGTGAATGGTGACCAGGGGCTGTCAATTTAAAAAAAAATGTATACAAAATGCATTCTTTTAGTTTAAAATGATGTCACATTACATGGCAATAAATGAAAGTCAAACACCGTTTCTTCAGGAAACTACAGTGCACATGTAGTGAAGATTAAGAAATGCTAAAAAAAAAGAGACAACAAACAGTATGAACAGTAAGGGTTCATTAAATTAAGGGATAAGATATTCTTTTGATGGGTATAAAATGTATAAAAAGCCAATAAATCTGCATATGTCATATTGTGCATTTTGATGTTCACATGGTTGTCTAAACCCCTCTGAATCAACTGTGAGATTAGGCACACCAAATCATGTGTTTGAGAGCGTACAAGAACCTCAGAATGGATTTAATGATTTCCTCTCATATTATCTCATGTTTCCCTCTCTTTGTCCTCCTTTATGCACTCCTTTACAAAATTAGAACAATCTCCAGAGATAGACAAACAGGCTGGATCACACATTCTGGAGTGATCATCAAATGACTTTATTTAATTAACACGTTGGAATTGAGCTTTACATGAACATATGTTTTATGTGTCTGCATGTGTGTGTGTGCAGCTGTTGTGACTCCTCCTGCCCATAAGTGTCATGATCGACAAAGCTGAGAGAGACCCAAATGCGGGAAAAAGCTTTATTAGAAAAAGGCAACAGTCAATAATCCAATCAACCAAGGAAGGCACAGCCGCGGGAAGCAGAAAGATACACCACCGGAACGGGAGAGGCATCCAAAGAGCGTCGAGCATTCCCCGCCGGGGTAAGGGGTCAGTAGTTGGGGTTCGAGGGATTACCTCGAACCAACTCTCAGGAGGAGAGAGAAGTGGTAGCTCGTGACGAAGATGACGCCCCTGATGCGACTGTTGCCAGGTCGGGTGTGGAGCGAGGCCGCCGGCCGGGACGCCAACGGACACTGCGTAGACAGAAAGCAGACCTGGGACGTGATGGGAGAGAGGAGAGAACAAACTGGAAAAGCTAAGGAATAACAGAGTCAAGAGAAGCACGTTCGTGAAGGCCAAATGACTAGAGGAGCTAGGACTAAGGCTATGACTAGGACTGTGGCAAGGCTAAGGAATCCAAGAGGATATAAATGTACAATAGGTGAGCCGCAGCAGCACCTAGGTCAGTCTGTAGTTGAAAACACACAACGGTCAGACACAGGACAAGAAACACCAAGGGATTATAAAGGAAACCTAGATGGGCTGTAATAGTTAACAGGTGTGGGACAATTGCGAGAACAAGCGGGCTTAATGATGGAAGTAAAAACAGGTGTGAGAGAGCTGAGTGGAAAAACACCAGTGCAAGGAAAACCCTAACGGAGACACGTGGGTGGGAACAGTGACGCAGACTCCGAGCACGTGATCAGCCGTCAGTAGACTGCTTCCATGTGCTCGACAAAACAAGACCGTTCCCGTGCAGACAATTACCCCGACCTTACCTGGGTCGTGACACATAAGATGCTGGCAACTGGTATCATTGTCCCCACAATGATAGTAAAAGTCTCACACACTTACACGGTCCCCACAATTCAAAGGGATTATTAAACATACTAAATCTGGCTTCAAGAAAGGACATTCTACCGCTCTCTTGTCTGTAGTTGAAAACCTACGGCAGGCAAGGGCTAAATCCTTGTCATCTGTGCTTGATCTCTCTGCTGCATTTGACACTGTGAACCACCAGATCCTGCTGTCTACCCTCTCCAAACTGGGCATCTCTGGAACTGCACGCAACTGATTCGACTCTTATCTCACAAGCAGATCCTTTAAGGTATCCTGGAGAGGCCAGACATCCAGATCTCACCAGCTGACAACTGGAGTTCCTCAGGGATCAGTTCTTGATCCTCTCCTCTTTTCTATAAACACCACCTCCCTGGGTCCAATAATTAAGGCACATGGGTTCTCATACCATTTTTATACAGATGACACGCAGCTTTATTTCTCATTTCAGCCAGATAACCACACCATCTCTGCCTGTGTCTCTGCCTGCCTTCTGGACATCTCTTCTTGGATGAAAGAGCATCACCTACAACTCAACCTCTCAAAGACAGAACCTCCTGATTATACCGGCCCAGCCCTCAATTTGAACACCAGCTTACTGTTCAGCTCGGATCCTCAACTATAACACCCACCAAGTCTGCGAGGAACCTGGAGGTGATGTTTGACGACCAGCTGAAATTCACCTCCCACACCGCAGCAACCTCTAGAACTTGCAGGTATGTGCTCTACAACATCAGGAAAATCAGACCGTTCTTGTCGGAGCATGCCTCTCCTGCTTGTCCAAGCTCTGGTCATATCAAGACCAGATTACTATAAGGACTACTGCCATTCTCTACTGGCCGGCCCTTGCAAATGATCCAGAATGCAGCTGCACGTCTAGTTTTCAAACAGCCTAAAAGAACCCATGTAACACCCCTTCTGATTTCACTTCACTGGCTGCCAGTTGCCGCCCGCATCAAGTTTAAATCTCTGACACTGGCCTTCAGAACGATAACGGCAAATTCGCCCATCTACCTTAACTCCAGGTAGTGCAGAGTGCTCCAGGTCTACATCCCCTCCCATCATCTTCGGTCTGAAAATGAGCGACGCCTGGTTGTTCCATCAAAGCGAGGCACCAAATCGCTTGCAAAAACCATTACTTATTCCATTCCCCTTTGGTGGAATGAACTACCAGCCTCCATCCGAACTGCAGCATCCTTCACAAGTTTAAAAAAACAGCTCAAAACATACCTGTTCCGCATTTATTTGACTAACCAATAACTCTGTATGTCTGTCTGTCTGTCAAAAAAAAAACTTTTGTTCATTCTCTCCTTCGCTTACTCCAGCTTTAATCCTCCTAGTAGCATGGCCTTGTAAACTAACGGTACTGTTTAGCGTGTTGACAAAATGTTTATATGCTCTCCATACTTGTAAGTCACTTTGGATAAAAGCGTCTGCCAAATTAGTAAATGTAAATGATGTTTATTTGAAAATGTAAAATGCAGAAATGCAGAAAGTTTACTGTGATGGTTAGGTTTTGGGCTTGGGTTAGGGGAAGGCAATAGAATATACAGTTTGTCCAGTATAAAAATCATTACGCCTATGGAAAGATGCGTGTGTGTGTTGGAAAGAGAGAGTTTTAGAGAATTATAATTATCACATTTAAAGCGGACATAACACAAGCAGTTTCTGCCAATCTCATATTAATCTTGAGTACCTAGAGTAGGATTGTATACTTCGTATTTTTGAAGAGTCTTTAGTTTGATCACATTTATAAAAGACAGATACAACTGTACAATTATTTCCGAAAACCAACGACCTGGAACTAAAGCAGGTGCGCACCCATTGCCAACAAAATACAGACATACAGTATGACTCAGTTTCACTTACTATAGTAGTCAATGGGGGGGCAAAATCTGTCTGGTTATAAGAATTTTTCCAAATATCTTTCATGTGTTCATCAGAACAAAGAAATTTATACAGATTTGGAACAACTCGAATGTGAGTAAATGATGACAGAATTTTCATTTTTGGGTGAAGTATCTCTTTAATGTTTTATACGCATTTAAAATGTCTTAACTGTTTCCCTGGAGTGAGTTTTTAACCGCAATTTCTCAGTTTCTTTTTAAAACATGATACATTTGCAGATGTACAAACAAAATCTAATCATAAAATTTCATTTCTATTCGTAATACCGAACATTTATTTTATTTATCGTTTACATACATGTGCTTTGGAAGGATATACTGGTTTTACGGTAAATTGCTGTAATGATCTTGCTTCATTGATATGTAGACATTATTTTGCGTTTATGAACTGTACATTATTATGCTGTTGTCTGTGACGTAAAATAAACACATCTGTGCTTATAACATTGTTTGAGTAGCTGTTTTGTGAATATTATAATGATAATATTATGGACCCGCGTCCACCGAGCCCGTCCCTGTTTATACCGTTAATGCATATAAGAATCTGCATATTATCACTTCTAAAGTTCGGTATTAGCTGATGTTAAACATTTATTCTAATTATTGTTTGCGGGTCTTGGTAGTTTTGCTATAGTTTTTACCATGGTAAAACCGCATCGGGTATGCTCATGCTTTATTGGCATGACACATACTCTGCCTTTATAAACTGTAATTTTTTTCGTGCCATTTGTAAAATAAAATATACACAACATGTGCTTTAAAACACTGTTTTAGTGGGTATTTAGGTGAACACTTGTGCAGTGTGCAAACGTCAGCAAATTAAATTGGATTTGAACCTTGTCGTATAAACATGGACGTCAATCTGAATAAATTAATTCCGAAGTGTCCATGTAAACGTAGCTATTATATATATATACAAAGTATATAAATGTCTTAAAAATGAACAAATACAGATCTTCTTTTTTTGCTAATTTATTTTGTTTCTGCTCATAGGTATATATTTTGATGGCAAATATTCTTTTATATCCACTTCAGCCGTTTCATTCTGATCCACAGCTGCAGTTTTGAGCTTCTGTTTAGTTTCCTGCAATATTAGTGCAAAGCCCTCTGGGTGCACTTGAGTGTGATAAACATGCAATGCCATCTGCAGCTTGTGTTAACAGGCAATTAAGCTGACATTTCCGTTATATAATGGGCTAGCTGACATGGCTCTTCACTTCTCATTGCTTACTGTAATACTGCATTGTTCGGCTAGGCTCAGCTGCAAAATTCTTCTGATACATTTGTGGAACAAACAGCTTCGTTCGTCAGCCTGAATCAGGTTTTGTCAGCAGATCTGTTCATGATTCTGTATGTAAATGCAGTTTTAAATGCTGTGAAAAGCAAAATAATGTGTTTTGATGAGAATTCTCTTTTGCTGTGGATAAATATTAAGTAGCGGAACGTTTGCAATATATCTAATTGAAAATGAAATGAAAACTGGAAAAAGTATGCCAGGATTGTATTTTATCCATCAAAAAGTGATTGGATTATGAAATGTGTGCATCAAACACCGGAAAGGAGCCAGTTGGCTGGTGTTGAGGGGTAGACAAATACGAAAAGTGTTATGGGTCAGAGCATGACAAGTTTGTCAACTTGTTTGTTCTTAAATTAACTTTGGAACAGGAGGTCTTGGCCAGCATGTGAGATTAATATAATATGACATGACATGGTAGAAAAATAGTAAACAGACCCGGAGAGACTGGATGGTTTTCTTTTCGTGTTGACCCAGAGACTAGTTCTTTTTAAAGATGCATATGAGTGATTCCCACAAAATCTTGGTTTCAAGTTGTAAAACGTGATTTTCTTAAAGAAAAGGTGATCAAAAATATACACTGTATATATTAAATAAAAAACATTTTCACAGAAAAAACGTTTAAATGTGTAATTTTGATGGTCAAAGATTAGTTTCAAGGGATAAAATGATTGACCACATGGGGATTTTAAAAACACTTGCATCAACAAATTTCCTTTTAGTTCGTTAAAAAGAAGGTATGTTATGTTTTAAAGCATTAATTTCAAAACAATTTGACAAAAAGGCTTTTAAAAATTCTCATTACCGTAACCATTTAAAACCTTCAATTCCACAACATGTTTTGCTAAAAAAAAAGTGAATCCATGATCATACATAAGACATTAATGAAGCATATTTTAATAGAAAATTAAACATGTAACATTTTTTAAATGCAGAAAACTGTAATGAGAATTCGGTTTCGGTAATGAAAATGAATGAAGTCGTGTACACAGTGGGACAAGAGAATATTAAGCTTTTAAACAGAAAAATATAAAGTATTCTGTTAACCTACCATTTGAAAGGTAGTTGTAGGTGTGTTTCTTCACATAATATCAAACTGGTTTAGAGAGAATGGCCTATTCAGATTATTGTTAGTGCCGTTAGTTTCTTTATTATTCAATGTAGGAAGGAATGCCTCTTCAGATTCTTCAGAATGGTTTATACCCAACTGGTACCCAACTCATTGAGGCTGTACAAGAACATTGAAGCAAATTGTAAAAGAAGGTGATGAGATCAAAATTAAGGCAATTTTTGATCTGACACCAATTTTATAAAACAATTATGGCTGCAGTGGGGTGAAAGCTACAGAGATCCAAATAATGATGATAGCACTTTCACTCCCTGGGCGTAACAGCAAGCAATAAATCTGTCAGTAGCAAAGGGCTATCTGACAACTGCATCTTATTTTTATGTCCTAAGGTCTCTCTCTCACACACACTCTTTCTCTCTCTCTAATCCATAATGTCTGGTCACTGTTCACCTCAGTGAATGCGGGAGACATTATCAGATGTTGTGAGGATTCATTTGGTAATCCCCATATGTTTCTGGTTTGAAGTACAGTGACAACATCACAGCTTAATGTTTTTCCAAACTGACTCTTACTGTGTCTGTATATTTAGTGTGTTTTTGTCAGAGACAGATATGGATTCTATGATTAGATCCCACCGCTTACATTCCACACCTTGTGCTTCATGTTTACAAATAGTGGAGCGGAAGAGAGACAGTGAAATACAGTATGTGTGTGTGAAATACGCTTTAAAATTAACACATAGCTGGCACACGGGGTGTGTTCCTAACCGCAGACTGTCCGGTGTCAGTGTATTACTCCAAACTCACTCACATACTGACGCCACAGTTTCTCGGCAGTAAACATCATGGATCCTGATTAAGACCTAGGTCGCCATTTGATACACATCAAACATGTTTAAAACAGAACATCCTCAAAATCTGACACACACTGATTATATACAGTATATATAACCTGTGCCAGACATAGTGCAGCTTGGTAAAAATATGTGTGTCGTCATGATGTCATGGTGTATAAAATAAAAATAGAATATTGTTAGCTCTGTTTAAAGACAGTGTAGATGGTTTGATCCAGAAACATTTTTAGTTGAAAGTTTTCTCATATTCTGATAGCAATTACTATATTAAGTGGTCAAAATGTATTTTATGTCTGTGGAACTCATAGGACCAAAAAATGTTAGTCCAGTTGTTGCATTTGGTCGGATATGATTTGTGATTCAGATGGAGATTGGGTTCATTTTGAAGTGGGTAGTTGACGAATAAATCGTACATGTGTCCTATGGTGTGATATAGCAAAATTTTGTAAACAAACTGTTAATATTTCATTGTTTTATATTTTTTATATTTATATGATCATATAAAGTAACATAAGAGAGATTAATCTTCATTGTTAGTTTTTTTTCTACATTTTTGCTGTCAACAGAGGACACTATAGGACAAATTTGCATATTATTCTGTCAACTACCCAAGTATAAAAATAACAATTTGCTTTTGTGATTGTTAAAAGCACTTTGATGTGTGTTACAGGTGAAAGTGTGCTTCTTCAGAACACAGTTTGGTGAAGATCTTCATCATGAATACAGGTATTCACTGATATTTCAAAAGTGCATGACACTTCAGACCGTATGTGTATCTGCACAAATGACTCTTTTGCTTTGCTTTGCTTTTAAAATACTTATTTTATGTTCATTGTATCAACATTACAGAGACATTTCATTTAAAGAGATACATTGTGAAAAGAGACCCTTGGCTCATTGGGGCCAAGTTAAGATCTGGATTTATGATCTGAATTTTATCAGGCATATAAGGCTAAATTGATTGAAAGAAATGTGCAAAATCTTAACATGGATATGCATACAGCATGATTAGCCCATCTTTGTATGAGACAAATCACACTGTGGTAACAATCACATTACCCTGAGTCCTAACCAGGTGTAATGAGATTTCCTGTGGCTCAGGTTACAGCGCGGCGCTAGCAACGCCACTGTCATGAGTTCGATCCCAAGGGATTGCACATACTTAGAAACAAATGTATAGTACAATGCAATGTAAGTCGCTTTGGATAAAAGCGTCTGCCAAATGCGTAAATGTAAAATGTAAATTAAGAGACAGGTGATAACAGATATCTCTTCTATATAAGTAAGTATTTGTCATGCAGCTCAGAAATGCAAAACATGACGATACATGACTCAGTTGCTCGGGTTCTATTTTTGTGGCATCATACTGGAAGGCTCCAGCCATAGTGAAATCTCTTTGGTCCCACTCTCCACAAATGTTTTGATTGGCTGTGACAATTTTATTATGGGTGGACAAATAATTTTTCACTACGAAGTTGTCATGTTGCATCTGGTTAGGACACAGTGTTGCTGTAGTCTGTCAATTTTTCAACAATAATTTACAAATGACAAATAATGGAATTTTTCAAGGCAGCCTAACAAACAAAAAATCATTAAAAAATTGCTACAATTAACATTATCATTTTATTTCATATTTATGCATTGTCAGTTCCTGCAATAATGTTGTATTTGATGATGCACGTGCTTGGCTTTTTATTTCTTTTGCATGTATGCTTCTGTGTGTGCGTGTGAATACAAACGTAATCTAGATAGCGGAGGATGTGCTCGTAAGAGTTCATCACTGTCTCTCACCCTGTGGCCTGTGAAGAGTGTTCAGAGCTCACCCAATCTCTACTCTACTGCAGGTATCAGTACTAAAGCCGGGAAATTAAACAAAGACAGATGGAAATCTCTGTACTTAGTCTCTGTGAACTTAGTATTATATTTATAATTGTACATGTTAGGCATTACAAACCTGGTTCAGGTTTGAATGAAATCAATATAATATAGCTTCCATTTTCTAGGCTGATAGCTACAAGGATCCATGCATCTCCACGAGTATATGCTCCTGTTTGAGTGCGTCTGCTGAAAACTGACAGACTGTCAAGACCTGTCAGGGATATAACAACACACCTTTGAATTATGAAAAGCTCTAGGCCGCAGGCAGTAAAACACACATTCACAGATGCACCGACGTGTCCTTCATCTTTTAAAGCTGAACTGTTTGTTGGCACATACAGAACAGTGAGGGTATAAAAAGTATATCCCATTGGGTTTCACACATGGACCATCATTTGTGACTGGGCATACAAACTTGTCAGGAATGGGGAGGGAAGAACCCAATTGCAGGCAGCCAGGTAGACAACAAAACATTTATTTAAATAATAAGCCCACGATGGGGAAAACAGTAACTCAAACAAGGGATAACAAAACACTTGCCATGTGGGGAAAATACAAAGTCAACAAACTAAAACACAGGGCATAATCCAAAAGGCAGGGTAACAGCAAACATCAGGAGAATAAGGCAACAAGGTAGACAGGAACAATACAAGAATCTAACACAACACAGCAGCACAGGACAGAAAACACGAGGGTATAAAATAGGGAACCAAATCAAGAGGGGAACAGGTATGGGGCATGAAATCGTTAACACATACTAATAAGGAAACGAGAGGGTGGGGACATAGATGAGACCGGAGAGAGCGCATGTTATGTCAGAACCAACAATAACATGCCTCTCGCCACACAAAACATGAGGCTCTGTCATGATCCTGCCACTAGATCGAGAAAGACATGACATGATGAGGCAGAATCATGACACAAACTCCTGCCATTCTGATAAATAGCATTTGCATTTAGAATTTAATCATGCATTTATATATCTAAATTAAAAAAATTCTGTGATCTTTTCATTCCAATGATATGACCATAAATTACTCTTTTTACGTGCTTTACTGTAAATACAGTATGTGTTTTGTCACATATTTGTTTCATACTGTGTTTTGCTGTAACTTGTTGTCTGTTGTCGTGTTATCAGTAGTGACTACATTTTTCTTATAATTATGCATGCTCATGTAATTGTTACATTATGGATGTAATATTATATATTTTTATTTTTTTACAGGAAGTGAATCTCAGTCTTCAGATTCAGGCAAGTGTTTGTTACATAAGTGTGTCTGTTAATATTTGTGGGTACAGTGATAAGTACTAAGCTGGCTTTACTGTGTGCAGATGCCTGGCGTTCACGTAGTGTGGCCGAGGGGTTGAGGAATGGAGATGCCGGGAACTCGTCCTTGAGTGCCAAAGGTTTTCGTAGTGTTAAACCCAACCTGCAAGACAAGAAATCACCCACAGCGGTACATTTATCTTTATTATGCTTTCTGAATTAATTTGAATGTTTGATAAAAGCTGCTGTTATATTTTATACCATATTGTCTGAATTGGCCTACCCAGAGGAAATCTCCTAGATATCTCCTAGATGTCTCAGTTATTCCTCATAGGCAATAAAACATTAAACAGAGATAAAGTGGACAATTTTATCATTATGTTATTTTATTCACTTGATCCACTTGATTCAATGAAATTTCCTCTGGGTATCCCCATATTTTGAGTGACTACCTAATTGTTTTATTTTGAGTAACTGCTTGAATTTACATTGTTCATTTCCAACATAATATTTCTTTTTTCACCCTTAATAACGAAATGTATTGTATTTGAAACGTTTTTATCATTTTTAGTGGGCGTTTATTTTTTCAAAAAATACCCTGTCTTTATGCTGGGATTTTCTCTATCAGGTTCCTCTGCCGCCCCCTAGGAGAGAGAGCTATCACATGACTCCTAACCCCCCCTCTTACAGCTCCCTCCCACTTCTGTCAGACACCACCCTCTCTCTCCCACACAGTGATGATATTATTACTACAGGCACCATCAAATCTAGTGCCACCTCCTCATACTCTTACTCTAAGACCACCCGAACCTCGGGAGCCCACCTCGAGGAGCCCCCGTTCTCTCAACAGGCCAGTGCTAATAGTTTTATCACACGAGTTCTAGAGAACAAATTGTCCTCAACAAAATTCACCTCCGACAACCTGAAACCAGAATCCCAGGTTAATGCTAACAAGGCCGTTACGAATAAACCCGACCCAAAATCTAAACCATTCACTCAGAGTTCATCCGCAAGTTCGCTCTCCACACCTCCACAGCGAGACTACGCATCAGATACACACGTAGCCTCTCTCTCCATCCAGTTAGCTCCCCGCAGCCCAGAACCCCAACCAGAGACCCAGTCAGGGCCTGAGACCGGACCCAGGAGAAATGCACTGGATCTACCCCCGGTTGTACCACCAAGACCAGCGGGCATTGTGGTGGTATTACTGTCATCTCATTGATTTGTGTACACTTGTGTTTCTGAAACTAACAGACTCTAAACAGCGAAGATTCACTCTCACTGGATTGGACAGACTGAACACACAAGTGTGTAAACTGTTAATTGTGTCATTCTATGAAGCAAATGCCTTTCCGAGTTTGATAAGGTGATTTATTTAAGATATATGTGTTGCGTTGTGCCATGCCAAGATAAATGATACGTTTCATTATGTTCAATACCTTTCAAAGCATGTTTTTTATGATTAGGATTATGATAATGATTTTAGATTTGTCTTTACATTTGAAGCCTTGAATAATAAACCTAAAAAGTGCTTTCTAGAAAAAGAAAAAAGCTCTGTACAGATAAGAAAAATATGTGTCATACAGAATAACCTGGGGACATAAAAATAAAATAGTTGAATTTGTGGTAATTAAATATAACAACGTAAAATGTCATAAAATGTAATTTTATTGCCATTTTACAGCAATTTGTTACATTTATTATAATTCTACCAAGGCTGCCAAACAATAAATTGCATTCAGAATAAAAGTTAGCATTTACATAATATACTGTATGTCTGTGTATTGTGCATATTTATTTTGTATTTATAAACACATACACATACACGTATAAGAAAAATATAAAATACAAAAATGAATAAACATTTATATGTAATTTAAATTATTGGTAAATATAAATATATACATGTACTGCATGTGTTTATAAAAACAAAATTAATATGCACAGTACACAGACATATATTATGTAAAACTGTATGTGATTAATCGTGATTAAACATTTGACAGCCCTTATTTTTACACATATGAGGAACTTCGATGGCAGCCATTTATAGAATGACCCAATTACACATTATTTTATTATTTTCACTCCTCTAAACTTATTATTTTCCACAGATTCACCTGCTCTTCTTCACCCTAATTTGCTCAATCTGGTTCAATTCACCCATGCCCATGTCACTTCCTGCTCACCAGCTTTGCTGTGTGTTCACTTAAATTTTTTTTCTTCCTCCCTTTTATTCCCTCTCACTCGCTTCTATTAGCGTGAGTTTTCCCCAGTTAGAAGGGGCACCAGACCACTCTCCTCTGGAGCGTCCTCCCCTGACCCAGCGGCTCGTCGGTCACCCTATAGCCGGGACTCCCCCGACTTCCTGTCTGGGCTATTGCCCAAAGCCCTCTCGCCTACGCCCTACACTTCTCTGGAACGTTCCGGACTAATGTCGGCCTCTCCTATCGCATCGCCAGTAACCGTATCGGCGCTGAGTCATTATTCATCGTCCACGGTTGGCCTGGAGGAGCTGCAGATCTGCGGCTTGGACTCCTCCCCCACGTCCACACCCACCCCGTCCCCCACACTCAGCCATGCCTCCAATGCCCTCGATGAGGTTCCCAACCCTACTGCCCCATCAGCTGCCACAGGCACTAATGTAACTATCACGCTCAACTGACAATGCTTACCTCAGTCTGATGTCACATTTGAGTCGCCTGTTTGTATGTCCTTACTAGTCTTTCAATAACGTTCAGTGTCTGACTTTGTCATTAACATTAATATGTCAGCTTACCGATATGTTTTTTCATTTAGTCCTATGGTTTAACTCTGTGTTCTATGTATGCAGTTTTACATTGTGTGCTTTTTATATGTTTCCCATTTGAAGTCAATATGAGATGACATTTCACTCGTTTCATTTGCGTAACGTGTCGTATTTCAAGTTCTCAGGACCTGAAAGCAAGTTTACAGTCAGTTGTGCAGAGCATATTTGTTTTATTAAATTTTTGGTTCTTATATTGTCATATTTATACTAGGGACGCAGCGATATGTAAATTTTGGCCGATAGCGATAGCCTACAATTCTTTATCATTGGAAGCCGATAACCGATATATTGGCCGATATACAGTATCTAAATATTAATATAAAATTCCGTAAGACTGAAACAAAAGGCAAAAAGTGTACATCTGCTTTTATTTGGAAATATTGACTGCAAAAAACAAGGTAACCATTAGTTCTCTTTTTCCCCCTGAAAATCATGTACCAAGCCTACTTTACACTAGTTAAATATTCTTTAAGATTCACTCGTTTAATTCTAAGTTGAGAATCCTCCGTATACCACATCCTTTAGAGGATGATACCTCTGGAGGACACAAGGACTCAGCCTTACGAAACGAGACACAGCTACTGTGTCCCAATTCAAACGCTGCGACCTAGAAGGTCGCGGACTTAAAAACGAGGTCTCGGACTTCAAAGCACGCAGCCCCCGAAGTCCACGAAGTGAACCGAAATGAGACGGTCTAGCCTCATGCAGGATTTCCAAGATAAATCACCTGCTGCTCCTGTCATGTGGTGACAGCAGCGGGACACAGCAGAGACATTTTTAAACGGACACGGAACCTAAATTTTTTTATTTTATTTTAGAGAATGTGACTGGTTTATGTAGTTTAAAACAGCCCAACCGTATATAAAATTAACCAGCCTTAGAAATGCACATATGTAAAACACAATAATGCATCAATAATATTAATGAACAACATTATGTATAATATAAAAACGCCAACGGGGAAAGTTTTCTGCAGATTACATACATTTATTTAACTGAAGTTTCGAATGTATATTTAACAATATGCAGCCGTTACAGGCGCAAAATTAATCTTGGGATAGCCGAGGCAGTTAAGGATCCATTCGCTGTAGCCTTGTCAGTCTGCGGAAACAATGTCACATTTTGAGGCTGACTTTGAAGTAGTGTTGTTTTTGGCGGCCTGTTTTAATTTTAGTTTTAGTCTAGTCTTTGAGTCAAGCTGTCATTTTAGTTTTTATTAGTTTTAGTCACGTTCATACTCTTTTTAGTCTAGTCAAGTTTCAGTCGACTAAAAGTCTGAGCATTTTAGTCTTATTTTAGTCAGAATTATCCATGACTATTTTCGTCTAGTTTTAGTCAACGAAAACTGATGACATTTTAGTCTAGTTTTAGTCAATGAAAATTGTATTTTAGTCTCTTTTTAGTAATGCAATTCTATTTAACCCAGTCAGTATAAGTACCTAGTAGTATAGACGAAACCAAAATTTTATTTTAGCCAAACCCATTTCAAACAAGGTTATCTTATTCCAGACACGGAAGACGTCTGCTGATTTGAATTTACGGCCATCGGTAGGGGTGGGAAGCTCTAGGCACGTCACGATGCGATTCGATTACGATTCAGAGGGCTGTGATGCGATTATAAAACAGTTCTCGATGCATCTTTTTCCTATACAAATTTTCTTTTTCTCGCTGTGTGACTATTAAAATCAAAGTATTTGTCATAACCCAGACCGATTTTACTTCCAATATCCTTTATTAATAAAACAAATGGAAGTGATTTGGCTCAACTGGAAGGTTACATTTGCAAGCATTGCAAAGAACCAACAGGAAAAGAGTGACTGCCCTCAGTGCCCTGTAGTAGCATACAGAATGCAGTAAATTAATGCAGACTTTTTTTGCACATAGCACTGCAGCTAGAGAGGTTTAAAGTTATTATAGTTCACTAAAGTATTTTTTGTCTGTGTTCAATTTAACGGCACTTTTATTTTGACGGGTCTTTGGCTAGACGCTTGAGTTTTTTTTGTTTGCCGATAGCTTCACTCAAACAGTAAACGCTCGTAAAATAAACTCTCAGAGCAGCTCTGGAGATGAAGTTCTTGTGTTCATATCCTCATACAGTGCAGACGCAAATAAGTCCTCGACCATCACTCGTGTTGTATGTTAAACTGTGCACATAATTTATTCAGACATGCAGAACAGCCAGATGACATTTAAATAACAGGATTCCGCTCCGCATCTAGGTTAAAGCATCAGACGAAATAACGTTATAACATTTCGTCTCGTCTCGTTTTGGTCAACGAAAATGAAGAGACATTTTAGTAGTTTTTATTTTGTAAACAACAATTAGTCTCGTTTTTATTCGTCAACAATATTGCATTATACATTTAATTATAGTCATCGTCACATGAGCAGCAGTTACGTTGCGACTCGTTTTCGTTACGTGATAAAGGTTCGTTGACGACCATATTTCGTCATAATTTTCGTTGACGAAAGCAACACTACTTTGAAGCAGCCTTCGAAATGGGACAGCCTTCAGTCACGCTGCAGTGACGCAATCGGTCTTGAATTGCAGCCTTCGAAGCACGCAGCCCCCGAATTGGGACACAACTGGTGTCACCAATGCGGGCTTCGATGAAGACGGGGCGAATGGGACATCTACGGACTCGTAAACTTGGTGAGCACACGCAATTTATGTCCACGAGACCGCAAGTCCACATGAAGTGCGCCAATTGGAACAGGGCCCATTTTTCCCGTCCTTAAACTTGCAAAAGTGGATTCGGACACGCCCTAAGTGCACTTGCGCCCTGCGCTTTTGACCATTAAAATAGAGCCATTAATGTTTGTTAGAAATTACCATGATATACTGTATTGCCCGCCGCCGTTAAATAACGTTTTTGTAATATGAATGCATAACGTGACCATATTCCTGTGTTAACACACTTGCCTAAATAGATTGTCCAGCATTTATATTTACACTCCTAAATGTTTATTTGTTGTTGTTATGTGATCTAACAGTTTTAACCAACATCATTATTTCTGCCATTATTACAGATGCACCAACATCTGTTAACTTTTTTGTTACTCTAAATAATGATAATTACTTTTCTGTAATGATGTCTAGAACATTCGGTGTCTGTGTATGTATAGTACAGTCATGTGCTGTTTTGTGTGCTCTGGTGTCTCTCATACTTCTAACATCTTGTTGTTCCATGTTCCATAAACATTCAGAGCTGTTTGACTTGAAATGAATCCACAAAACTGCACTTCTTACAATTCCTTCTCTTATAAACTGTTTTAGGGTCGGATGACAATGAATGGCAGCTCTCACTCTCAGAGGCCCTTCTCTCCACCTGCGTGCCCCCCTCCTCCCCCGAACTTTAGCCCAGGACTGATAAAGGTCCGGCAGGGAAGGAGTTCAGGTGAGTGGAGCAGTCTGTTTTTTTTATAAACAGTTTTTAATCTTTTATCGATACTGCCTCCGTGAATATATTTTTTAGAAATTATACATTTTAAGGATTCTGTGTGAATTGTAAGTGTACCTTTACCCCATTTGGACTCCACAAGTTACTGCCTCTTGCAAATGTACGTATGTGGTGTGATTATAAAGCTTTATAAACACAGGGAGTCATCATGTTTTCCCTAGCTTCAGTTGTCTCTTTGTCTTTCTTTTGACCGAGTCCCAGTTTTAGTGCTCTGATTTAATGGATTTTTGATGCACAGTTCTTGTCTTGTTAGGATGCTGGTATTGGCAGCTCGCTGCACAGTTCAGTCCTCAGGATATGATGCATTTACAGCCATTAAGCCAGACCGGAGCGATCGTTACTCGAACAAGATAGATTTGAGGAAAGGCTAAAGCCTTTGTCTGACTACTGTTGCAGTCATTTAAAGAAACATGCTGACAAATCTTTAGTCTAAGTGTTACCTCTGCTCATTTCTTTGATAAAATGTGCAAATATATTAAGAAATTAATGTAGCTAAGCTGTCCTATTTATGCTGTGTCTTAAAGGGGTCATATGACATGGCTAATACAAATATTACTGTTTGTTTTAGATGTAATGCAATGTGTATACATTTAAGGTTAAAAAAGCTGTATTTTCCACATACCGTGCATGTTTGTATCTCCTCTTTGCCCCGCCTCTCTGAAACGCGCGGATTGTGCTATGATTGGCCAGTTAACCAGTGCGTAGTGATTACGGTTGTCACGGTACCATAAACATGTCTTACGATACTATACCAGCTGAAGTATCTCGATACCAAGTAGTATCACGATGCCGTGCCATATAATTCAAATCTATACAAAAAACACAGATTTAGATGAAACATTTTGTATTTACTATAGTAAACTGTATTATACTTTGCACTAGAATATGTTGTTGTATTAACTGTAGTAATTGGATAAATTGTAGCAAATACATTTACATTTAGTCATTTGTAAATACTATAAATACTGTAGTATACTTAAATATTTACTATGATAAGACTCAAAAACACTAGTATCTATGAGTTTTAGTAGTTTACTGTAGTAAATACTAAAGTACACTAGATCATTTTTCATAGGAACTAATTCAAATGTTGGACAAATTTAATTGATACAGCAGTCTTTATAAAGGGAAATATTAGGCTTACTTTAAATGCAGAACTGAAACGGCCAGTAGGTGGCGTCAATTTTCCACTGAGTTAGTGAATCATTTAACCAACTCCTTCAAATCGCCAATTTGAATCATTAACTTGTCCGAGACATTCAAAACACACATTCATTTTGGAGATAAACACCGCAAAAAGGCAGATGTAAGTGTTCAAATAAATATTAATGCACATATGCAACATTAACTACGATACTACCATTTCAAAAATAGAGAGGCATCGCTGGTATTTTGAAGCTTTAGCATCGCGATGCTACCGTAGCACCGGTACACCGTGCAACCCTAGTAGTGATTGGTCGAATACTGCAAGCATGACGGAAATGTAACGCCTCTTACCATATTTGGAACATCAGGTTCCGAAGCAATTGTACTGACAGGTACGCCCACCTTACTCGCGTATACATTTGGGCGGTCTTAGTCAACTCATACCACGAACTGACGTAGATTTGTGGGGTGTGGTTACACGAGGCGTTTCAGGCAGGTCTGGGTGAGCATTCGCTTTTAGATAGAATGCATCTTTTGTTTCCCACACTTTCATTTTTGCAATTTTACCTTTCTAATACATGCATGGGCAACTTATAACACACCAAGACACAGAAAAATATGTATTCGCACCATTTGACCCCTTTAATGATTAGTCAGAGTAAGAGCAATGTGCCATGTCAGTATTTTTATGAAAATGTTCAGCACCTGCTATGCTGAAACATGTCTTTTATTTTCTATTCCTTGTTACTCTTTCTCTTTTAATCTATTTTATAATCCTTCTTTAAACCCCAACCAGCCTACTGTGTGCTTATTGTTTATTGTTGGCGCATTTACAGAAATGAACAAAATTATTTATCTGTGTTCTTGCCTCAATCCGAGTGTCTATTGTAAAAGCACAAGCAATGTGACAGTCAGACATACATGTATAGTGTCAATCTCTCTCTCCCTCTCTCTCTCTCCCTCTCTCTCTCTCTCTCTCTCTCTCTCTCTCTCTCTCTCTCTCTCTCTCAGAGGGCTCAGAGACAGTGAGGAGAGATACTGTGGTCTCTGGTCAGACAGTGGTCAGTAGTTCTGTGCCTATTGCTCGTTTCTCAGAGGAAGAGAAGAAGGTGTCCATCGTAAAAGCTCCCCATTACGAAGGCATTGGACCAGTGGACGAGTCAGGCATTCCCATCGCCATCCGCACGGTGAGTGATATCCAGGCGTTTTGGGGAGAGAAGATTGAAGTTACCGATATTGATAAATCAGATTCATGTTTGACTGTTTTTAAGTGCTACAAACTGATTATCAAACATATTTGCTAGTCAGGAGTGATGATAACTATTCAAAACAAACAACAAAAGTAATAAGCATTACACCTAACCAAACGAAACGCAACAAATTTCCAGGGACAAGCAATGCAAAGACAAGACGCAGTTGCGACCATTTAAAATATTTGTATTTGTGGAAAATGTAATGTTGAATGTTGCGCGTCGCACAAATATAAATCAAACCAAATGTACTGTCACGTATCATTGTTTAAGGCCATGTTTAGGGGAAAAACAACCCTTCAATGTCCTCTCTAGTTGTTATTGATCATTTCTGGAAAAAAGAGATAAACCATTAATAATGTGTTCTCAGGCCAGTGTACTTGATTTGTGTTGAGGTTGTTTTGACATTTGATTTTCTCATTGTGGTTGGAGGAATGCTTTTGAGCTCGGAGCAATTCAGATTGTCTGTGATTGTGTGTGTCTGTGTTTGTTTGTGTGTGCGCTGAGGAGAACATTCCTGTCTCTTTCCAAGCACGTTACTATGATACTCTCTCTCTCATTCTCTCTCTTCCTCTCTGTGTCTGTGCATGATTGTGACTTTGATGGTTGTCAGGTGATGACAAACGCTGTTAAATATTTGTTTGGTCAAGCAACGAACTGACAAGGCATCTCTTTTTGCTTGCGTGTGTGTTTGTGCTTCTATTCAGACCGTGGACAGACCCAAGGACTGGTACAAGACCATGTTCAAACAGATCCACATGGTTCATAAAGCAGGTGTGTATGATGTGACCGAGTGGACGTGTACACACAACATGGGCAGCCTGCAGTATCCATTTTAATTGACTAAAACAAACATACAGGCATGTACAGTAGGCCTCTATGTAGTAATGTTTTTTATTTTATCCGTACATGTGTTTAATTCTGTGTGTTTTTCAGATGATGACTATGCAGACACATATAATGCCACATATGCAGTCATAAAAAATGGTGAGTATGGCAAAAAAAACAACCATCAGGGTATATCGGCTTTAAATGTAACAGTGTGTTATAAGATGATCCATATGTGCGTTGTTGCATGATATCCAAGTGTTTAAAGTACGTTTGAATAATGTAATATAGATTGAATAGGTGATTCAATTTAATGCTAAAAAAGTCAAAAAAGTATAAATGTGTAAAGCGGGTGGGGCTCCTATGAAACGGACAATGACAAATGACTGTATGTTTTCCAGCTTATTACTCGTCTTCTTAGTGAATGAAGTAATAACTGTATATAAAAATATTTTATTGAAATTATTGAATTATGTGAGAAGAAATGGTCTGAAGAAATAAATATAACTGTCTTATTTATGCTGTGTCATACAAATTTCATTGTTCAGAATGAGTCTGTATGAAAGCATTGTGTCAGCATTTCAGCTGTTAGAAATGACCAGCGAAATGTCAGTGTCAAGTCTAGAGATGTCATTTAGTCTGCTAGTCTATTGCAGTAAATAACGGATGTGAAATGTCTATTTGAAATACTACTTTATGCAAGTTAAAAAGACATCTCTTTGTAGAAATCTGTGAAGGAACTTGCTTGTTTGACAGTTTAGCAGTTGTTTTCATGTCTTTTATTTTGAAACTTGTATTCTATATTATGGTTATGTTGTAATTTCCTGTTGTGGTCTTGTGCATGTTAACCCTGTTAGTTTGTGAATCCCTGTGTTTTCCAATGTTGTTTGGTTCAATGCACATTAAATATACAAATATATATTTTAAAAAATGTAATATTCATATTGAAAAAGTATACTTAAATACCCTACCCATCAGAATCCAGCATATCAACTGCATTTTTCTCCTCTACAGAGTCCTAAACAGATTTACATGTTTCATTAACCGCTCATATTAACGATATTCATGTTTCTTTCATAGACAACTACCCCGATGTTCAGGCCCACCCTCCACCTCGAACACACACCTACCGGCCTCTCTCCAGAAATACCTCAGACCCAGATGGTGCCGCTCAACGGGAGCTCTCGCCGTCCCCGGTGCCCCCGCCGCCCCCTCCGATGCCCTCTCTCCTTCAGCTCCGCTCACGAGACATGGACAGGGAAAGAGAGCTGTCGCATGACCCGTAAGACACCCATTACACGTTCTGTTGTCTAGACATCTGACTACAGATTTGTTTTGATGTCGCTCTGAATTGGGAATGTCTTCAGAAACGAATGGGGCCCTCCGGAACGGAAAGTGGACACACGGAAATACAGGGCGGAACCACGGAGCATCTTTGATTATGAGCCTGGAAAATCATCCATCCTTGAGCAGGAGAGGCCTGTGAGTGATCTTATTCAATTTAATCGTTTCAGAGATTATAAATCATAAATTGAATCGAATTTGGAAGCCTCACAATGTGTGAACTTCCTAAGGTCAACAGGCACTTGATTTTCTTTCATGTTGTAATAATAATTCAGTGTTATTTATTGAAACACTGTTTCAGTCTATTCAATCTCAGAATCAAGCACACAGGGTCAGTCATCTAAACATATTAGACTTTGTAGATTCAGTTGCTGTGTCAGCAGATGTTTGCCTTTAAATTATTTTTTAGCTCAGAGCTTGTGGCCCAGAAACTGGTCTTTGTGACCCGAAGGCTGTTGTTCTTCACAATCCACTACATATTTTGCCATTCAATCAACTCTTTATTTAATTGTTTATAATACAGTAGGATATTGATTCAGATTTATGTCTCAGGCCTGATTCACTGCTTTTTACAATGTCCAAACCTCAATTTTCTGGCCTGCAGATTCCTGACTAGGTTCCCTTCTCATTGTCATGGACCATTTGACCAAATAATGGAATGTTAGCTTGTGTTGCCAGGAGCTTGCTAATCGTGAGCAATGTGTTGTTGAAACAGACTTTCTTTTCAGTCGTTTGATTTGTTTTATGTAGAAGGCGGTTTATGTTGAATATTCATTCATGTCTTTTTATACCGTAAAGGGATAGTTCACCCAATAATTAAAATAGTTTAATTTAAAACCTGTATACGACTCTTTTTTTCTGCAGAACACAAAATATTTTAAAGAACCAAACAACCCCATTAACTTCTGTTGTATGGACATAAAACCCCTGAGACATTTCTCAAAATATCTTCTTTTGTGTTAGACAGAAGAATGAGTCATATACATGTTTTGAACCACATGAGGGTGCATAAATGATGACAGAATTTGTGAACTATCCCTTTAAAATACATGCACTCAACTGCTGTACATACTGTATATTCAACATGTTGTTGGGAATCGCAGGAATCATTTGTGGTTGTTTGTGTTTATAAGTTAGAATGGGTTGAGGATTTTATTCTCACAGTTACTACACAGTTAAGCACTTTTTTATGTAGTTTTTATTTTTGACACAAAAATATGTTGCTATTTATCATATTTGTTGTGAGGGGCAAATAGAAATCCTCTTCTTCTTGTGGAAGCATAGACAATTCTTTAATGTAGAGCCCTGGCAGATGTGTGTGCTTGTGACACCATAAGCAGGTTTGAATCCTGCCTGCAACGTGTTCTGTTTCATTCCACTCTGCCCAATACATTTCTGCCACACCCTTTTAAAAGCCAATAAACAAAGTGAAAAATAATGTTATAATGATCTAGTGTTTCTGTCTTCGTTTAAAGGCAGTTGTTGAACTTGATGCTGTTTTGCAATGCAGATGCAAAATGCTGGAAGGGTGTCAGACAAAGAGGTGCGGTCGTAGGGAACAACGAAACGGAAATGTCAGAAAGCTGAATCATAGCACTGCCATCAGCAGAAATACAGTGGATGTGGCAGTGTTAGATGCCCCAGGTGGCAAAACGAGTGGGCAGCTTTCGCAGCATGTCCAAACATGGCTTTAGGAGGAAAGTGAGAGAGAGATACATGGTCGCAAAAGGCAACCTGTCGCCCTCTAGTGGACAGTTATAAACACAATCCAATGATTAATTGTTATAAGTATTATTTGTTATGTTTTGCATCATATTGATTTACTGTGTATGTGTGTGAGATTGCGTTCAGTACCCACAACGACTTTCTCCTTTCATTCTTTACCCATCATGCCTTGCAGCAAGTTGTGCGTTTCCTAACTGCTTTTCTCTCATTCTTTTCCTTTCTTATTTTCTCTGTGTACCTCTCTTCTATGTTGCTTCTTGCTCTAGACGTTTGATTTAAATCCAGATGACATAGATTTAGAGAACGAGCCTTGGTTTAAATTCTTTTCCGAGCTGGAGTTTGGACGGCCGGTAAGTTGAGTGAGGGTGCAGCAGGCTGGCATGCTGTAGGCCGTAATCTCCTTGTCCCGTACACACGTCATGGTGTTGTGACAAGCATATGTGTGTACAGTGTGTGTAGTTTTTTTACTTAAGGTGTACTGGCTATAAAGCTCTCCTTTGACCAACAAAGGAGTCTGTTTGCACACTGATAAAAGAAAAATGGCATTTCACATCACCTTAAAGGCCCTGATATACTCACAGCAAGGTTCCACTCTCAGTGTTGGAAGAAAGTAAGCAGGTTTGTTTTGGCCTTATGTTGTTCTAAATGACATCACATCGGTTTGTTCTTCAATTTGGCTTGAAGTGTATCAGGGCCTTTTAACTTGCACAATAACAATGCTTGTGACAGCGGGTGAGACATCAGACACAAATTATATGTCTGATGTCTAACCCCAAGGCTAATACCCCAAGTACACCAGTCACGCTTTGTTCTCAAAACTAACCGAAGGTTAACATTATTTGTGCTGGTGCTCTGTTTTTTGGAGTAAAAACATCCATTTGTTGCCTTATAATCAGACTTTAAATGAATTCCTTGGGATATCATGCAGTAAGCCTGCTCACACAGCTTATAGCTGCAAAACTGTGCTGTCTATAAGAAATATTTCTATATTTCTATATAGACGTTGGATAAAACAGTGGGCCCTGAAAGATTTACCCACCTCAACCACAGCTCAAAAATACATGAATATCCTTTAAATAAAACTCAATGCAACATTAAATAACATTTATTGAAAATAACTTTAAGCAAAAAATTTCACTTGAAGAAGTAAGATTTTAAATGTTAAAAGTTAGAACACCTCAGTAAACCTAAATTCATTTCATGCATTTTATGTGTGGCTTATGTGTGCAAATACATTTAGGTGCTTACTGCAAACTCATAAATCAAGTGTTAATCACAGTTTCTCCATCTATAAACACATTGGTTAACTTATTTACTGGTTAACTTTGCTGCCACCTTGTGTAAGCAAGTGGAATATCTGAGATCTTACATAAAATGCCCCTTCCAGACTGCAAATGCAGTTTCGTGATCATCGTTTTTTTTCCATGTTTGGGAAAGGTAAGTGATGCACATGTGGTCACATTCTTCACCTCAAAAACTTGAAACCTACCAAGATGTGGGTCTCAATTGTTCACGCTTTGCTTTCGCACTGTTTGTGTGTCTTTTGTGTGATCTCTCGGTTTCTCCATACTCTAACTTTGTCACTCTCTCCACATGTGTCCTTTTTTCCCATGATGCACCTGCTTCTCCACCTGTCCACCTCATCTTCACTCCTCTCCACCTCTCCGCTGTTCCTTTTGGTGGGGGGCTTCTAGCCTCCTAAAAAGAGGTTGGATTATAATCCTGACTACTCCACGCGTGCTGTGGCGCAGGTAAATGTACCTCCTGTCCATCCACTGACCTTTCCATACAGTTTGCTGTTCTACTGTCATCTTTTGCCTCGTCTTTTTTCTATTTTTTTCTTATTTACTATTCATCTCTCATTTCTGCACTATGCTTAGTAGTATGATTTGGGAAACTCAAAGTCAGATTTTCTTGAGTATGCCTCAATTTTTTACATATCTTCTTATTTACGCTTTGCTTATTTTCTGTATGTGTGAATAAGCGTATGTGTGAGTGAAGCTTGCGATTTCAATACTTTGGAAAGTTTGCAATACATCCAGTCTGTTGTTATCGCAAAATCAACCCCTGCATAACAGTTATTTTGCATGCTCTTATTTGCTGTCATATTTGATTTCTGTAACCTTTTGGTTTTTATCTTGATTTGTTTTTACACTGTAATGTTGACTTTTTTTATTGACAAGGTGTTCATGTTGAATGGGTTGATTGGAGAATATCTGAATATGTGAACTATTATTTACTGTATTGCATTTGAGAAGGATTTTTTATAGCTTAAAAACTTTTCACTATTGTGTTTTATGTCTGAAGCAAAACAGACATGCACTTCCCTTTAACTGACTTTTTAAAGCTTTCTATCTGACCTGTGATCAGTATTAAAAATGGTGTTGTCACTATTGCCATTCCCTCTTTGTATCAAAGTCGCACATGGATGAGCCAGAATAAACAGAGCAGGCTGCTGTATTGTGTTCAGATTGGTTGTAATTCACCCCTGGCTGTTTCAAAGGGAAGGAGGCGTGGCGCATTTGAACCGCATAATAGACCCAGGCCTTTTGACTGGCTACCATGTGCTGCCTCTGTACTGTTTTGTTCGCTGGCTTTTGTTGGTCTCCATGTTAGATATTGTGGGGCCCCATTTCTCTTTCATTCTTGCAGGAGGTCCCGGTTCATTTTCACAGTCCTTCAAGGTGGTGTAGAGAGACGTGAAACACTTGTCAGTCACAGCTGTCTTTGCGCATGCGGGGGGAAGGTTTTGAGCGTGGCGCAGGATGGGAGAGTAACGTTATGCTTCTTTGTTCCCATGGATCTCACTCATCCCTTTTGTTATCTTCTCTCTTTCAGTCATCACTTTATTTCTCACCTTTGGAACGGCCTGAGAGGCCTTCAAGGTAAGATCCTCTTGTGTTATTGGCCCTGCTTTTCTCCCTAAGACTGTTTCATTTCCTAGAGAGATTTTTATTGGTTATCCATTGGAGGGCAGAAGCTGAGCATCCTCAGTGTAATGTAATGTCTTCATGTACGTAAAAGATCTGCCACTTTGTATTGGTGTGTGCATGTGTGTGTATTGTTGTGTCCACTTCACATTCTCACACTGGCATTTGTATGTGTGCTTGAATCTCATCATCTCTACCTCATATTTTTTCTTTAGCTTTAATGACACATGCTGTCTATATATTAGTTGGCATGAGAAGTCTCAGGTCTTTATAATGGGTAGTGGACAATGCAGTCATAGTCAAGGAATTGTCATTGTATTTACTAGGGGTGTCACAATATACCACTATTTACAATAACTGTGATATTAAAAACATTTATTATTGATAATGTGTTAATTTTCCACAGAAGATAATATCACCCATTTAAAGACTTGTCTTAAGAGCTGCAATGGTTACAAACTGTCTTTTTCTGTCTCACTAAACTATTTTGAGTGTGATTTATTGTTTAAAAAAGGAAACACAAAAATAAAAGTTACAAAATTAAAGCTAAAACCTGTTAAAATAATTTATGTCACAATAATATTGTTATAGGGAATTCTTTTGGCCATGATAAATGTGTAGTAAAAATTTGACATTAACCCTAATATGTACTAGGTGATATATTGACTGTAGCTGTTGTTTTTTTATTTTTGATCCAGTCATCAAATTACTGTATCAGTTAAAAATGTAATTGAATTTGAAATTTTTTACTAAAACATAATTAAAATTATACAGGTTTGCCATTACTGGTTCATTTTTATATTCTTAAGTGATGTTTAGAAATAATTCCCCTGAAAATTATTTCAGGGCAATATTGTTTTATATATACTGTATATATATATATATATAATATTCTAATGATTGAAGTCAAAACAAGGTTTTACTTTGTTTATTTATCTTCAACATTGTTCTCGGATTTGTAGTTCTGCAAGCGACTACAGGAAAAGACGAAAGTCAGAGCCATCTGTCACTCAAGCCAACACAGGAAGTGAGCAGAATGCCCGCCCAGTGGACTCTTATAAAGCACAGACACTGAAGAAGCCCACCATCCGCTCATCCCCCTCATCACCATCCAGAGCCAAAGGTAAATTCTTGCTCGCAAAATGACGCACGCAAATAAATGGCACAGACAGACTGATCTAATCTTTTTGGGTTAATGATTTTTTAGCTATGCATTAAAGACTTTGCCTTATGGCACCTTCAACATTATTTTCTGCAGACGCACTAATTTTGTATTGTTGCCAATTTCTGGTCGAGTGGTTTATACATCAATTCTGTTCGGTTTGATTTACACCAGAAACCGAAAGGACTCAATTTTCTCTCTGTATAATAGCAATGCAGGTGTTTTTTTTTTGTGAACGAACATAGTAATGTGATACTCACATTCTCTCGTACACTTACCTTTTCTTACTAACTATCATCTTTACTGTTATCTGTTTTCTCTTTTTCTCACTTTCTGTCAGATAAGCTCACTAACCAGCTTTCCTGTCTCCTCTTTGTCATGCTGCAATGGATGTTGTTTTGATTCACAGCTGGAGACACTAGCGAGTCGCTCTCTTCCTGTATGAGCTCTCCAGGTATGGAGCATCCATCCTCCCATCTCTCCACAGATTCACTCTCTATCTCCACGCCAACCTGGCGTAGCTCCAAGCGCTCCATCTGCTTTAAGAACGGATGGCATACAAGCCGACACGAAACTGCAGAGACTTGGAGCAGCGCTGATGACAAATCCGCCGTGACCCCTTCGTCACCACGGCTGAAATCACGCAGCTGTGATGATCTGCTGTCTGATGGACATGGTGCTAGCAACGACGGGAGAACGTCGAACTCTGTGACTACCATTCGCTCTGAAAGTGCTGGTTCATTGCTTGACGAAGATGCCACACAGCAGCCTCAAGTACAAAGTCTTACCTCATCCCCCAGGGGTCGCCGACATCACAGACATAAGATGCCACATGATAGCCCAGGTTTCCTTCAGCTTTACAAGAAGATGCACCACATTGACCGGGAGCAGCTCTTGCCCTCCGAGGTGATTCGTTCTGTACGTGCACGAATCCTTGAGTTGGAACGCCAACAGCAACAGCAAAGGCACAACCTTCATGGCTGGGCGTCTTTAGGTCACGAGGTGCCACGACAAATGGTACCCAACCGGATATCAGCATATGAGCAGCTTATCCAGAAATCAAAGTCCATGCCGGATCTTGGTGATGACAATGCCCCTTCAGGCACCACCACTCCAGGGTCCTCGAGGGCCAGCAGCTGTCCGAAGCGACGCTTTTCTGTTGAATCGCTTTTGGAAGAGGAGGACAGTCCAGAAAAGGCACAAAGTCCCCCAGAGGGTCAGCCAAGAGCGGGACCAGACAGCAATAACCTGGTGCCGGTTCACAGAAAGAACCAGCATCAAGATTACTCGGACAGCGAGCAGGATGCATGTGCTTCCGAAATGAGTGACATTCACATAGAAGGATCTTCATTGTGCAGTGAGAGCGACCTGGACCATTGCTCCCTCACCTCATCAGAGAGCTTTTACGGTTCTGGGCAACATCACCATCATGGACATCATCACCATGGGCATCACTTCCACCATCACCATCACGTGCACCAGAGCGTGGGTCAGAGTCAAGGTTACCAACATCGCCACCTCATCAGCTCCTGTAAGGGTCGCTGTCCAGCTTCGTATACTCGATTCACTACCATGTTAAAGCATGAGCGCCAACTGGAAAGGGCTAGGCAAGACTCCCAGCCTGGTACACCTCCGTTAGGCCAGCAGTCACCCGGTGAGTCAGGCCTCTCCAAACTTGCCTTCCTGGTCAGCCCCGTGCCTTTCCGCCGGAAACGAGGCTCCCCACCCACGCAGCGACGACACTGCAGAGGTGGACGGCCAAAATCCAAAGCCGCAATTTACGAGGCATTAGATGCAGCGCTGCAGGACATATATGACCACTTAAGGGCAGAAAAGGGGCAGGGTCCAGCAAGGCTGCCAGATGATAACATACTGCGCCGGCTACTGGAAGAGTTGCTACCAGACGTGCCCAAGCGTAGCTCCTCTTTGCGGGTCCAGAGAGGGTCTGGCTCCCCCTCCTTGTCCCATGTCCACCAGCCTTATCATGGAGCCCACCAATGTGCCTCCTTACAACAGCAACACCACCATGCAGACGCCTCCAACAACAACCAGCATGCTAATGCTAATGCTAATTCTATTGCGCACTGCTACTCAGGTGCAACTTCACTATCCCTCACTATCATTATTGCAGAGTCCTCATGTCATTACCTCAGATATTCCCAACCAGACACATGGGAACACTTTCATTTCTTTTCCGCTAGTCAGTATGCCTCTTTGTCAATCCTTTTATCTGGAGCTTTATTTTTGAACAAATAAAGTTTTGTTCAAGTGTACTGGTAGGCTAAACTTCTCTCAAACTAAAAAATAAGAAAGTATATATTTCTATATTTCTGAGAAACTTTTATGTACTCCTCAGAAATATAGTGTATCTACTTCTCAGAAAAATACTAAAAATTACATTTAAAGGGGAATTTAGCTGAAAAATTAAAATTCTGCCATGAATTACTCTCCCTCCAGTCGTTCGACAAGCCTAGGACATCCGTTCATCTTCAAAGCGCAGAATGTCAGTTACGTTGCTGTCTATGGGCGGGAGTCACAAAGCTCCCGAAGCTCATCAAAGCTATCTGAATTTGCGTTGCAAAGATAACGGATGTCCTAGGCTTGTCGATTGACTTGAAGGTGATTAATTCATGGCAGAATTTTCATTTTTCAGCAGCGATCCCCTTTAAGTGCACTTGACTTATACTGACAGAACATTCTAAGTATATCTGGCCTATAATTTAATTATACTTTTAAGTATTTACCTTGTATACTTCCGTAGATTAAGTATTTTTAAGGATACTTGGCTTGTAGTCTTGTTTACTCTTGATTTTCACTACTTTTACTGGTAGTTTACTGAGAATATACTTCAAAGTGTACTTCATAAACTAAAATGTGCTACTAGTATTGAACTTGTATACCGATAAGTTCAACTCTATTGTTGTATATTTGCAGTACAAACAAAAAACAGTTGTAAACTAGTTACGTACTCAAAGTTTACTGCTGTTACACTTAAAGTGCCTATACTTAAAAGTACACTTTTATAAACTAAAAAATGGCAAATTTCGCCTATAAAGGGAAAATGTTTGCGTTACACAAATTTGAAATGATTCAAGTGGAAAAGAAGTGTTAGCAGTTCATGTTGCTATTATGGTTTACAGTGTGCATGATGTGTTAACTGCTAATCTTTTACCTTTTATTTTATTTGTACCCTTGCATGTCATTTTGTTAGTTCATTTCCAGATTATGGTATTTTTAAGTTTTGTTGTTACATTTATATTTCTATTCATTGACTGATTCACTGTTCTGTGATGACTGTAATATTTGTGTGGGGGTCTTTTTTCAAATGCATGATATTTGTATGTCAAATTTTGCTGGCGAATAGATTAGAATTTTTTCTGTTCCTTTTGACCACACTGGCATGCCTGTGGTATCACCCTGAACATATCATACATTGTGTTTTCATTCTGCTGACCTTTTCATTGTGTGTTTCCACAGATCAGGGGTCTGACACGGGTCGTCTCACACCACAAAGCAGAAGACCCACACCAGAAAGAGAGGTAGAAAGACTTTCATATCTGTTTATGCAAAAGTGAACTGGTTCTTCCTCATTTTTTCTCATGATATTTTGACCTTGTGGTCTTCAGTTACAGTTTCAGAATATTTGCCTTATTGTGAATGTCTTGGATAGCTGATGGCGTCTCTGCTTATCTCGTAGGTTTCTTCTAAGCAGATGACCTATCTTATATTGTCTTCTCTTCTCCATCAGAAACAGCCTGCCAGGGCTATTTATGATTTTAAAGCTCAGTCTGCCAAGTGAGTATTGGTCTGAGACTCCATCTGGTGCATGTTAATGACACGACAACATGCTCGCATTTCACTCAAGTTTTTCGGCGCAGGCTGTGTCAACTTTCTGTTTATGAATGGGTTTTAAGCTTTTTACTTGTTTACATTTTGTTTATGAGCTGCCACTGAAAGCATTTTTTTTTTTCATTTTGCTGTGAGGCTTGTACATAACAAGTTCCTTTATCATCTGCTGTTGGTCTCATTCCTTGCATGAATTTGTCCACTTAAATAGATATTTTATTTACAGATAAAAATCATGTCATGATTTATTCACCCTCATGTAATTCAGAACAGTCAGAATTGTTTGGTTACCAACGTTCTGCAAAATATCTTCTTTTGTGTACTGCATAAAGGTTTGGAAAGACATAAGTGTCATTTTTAGGTGAACTATACCTTTAAATGCACATGCTTGTTAACACAACCAATAATGTTGTTGCAAATGTTAGGGCCTGTGAATCTCAAAAATTGATTCATCTCATCAATAATGGAATTGGTGATTATTTGGATCTCTGATCGGTTACATCTTTGAGCAGTGATGGGGTGCTTGCTTTACCATGTTAGGCCTAAATAATGTGTGTTTATGTCCACAAACATGATTTGTGTGTATTTGCAGGGAACTTTCTTTTAAGAAGGGCGATGCGGTCAATATCATCAGACAGATCGACAGTAACTGGTTTGAGGGGGAGCACAAAGGACGGATCGGGATTTTTCCCATCTCATATGTAGAGGTCAGTGATGTGTTCACCACTGCGTTGAGATGTCGATGGGCATGAGCATGGCCTAAATGGTCAGGTTTCAATGCTGATGGATATTAACATGGCAACCAATGTAGATACACAGTGTGAATATCTAAACACTGATACACACATTCTAATTTTTGTTTCTCTCTCTCTCTCTCTCTCATTCTCTACCTCAGAGGATTGCATCTCCAGAGCGGAGGCAGCCTATCAGGCCTCCTCCTCCAGCTCAGGCTCGAGAGATGGGAGAGGCCATAGCTCGATACAACTTCAATGCTGACACAAATGTGGAGCTTTCTCTTAGAAAGGCAAGTAAATCACCCAGAGGTTAGAAAAGTTGAGGCCTCTTCAAAGTCGTTACATTAAGTGGGAGAAATTAAATGAAGAGCCCACAAAAATGTTTGCGAAAACGCTAGACCCTAGTTATCTTCAATGTGACAAATGACTGTAGGTTCAGAAGAGATCTCAACAAAGATGAGCTTATTTTGACAATGTTTGCAATGAAATACAAATCATACGTTTAATATAAAGTCAACTGTTTCTTTAACATACTGCATTATATAAATGCATGTGTCTGTTTCAGGGGGAGCGGGTGATCCTTGTGAGGAAGGTTGATCAGAATTGGTATGAAGGAAAGATTCCTGGCACGAACAGGCAGGGCATTTTTCCAGTGTCCTATGTCGACATGGGGCATGTCAGGGGCTCTCCATCTAAGAGTCCCAGTCACCAAGGAGACACGCACACATACAGGGCACAGAAGGTAAGACTGGAGCACCAGAGTTGACATCACACACATGTCCATTTTTTTTTTGCGTGCACGCACACAAACACTAATGGTTTTATTATCTAAAAATAACAATGGTAATAGACACACCGCTTCAAATTGATTAACTTCCTCATATTCTCATTGAATTTTTTAGAGTTTTGACACATTATCTTCTCCTAAAGCATTGTTGCATTTCTAATACAATACCAAATCAATGATTTTGATTTAGTTGTTAACATTTCAGTCATTTCCATTTTGAAACCTATTGCTATATGTCTTATGATAAACTTGATACACATTTTGCTTAACAGCACTAATATAACGGTCTAAATGCAAACCTACAGGCGATTATTAATATACATCTTACTGAAAAAAATCCAGTTTTTCCAAATATTTGTATTTTTTATATTTCAGCATATTTTATATACAAATCTTATGTATTTCAGTGTTATTGCACTTTTGTCACTACTATCTGTATTATGTGTTGAGTGTAAAGCTGCTATGCAACAATGCAGAACTGAGCACTATAGAAATAAAATGTAATCAGGGTTTTTCCTGCATAGAGAAATTGGAGGCGGCCGCCTCCGTCAAATGTCGTGCCGCCTTAGGCTCTCGCCAAAATTATGTTGCGAGTCTTCACAAGAAATGCTGCGTGCATTTAACAGACTGTGCAGTTGGATCGTTGAATCAGCGTATACTGTACACAGCGAGCTCGCCAGTATGAACGCACATTGCGTTCAGAACGACTCGCACACGAATGACTCATTTGAACCGATTCATTTAAACCAGTGGTCACCAACCACATCGCGATCGACTGGTCGATCTTTGACACGTTACCTGTCGATCCCCGAAAGTAGGCTAATAGGAAAATTAATAGACAAATATATTGTGCCTGATCAATGTTCAGTTTTGCAAGCGCATCTCTCTTTTTCTTCATTCAGCGGTTGTATGTTTTTAAGTTCTGCATTAATCTTTTCACGGCTGTGTAAATAATGATTCACTGCATGAGTTTTTAATGCGACCGTTATCATTAATCACATTTCATTGTGATGCGCGACTGCGCGTGATCGCTCTTCAGCGTTTCTAATGTCGGTGGTCAGTCATCAAATGCAAAATGACTCGCGCATGCAGTGGCGTAACTGTCATTTGGAGGTCACCATACTGTTGCGGTGCATTACACTTAAAAACTGTTTATTCATATGACATTAAAATGCCACTTGTTCGTTGGTGTACGTGTTTTTGTGCTTTGACACTGGATGCGCAAGCAAGCGCCGCGAGTGTGGATGATGCAGGCATTTCATGATGTCCACGTATCAGGAGTCGCGGCTGTCTGTCTTCAGCGAATATAACATCAATAATATAACATTAAAAGCGGCGCATTTTAATGTTGAGTTTGTCTGAAAGACAACATCAGTCTATTCACAAATTTGTAATTGTGAATGATGGTAAACTGCAGTTTTAAGTACAATCTCATGCAGGAGATGACATCTGCTGATGTCCTATTTATGTTTTCAATTAGCCTAATATGATCGCCCATTCCATACTACATTGTCAGACCTTTAGCTATTTTGTGAAACAGATACTTATTACCAAGACATTATTAGATGGGTAAAAGTAAATAGATAAATGATATAACATAAATAATTATTAGGGCCTATTTATAACATTTCCATCTATATACTGTATTTACTTAATAAAAGTAAACCAAATAAATGCATCATAAATAACAAATCTTTATACAGTAAATACCTAAATAATTAGGGTCTTGTTAAACTTATTCTTAACCTCGTTTTAATGTCAAGCTGTCAAGCTGTGTGAATTAGTCCTTGAGCTGGTGTTTGAATTGGTGTTTTTCACCTCATTTTGGCACACTGAAAGTGGCAACTCTACATGTTACAGAGTTTGCTTAGTTGCATCTGAAAAGTGGAACAAAGAATTTCAGGTAATTCAAATAGACCCACAATTATAGGCTAAATAAAAGGCCATAAACTGGAGGTTCAATCTTGGCTGTTTTTATTTTCAACTTTTTGAGTGGTAGATCTTGCCTTTCAACAATTCCGAGGTCGGGGATCATGGGCCCAAAAAGGTTGGTGACCACTGATTTAAACTATTGAACTTTTCAGTCACTAACGAATATAAGAGATCCTTGAATCATTTAAAGTGAACCACAGAGAATGCACAGTAAAATCACCCGTGTTAAAAAAGGTCAAATTAACACCCACAGTGTTTATATAATCCACACTGGATTATATAATCACTGTGAGTGTTAATTTGACCTTTTTTAACACGGGTGATTTTGCTGTGTGCAAGATGTGAATGAGCTTTGTTCATTTAGAAAGACTGGTTAATACGCCCTTTTCACAATGACGTCACTTAACTTCCGCCTTTTTGCAAAGCAGTGTATCATAACATCCGTCTTGAAACAAACAAGAAGAAGAAGAAGAAGAAAAAGAAGAAGAACTTCCATTTTGCCGTCGCGCTGGAATTTAACAACAGTGAGAAAAAAACTGACAGAACACTTATTCAAGTACTTATCCTAGCACCTTCGCTAATACAAAAAGAAAACAAAACACTTACCTTCATAATCAAACAGGTACTGTTCAACGAAGAATTTGTATCCTTTCTCTAGCTTTGATCTTGTCGTTAGCGAAAATTTGTCTGCAAGACGTTGTACATCATCTAGACGTATTTGTGGCAGATGTCCAAGCCACTTGGTAAACTCCGTTCTGAGGCGCTAGCGGAAGTAACTTCTTCTTCTTGAGTTTTACTGGCGGTTGGCAAATCAGCTTATAGGTGCATTACCGCCACCTTATGAACTGGAGTGCTAGCGGAAGTAATGATACACTGCTTCACGGCAGAACGGAAGATGCGTGACGTCATGTGAAAAGGGCGTATTCAGTTGGCTATTGTGGGCTGAAAAGTTGATAAAAAATGATAAAATTGCTTTATTTGATGATAATAAAAAAATTATGTTTGGTTGAATAAAAGTAATGTTTTATATAACTTAATAATTGTCATTTTTATCTAATTTTATTAGAATTTTTAATATGTCACTCTGGTTAAGCCACGTAAAGGTACGGTAGGCCTATGTATGTGTACAAGATCAGGATGGCACCACCTCCGCCTCATTTTGAGCCAGGAAAAACCCTGGTAATTGAATTTTGAATAAAATTGGATAAAAATAGAAAATTAGAAAAAAGAAAAGTAGAAAAAGCATAAATGCCAATGTGAGATTTGAACCTAGGGCATTCCATTTCAGAAAGTGACAAACATATGCCTAACCTGGCCACTTTAGGTTTGATGCACAAAATCGTTCCTTTCGTGCACCCTTTTGAGCTGTCCAATATTTGAGCAGGTTTGTGTGTTAACGTGGGTAAATTTACATATTTTTACTTTATAAATACTTATTAGGGCTGGTTAATTTATTATAATTTGTGTGCATATTTTATGCAGGCACAAGCTGCAAGGCTTATTTTACTCTGTATCTGACCTATAGATGGCTTGTTCACCCCAATGAAAGGTCCACGTTATTGAGGACAATGAGTTCATAATCCTCCTGCTTTCTTTCCCCATGCTCAAGCACGACACAGACTTCTCAGATTTGCTGTGGCTCAACTCGGCCACTAGGACTCACCTCCAAGCAGTCACTAGCGAATGGCTATCTCTCACACTGGGTGTCTCCACCTCATACCCATTGTCTGCCCGCAGCAGTCCAGTTCCTCCCACCCCTCCTCCTTTACCCATCAGCCTACATTGCACAAGCCCTCAACCCCCTGCCCTACCTGTGAGGAAGTTCACTCCATCACCACAAAACCCCTCCTCAAAATATTCCCCTGTACAGAGCCAAAGACCAATCACAGAGTCCTCAGAAATGTATCTATATTCCAATGAACACTACAGGCATAGCCTTACAGCTCGAGATATAACTGAAGCTTTTGGTTCACCTCAGAAACTGATCTCAAATCATAATCAGGAGCGAAAGATGCCTCGTGGTAAAAATCTGTTAGGTGATTTGTGTGCAAAGGAGACATTTTTTAGACACTATGACCCATCGAGCGAGCCTGATCCATATGACCAGCTTAAGTTTCTTACATGTCAGCTTCACAATGAGCTTGAAGTCAGATTCGCCAACCAATCAACAAATAAAGGCAAACAAGAGGTATTACTGGATTGGCCGGTATGCGATGAGGCTCCGTCTGTGCGTCCCAACCAAGAATATGAAAATAAAGATCATGAGATCTACAAGAAAAAAGCTGAGGAGCAGTGTTCAGTCATTTTGAGTGAGATGTCAACCTTTCATGGTCCAGTAGCTGAGATAGATTGGGAGAGACTTCCCGAGTTGTACATACGGGAAGAAGATGATGAAATAATCCACAGATCAGAGGTAGTGAATATGTGAATCACATTGCTTTAGTGGTTTGCACTATGGAAAACCTCACTCCACTATATATATTTATTCAAAGTAGCATAAATTCAAATATAATTTGAGCTCTGTCTTTTTCTTCACCAGGCTGGCTCCTCATATGTTGCACAGCACAGTTGCTTCACCTCCTCCAATTCCCCCACTCATAATTCCTCTCTTACTCTTTCCACTAGTTTTTCTCAACACATTGAATCATCCATCTCTACTCTTCACTCCTCATCTCTGCCTGCTGTAAAAGCCATTCTATGTGCATCACCCCCTTCATCTCCTCTTGCTACATCTCTTTCTTTGGTACCCATTGCTTCCTCCACCCTTCCATCCTCCTCTTTACCCTCCCCTTCAGACTCTCCTCTGCCTCTTTTATCTCATTCCTCTCCCCCTACTTCACCTCCTCTGTCTCCTTTAAACTCTCCATCCCCACATCCTTCTTCACCTCCTGCATTAACCCTTAACATGTCTTATTCTCCACCTTCCTCTCCACCCCTCCTTCTTTCTTCTGTCCATCCTCAACCTTGCTCACCTCAAATCCCCACCTCCAGCTCTGCTCTTCCCCATATCTCTCCAAGTCCTCCGTCTCCTCCTTTATCTCCAATTCCTTCGTCTCATCCTCCTCTTTATTCTTCCTGCCAGCCTC